>NC_081541.1:45915440-45954084 GCF_901000735.1 Corylus avellana
TTAGTTTTCAACATTAAAATAAATAATTTCAAAAAAAAATTCCATTATGCAATAAGGATCTAAAGTACACTGACATTTTTAGGAAATACAATGAAGTAGTAAGCAAATATGTACAAACCTGGATGAATGGGAAGAAATGAAGGAAGGATCCAAAATTCCGGAGGCATTGGGTTGGTTCCAATCCACTCGAACACAACAAGTATCTACAACAAAGCGAAAAATGCATATTAGAGTTAATTATCAGCAAACAATCATCACGCATAATGAAAATTTTGTTTCACTTTGTTGTAATTTTTATTTCAATTAGACAATAGTGTACTTAATATTTTTCATTTAGTCCAATTTTGTGTTCTAAGTTCGAACCGAAAATTTACCAGTTCGAATTAGCCAGTGGAAGAAGTAATCTCAAGTTAGACAAAACTTGCCGTTTCAAGCTTTGTATTAATTTGGTTCCAACTTATTCTTTTATTTAGTGGATGAGTTTTATGGGTTTGGTCATCCCGGAATAGTTTGACTATTGAATATATAGTTACTCAAAAGATTTATGAAACATGATCATACCGAAAGCCAAGTCTTTCCCCAAGAAGGTATGTGTGTTACACCACCATGATCAAGGATCCACTTTCGTGCTCTTGCACAAGCATTGTCCTGACCACCATCGGGTCCTTCCCCAAGTATACGCATACAAATGTAGTTGAGAGCCGTGCAAAACATGGTACTATGGCCCTCTATGTGTAATCCCCACCCACCATCTTCATTCTACATACAATATGCAAAATTTACAGCATACTTGTTAAACATGACAGCTTAAACACACACACAAAAGAAAAGGAATCAAGTAATTCAACAGAAAATCTAATCCTATTTGCATAATTAACATGTGATGCTTCCAAGAATATGCACCTGATGATAGTATATGTATCGAAGGATTTCATTTTGATACTCTGCAGAGAACACAATATTAAGATGCCCTGTAATGTACAAACACATTACCTGCATTTTTTCGGGTTAAAAGAATACAACTAACAGTTTCATCAAGATGAAAACCAAAACAAGTCGAAGGTAGGCATGTCCCCATAGATCCGATGATAATATTCATAGTCTGGTCTATCTTAGAAGATGTTTTAGAGATAAATATCTTTAGTAACTTAAAAATTAATTTTAGATGAGGCAGGACAAAACTATAAAAAAATAAATAAAAAATCTTTAAGGTAAAAATTTAATGGGTAAAGTCCATATATCCCCTCAAACTACCACCCGATTGACAATGTCCTTCCGAACTTTTAATTATGACAATGTCCCCCCAAACTACCAAAACATTGTGAATGTCCTCCCAAGACTAGCAAAAAGATAAAAATGCTCCTATAAATTTCTCAATGAGACAAAAATACCCTTATAAAATACAAAAATAAAAATTTATTTAAAAAAATACGAATTTTTAAAAATTTTATTATTTTTAAAAATGAAATTTTATTATTTTTTTAAATTGGAATTTTTTTTCTTAATTCTATTTTACCAAAACTATTTTTTTTTGTTTTTTTTTTTTTAAAAAAAAAGGGAAATTTTTATTTTTAAAAAAATTATAAAGCAAAATTTTTTTTAAAAAAAACGAAATTGTTTGATTTTTTTCTTTTAAAAAGGATTTAAAAAAAAAAAACAAATTGGCCACCCCTTGTAATTTTTTTTATAAGTTATAGTATTTTTTTTTGCTTTTATTTTACTAAGGGTAGTTTCATCATTTGAGAAACATTGACAATTTTTAGTAGTTTGGAGAGACATTGTAACAATTGAAAGTTATGGAAGACATTGTCAATTAGGTGGTAGTTTGAGAAGAAAATATAGACTTTTCCCAAAAATAAAATTTTGATGGTCCAATCCAAAAAAAACAAAAAAATTTAAGGTAATTTGAAAAATTTTAGGGGACTAGCGCCCCAAGGCTAGGGTAGTTCTACCCCTATTAGTAAAAGCCGTTATGTTTTTGATGATTTGTCTTGATGTCACAAGAAGTTTCTTGGTGTATATAATTTTTACGTAAATATATATAATGATGACATTGAAAAAAAAAAAATCGTTAACGATTATGCATGAGTCTCTTACCAAGGGCGGAAGGAAATACAAGTTGCCAGAATTTTCAGCAGGCCAAGGGCCATCACTGGCCTGCAAGGCAGAAAAGAAGTGGACGGCCCTTCTTAGTGCAGCTGTGGCCTTTCATATGTGATTTCCTCTCCATCCTCAACTTTTACTGGGGGAATTGTTTGTTTGAAGTTTTTCTCCTTAAGAAACTGCAATCATTTTGACAAAGAAATGAGCATATATATTATAGTAAACAATTTCTGAATTGTTAGATATCTCATGATATTTTGAATTTTAAAGCCGCAAGATTACAATATATCTTGATATTATGAATATTTTATATAATATTTATACGACTACTGGATCTGATACAAATTTAGTATTAAATCAACATGTTACAGTTAAGAGATCTAATTTGTTTAATTAAATGGTTTGGATTAAGGTTGATCTATATAATTTTATACCATATTTCGACATGAGCCGAATCCGACACACAGTATAGGGCTAGTACTAATTATTGACATGACCCCTGAACTTACACGAACTTAATACTAAATTAGTTAGTTAGTTAGGGTTGAGCCATTGATAAGTTTAATCGGTTTAATTAAATTGATCGGGTTAGAATTGATTGGGTTAGTTTTATACTTGTATATCGACACAACTCAAACCTCATGTAAACACGAATTGTTACCCCTACTCTACGGCAAAGATTTTGATGCAGGAAAGTAGGTGTTTTTAGTATGTATAGATCATAGAAAGAGAGAGGATGAGGGTACGTATACCTGCATTCGCCATATGAGATCATTGCTAGGTTTCACGTGAAACCGGTTCTCGTAGAAATTTTGACGAGCCTCTTCAACCTGAGCCCTCTCTTCTAGGGTACCAGCCTCAGGGTCAAACTCCCATGTCTGCCTTCCAACAAAGTTGTTTGTGGTGAAGATATAAGGGCATTTTCCACCATCTGCTATCTTAAGCCTCCACATATTCTTCCTTATGATCACTTTTTTCCAAACTAATTTGAGCCAAAAAAAAAAAAAAAAAAACCGGATTACGAAAACCTTTTATAGAATTGCAATAAGGCCGATTGAGGATGTGCCAACTTTGGGTGTTCATAATTGCATGGCATCTACTAACCAACTGTATTTCACTATTTTGTGGGGTGGGCATAAATCATCAACTTGCATGCATGGAAGAGCCAGTTATCTATAGTGGGGTCCATTATTTTGGTGTAGTGTTATGTTCACATTTATTCGTTCATATGTTATATCCACATTATTTCAAATTTGATTAGAACTCAACAGGGGCGGAGTCAGCTTTGAATTTATGGGGATTCAGGGCCAAAATTTTTTTGGGGATAGACCAATTGGCAAAAAATACCTTAAATTATTTTTTTTCCTTAATTTTTTTTTTCTTCTAATTTGGGGGGGAAGGGGGACCAAGGCCACTATCGATCCCCCCCTGAATCCGTTTTTGTCTAAAATTATTGTTTTTCGTAATTTCAAGTAACTACAATGATATATTATATTCAATTAAAATATGAACCACAAGATCTCTCTTTACCAAAAGAGCTGGAGTTTTGTGGCCTCCATCATTTCAGTCAATCACAAACTGTTGAAAAGAACAGTGAACGTTGCACTCTTGTCTTTAAGCACTCACGTCCGGCTCAACAAATATTTAGTTAAAATTTAGCTAACAAACACATTTTTCTATTTTAATTATCAACCTTTTCAAATCACTTATATCCGGCTCAACATTTTAGCTATTTACTTTCACTTTTCTATTTAAAAAATATATATCTATATATATATTTTTATCTACTTTCCCAATTCTTAATGAAGAGAGTGAGCAAGATTACTTTTATTATAAATATAAATAAGGATTTGTTGAGCTACAACACTGTAGCTCCTCAACAAATCCTTAGTCATTTTATTGAGCCGATTAAAATTAAAATTAAAAAAAACCTAATTTATTGAAGCCAATGTGAATGCTCTTAGGGTACTGAATGAAAATGTACTTATTTTTTATGATGTGAAATCATGAAGTATAGGGATGCTTTCTATTTTTTATGAGCCATATATTAATACCAAAATTCCTTTGTCTAAGGTACATCTGTTTTACTATACAACTAATCAAAAAGAAAGAAAAAAGGAAAATGACATGTAAAATTAATTTTTGGGTAATTAGGAATTAACGATTCCTTCTATAAAGAGAAAAATGGTAACAACTCCCTTATTTTTCTGGAAATTTGCATTTACAATGGGTTTTTGTTTTTATTTTTTCTGTGGGTCAGCTAAAAAAAATAAAAATAAGTTCATGTGGTAAAAAACGTTGACAAAATCTGTTAATGTGTCACAGCAACATCAATCATATTGTTACACATGGCATTTAAATTAAAAATAGCTAGAGAAATGATTGAGCAGCCCCTCGGACAAAAGCTGCATGTCCCTCCTCCATTGCGAGGGGATTCCATCTTCAGCATCCATCCATGCATGACGTTCATTTTCAAGCCAGAGATCTTAATTTGTTCTCTTAGCAAGACTAGCATTTGCATAGAATGATATAAAATACAATAACATCCTCTCTCAAACTCAAGATGCAAGCTTGAGTTTGGAAAAAAGAAAGGGAAATAAAGAGAGTTTTTTTTTTATTTTTTTTTGGGTCGCCGGAGTAGTGGCTGGAGAGTGGCGGCCTGAGACGGAGGACAACGGCAATAGAGGCTGGCAGTGGCTGGTGGTGGCAGTGAATGACTTAGGCCATGGACTGGGCCTAAGACTTGAATTGGAGTCTTATAGAATAGGCTAAGTTGGACCGGTTTGATTGAGACAAAATAGGCCAAAACCCATGGACCATTGCATATGGTTTGACCTGAAAATGATATGAACTGGGTCTAACTCGTTGAACCAAGTTGACTAATTTGGACTGGTTAGATAGATTGACCAGGTTGGACCGGTTTAGAACCTGATGATCCGGTTAGAAACCAGTTTTGGATCAAGTTGGAGATGACTTTATTTGAACCCGATAAACCGGTTAGAATCCGGTTTTGGAGCGGTTTGGATGGATCCGGTTGGACCGGTTTAGCAAGTGGGTCGGTTACATGGGCCAAAATGGCCGAAACCCGTGGATCGTTGAATGGGTCTGTCTGGCCCGAAAGAGAAGATCCAATTCTAACCCGTTGGATCGGGTCGAAAATATTGGATCCGGATGAGTTTGAATTTATTTATTTATTTTTTGGATTTGACACATGGCAGAGGGCTAGGGCTGACGTGGTGCGCTCTCTGAGGGACACGTGGCAAATATAAAGAGCAAGGAGCGTCTGGCACGTGGGAGATGCTGCCAGCGCGTGAAAGACTGACAGAAGCTTCCGAAGGCGCGTGGAAACTTGACCCGTTGAGATCTCTTCAGATCTGGACTCGGAATCGTCTGATCACTATCGTCTGGAGTGGAGCGTGTAGCACCAACTAGGGCAATGGCGGTGCGTGGGTTCATAGGCAGTTTCTCCTAGCAGCGTGTGGGAGTGCGTGCAAGTCTGGAAAGGACTGAAATTGCACAAATCCACCGATTTGGGGCCGAGACACCCGGTTTGGTGGTTATTCAGCCGAGAGGAGTCACAGTGGTGGCGCGTGTGAAACTTGCAGGGACTGTCGGATGCGCGTGGAGGCGCGTGGGACGGCTGATGGTAGTGGATCTTCCATAGATTTGTAGATTTGTGACTCGCAAGCATGAATCTAGGATAAATTTTCCCAGATAAAGTTACGTTGAAGGCGTGAAAGAGATTTTGAGTGAAAAACCTCTTGGCGGTGCGAGGACTACCGGAAAAGGGAGGTTGCTGGCGGGAGCGTCGGAAAATGTCAAAGACGTTTATTGGAGACTACAAGAAAGTGGCGCTGATACCATGTTAAATAGCTTTGATACCATGTTAAATATATTGTTGAATATATTGGGATGGAAGCATGAGAGTGGGAAGAGAGAGAGCGTAAGGAAACAATGGACTATATTGTATTGGTAATGATTGGTTATATATATTATTGTGATTACAGAGGCTTCTATATATAGAGAGACTATGAGTGATAAGCAAGAAACCCTAAACTGAACCCTAAAACATATAAAGCAACTAGAATAATATAAAATATTCTAACAAGTCCATTTGAAATGTCCAAAGGGGTGATTTAGACACTCTCAAAGAATGTCTTATGAGTGACCAAACCATCCTAACAGCCAAAACGAGATTGTTCGCACAAAAGGGCGAAACTAGAACTTGAAAGGAGGGATGGACAATTTTTTTTTTTTTTGTTTAAATGATCCAAAAAGAATACTCATAAAAATATATATTTTGGGAGCTTTTTAAAAATGTTGGGAGGCTTCAACCTCCCACCCGTTAAGGTAGTTTTGCTCCAGTTTTGTTCGACCACCCTGCGGAGAATGGACAATACTTTTTGTAATTGGAATTTCTGCTTTTATTTTTTTCCTCTCGCGAGGTACTGGTCGGTACCCCTCAACCCTCTCAAGTAAAACTTAATTTACCTTATTTATTTCTCTCATCAAAATAAAATCCGTTCCAATTTTAATTTCACAAATAATTTCTTATTTAGAGTAAATTACCAAATACCCGTAATTATGTTTAATATAAATCACAATAAACACATGGCATATGGGCTACACTTTAATATAATTAGGGAATTTCTTACATATTAGTCTCAGGGCACAACATTGTATAATATTCCTTAAGAGAATTAACTATTGGCTTTCTTATTGGTGCTTATCACTACAAAAAAAAGGGATAGTTCCTTAAGATCTTATATATAGTTCACTAATTAATTCAAATTTTTCTGAATGGCAATGGGACACGTACGCTTGCAGTATTCTGCAAGAGCCCACAATGGGTGAGTTTCTCTGTACGTACGTTCCATAGTGTATAATACAATTCCTCAAGTAGACTCCAAGGATTTCCTGTATGAAAGAGTGATAAATGGTTAGAAAGCTTTGGAGGTAAAATTCATGCATAATATACTTCAAAGTTGGGTTATTTTTCTTTGCTCCCTATTCTTTCTGAATTAAATGCATGTTTTAAAGAGAGGTACCTGTTGAGGAAAATCGCCATCTTCCGGTTGATAATTAATTGTCAGCTTTGCTGCACGATGAAAAGGTGTTGGGTCTCTTTCAGCCTATTGCATATACATTAATTTTAACATCAGAATATGCAGGATCAAAGAGTATTTTAATAGCTTAACCCGTTAAGCTTTTATAGTTCACTTTAATCATTCTTAATTTAAAAAGTGATATTTTTCTTCAGAAAAATGGCCATTGTTTTTTGTAAAAAATGGTCATTATTCTGAAGAAAAATATTATTATTATTTTTTTAAAAAAAATACCAAATGAAAAAAATGACAACATAGGATGTTATTACTTCTTAACTTTTTTATTTATTTTTTATTTTGTTTTTTTTTAGATGACCATATAAGAGAAAAGTTGGGCCGAACTTATGTTAAAAAGTTGTGTCTCTATCATTTCTCTTTCACAATAGCTTCCCTTACCTTATCCTATACTATTAAAATATTATTTCTTTACAAAATACAAGTTCCCTACCTACTCCTACTTTTTTCACAAAATCCCAACACAATCCCAATTAAAGGTAAAAAGATGAAAGATGAGAAAGAAAAGAAAAATGCTTATATTAAAATAATGTATATGGAACCATTTTTGGTTTCCTACACATTGGGGAATACTGTAGCAACCTTGAGTGTTGGCTAAAAGTAGGAAATTTGATGTAAGTTTTTGTAATTTTTTTACATTTTTTTTTAAAAACATAAGGAATGGAATGGCATATAGGCATCTACTGTTACTGCTCTTAGGCCAATGATCTAGTGTACAAAGGGATTTTGTTAATTAGACTGACCAAAAGGTGGTTCGGTTGAGCCACTCCTTAGCCGGCCGCCCATTTGGCTAAGAACATTTCCAGCAAACTCCCTATAAGGGAATTTGTTCCCTAAGTTTAGGGAATATATCCAAAAAAATTGCAAAAAAAATCTCATAGCAGGCTCCCTATATGAATCCTAAACATTAAGATTGTTACAGTGGAACCCAATGTTTTGGGTTCCACTATTGCAATCTTTATGATTATTAAAATAAATAAAAAATGATTCTCTCTCTTCTCTCCTCTCATATATATAATATAATTAAAAATAAATAAATAGTTTAATGATATAGGGAATGATTAATGGAACTTATTGTGGTGTATTTTGACATAAAAAAATAAAAAGTAATTTTAATCTTTAAATATAAAAAAATGACGAAAAAATTGCTGAAAATGCTCTAAGGGTGGCTAGAGCATTTCTTTGTTTCTTTAATAAATATTTTGATAGTGATTCTTCTTCCTCCACAAAAATTAAGGAACTGCTATTCCTTTTAGAAATACGCTAGCTTTAAAAATCATTTCCCAAACAACCATTTTCTAAACAAATATTTCTAGGCACAATTAAAAGAGTACTGGCCAGGCTGTCGGTGACCAGTACCCCCATGCATGAATTGAATAACAACAAACAAAAGTTTTCGTTTGGTTGCACTGCCTTAAATAGATGATCAATTTGCTCTACCACCGGTTCTTATCTTGTACGAACGAACTTAATTGCATTAAAATGCATGTCGAGTCAGCGTATCTTCTCACCCAACTTCATACGCTAAGTCAATAAGTTGGTGTGAATAGCCGGCCCTACAGAAAACCTATTGGGAAAAAATCTGTGGGGACATACTCCCCACTTTTTTTTCTTTTTTTTTTTTTTTTTTTAAGTTTTTCCAACCAGTCCAGTGACTCTTTCCATTCGCTGCCTCCATCTGCCTTCTATTGCATTGGATGCACCACTTTTCGCTTTCTCGTAATCAGTTGGATTTCAAATCAAGTTTTTCAAATCTAAATATAGTTTTCTTAACTAGTTTTGCTCTGCTCAGCCATGCGCAAGTCCACCATGCTTTCCAACTCCTCACCTGCCTATCAGCACAAAACAGTTCCATCTCGTCCACCACGCACTGGCCAGTGCGTTTCGCCTCCCGCACCTCAATTGTTATAGCTATTTGCGGTCTTTTTATTTATTTATTTATTTATTTTTAATAAGGGTTTGACTTCTTCTTAAATCTACTTTCATAAGCGATCTTTGGGGTAAAGATTTTTTATTCTGATTTTTGAGTCGAGGAGAATTTGTTTCAGTGTGAGGGTTTACTCCTATGGCCTAAAAAATAAAAGTTGGAAATATGGATTACCTATGTATTAGATTGAGTACGCCTGCAGCAGATCTTATTCTATAACTGAAGTTTGACATGGGTTAGCAAATGTTGAAGTCATATTTAGGACTCAATTGTATGTTTTTAATGTTTGTCTCTATGATGTTATAACCTCATAGCTAAATAATAAATAAAAACTTCACACATTAAGTGACATGTGGAGATCCAATTTCGTTTGAGAATGCTAAGTGACATACTTATATAAGTGATTAATACTAAATTAGAAAAAAAAAAAGATTAATGATCAATTCAGTCTTAGGTCTCTAATTTCAACAATTATATTTCAGCACAAAATTAAATAAGTCTAGTTGTCAACTTACTGTTCAACTAATTAACAACATGATGTCACATAATATGCCTATCGTATATGACATTAACAACATGATGTCACACAATATGCCTATCGTATATGACATGGCACCCGCTGTACGTTCAAAGTGACAAATAAACATTAAATAAAAAAGATAAGAGTGGATTGTGGAGGGTGGACAATCCAATTTCCCTACCGGTGAGGGTGGATGAACCCTCTAAAGGTGAGGGTTTCCCACACTCTAAAGGTGGGAATAGGATCTTCTCCAGTTTATTATTGGAGGAATATTTTTGTTTTCTTAGAAAATAAAAAGATAAAAATACTCTTCAAATATAATTAACAAAAAATAATCCTAATTTCTAAAGATGAGGGTTGGTAATCAGATCCCATGGCAAGTTGGAACAAAAACAAGCAACATATATATATCTAATCACCTACGGTAAATTATTAGAGAAATATGTGGGAACAGAAAGGAGGATGTTCACTCACAAGTTTGAAATGCAAGCAAGAAATCTTTGTTGTTAGGACGACGACTTCGTTCCAGGCATCTTCACTAAAAGCTCTCTCTCTCTCTCTCTCTCTCTCACATTATTATGTGTGTATTTTTGAATAAATTTAAGGATAAGGAGAAACTTCAGAAAGTCTCCTTGAACTTTCAGCCGTTTTGACATACCTCCTTTGAATTTTCAAAACTCTCATTTAGGTCCACTGAACTTTAGTTTTCTCTCACTTTGGACCCTTTTAATATTAAACTATATCGTTTTGGACTTTTTATACCCATTTTACCCTTCCCTAAAACTACGTCGTTTTGTGTCCTAAAATTACACCGTTTTGAGCTTCAAAACTACATTACCACTCAACCCAAAACGACGACATTTTGAGCATAATATTAAAAAAAAATAAAAATAAAAGCAAACTAAAAAATAAAAAAATAAAAATAATAATAATAATAAAATAAAAATAAAAATAAAAAAGAAAAAAAAAAGAAAAAATAAGGTGTCTGAATTTGGTCGGGGGTGGCCGAACCACTCTGAGCCACCAAGACAAAAGGGGGAGGGGGGATGGGGTGCATTTGGGGTGGCCGGACCACCTATGGGGTGGCCGAAACCGGGGGTGGTCTAGCCACACCCAAAAGCAGCCCATCCCCCCTTTTTTTTTACAAAAAAAAAAAAAAAAATTAATGCCTAAAACGTCATCGTTTTTGGCTGTAGTGTAGGTGTTGTAATTTTAGGACATAAAACGACATAGTTTTGGGGAAGGGTAAAATGTGTATAAAAAGTTCAAAACTACGTAGTTTAATATTAAAAGGGTCCAAAGTAAAAAAAAAAAAAAAAAAATCAAAATTTAGTAGGCCTAAGTAAAAATTTTGAAAATTCAAAAGAGTATGTTAAAACAGTTGAAAGTCCAAAGAAATTTTCTGAAGTTTCCCTTCGAGGATAATTTAGAAACAAAAATGCAAAAGTAGTCGTTAGTCGTAGGAACTGTTTGGCCTAATTGAAGACTAGACTTTTAAGGAGCCTAATTCGGACAAGAAATAATAAAGTTATGTTCTGTCACATCATCCATATATAAGATCTATCGCCAATTCCATAAAAGACTAGCAAGTCTCCAAAACACGCACACTTCTAACCTCACAAGCCACTACTTTTTCCGTATCAAGCCAATCTCTTATCAATTACTTGTAATTAATGTTTTTATTTATTTATTTATTTATTTTACATGTCCACATAAAAAGAAAATGAGAAATTCAAACTAAAAATTTTGAAAAAATTATAATTTTAAATACAATTGATCAAATTATAAAAATTTGAAATTTTGAGGGGATGAATTATAAAAATTAAAATATTGGTGTTCGAATTAAAAAACGCTATCAACTTTAAAAAGATAACCTATAATTTTCTCAAAAATTCTAACAGTATACATGATATTAATATTAACATATTTTTTTGAAATATTAAATAATGTAAGATTATGTACACTTTAAGTCCGGATTATATTTTAAATGAAATGGACCCTTCGCCTCTACCTGCTCTGATTCTTCTTTACGCCACCTCACCGACTCATGATCTCTTATCAATTAATTATTGTAATTAATGTTTCCACCTACTACAATAACTTCCACAATTCCCTAATTCTCCATTCTTTGGGCTTCAGATTTGGATTTTCTGGAATTTTTTTAAAATATTATAAGATTCTCTTGTTATCACGTCATATACTCGAATAGATGAGAATAACTTATAAGGAGGCTGCACAAAAGTCATTTTTGGTGCTACTAATAAGAAGCTAATAAATCAACCTATTTCATTAGATTTATATTTAAAATAAAAACTCAACCACACCATATTATACTTTAATAAAAATAAAATAAAACATTAATTTTTTTTTTATTTTAAAAAATAAATAAATAGAATTGAAGGGGTGGCCAACCCTTTGGGTGGTCGGCTGCCACCCCAAATTCGGCCGCCACTCCCATAGGCCATGGGAGTGGCTGGCCACCACCCCAGCCCATGGGGGTGGCTCACCAGCCACTCCCATGGCTATCAAGGTGGCAGTGAGGCAGCCCAGGGCCGTGAGTGGCCTTGTGGCGCCCCAGCTGGGGTGGCTAAGCAGTACCCCATGAGCCATGGGGGGGTGGCAGCGTAACCATGACTTACTGGGGTGCTTGGCCACCCAAGTGAGCCAATGCATGATTTGTTTTTGTTTTGTTTTTTTTTTTTTTTTTAAAACAATTAATTTTTTATTTATAATCCGGTGTATTTATGCTTTTTTTTTTTTTAAAAAAAAAAAAACTTAAGTTTGATAAATTTAACTTAAGTGTTACCTTCTGATTGGTAGCACAAAACTCACATTTTGTACAACCTTTTTATATAAGTTATTCTTCATATTAAATAGGTATATAACTAATTTAGTGGTACGATGTGACATCATGTTGTTAATTAGTTGAACAGTAAGTTGACAACTAGACTTATTTAAAAAAAGTGGTGAAACTTAATAATATAATGGTTGAAAATTAGAGACCTAAGACTGAATTGATTATTAATCATTTTTTTTTCTAATTAAGTATTTTATTTTTTTTTTGGAAAAATCAATCTGATTTTATTAATAGAAGTCAAGTGCATAGAAGCTCTTACAATCACATAGCATACAGTTCTGCAAGATCATAACCGAAGTTAAAAGATTACACGTCAAAAAATTGAAAACATAACAAATCTTACATTGAAAAACCAATCTATGATGTCAAACATCTGCTATCCCAGCCCGATCTTCAGATTATAGAACAGATCTGCTAACGCAGACTCCTTTCGGGAGCACAAGAAGCCATTTCCTAGGTATGAGCAAAATACTCATACCCAAATCATTTTCCTCTCGACCCGAAAGCCAGAAGCATTATTTACGTCCTCAGTCCAACGGCTGGGATCATAAAATAAAAACAACAAAAAACAAAAACCAAAACCCTCACAAGCAGCAGTTGAGAAGCACGACATCGTAGATATTCATTCGGAGGATACGCCTTGGCTCAAGAAAAAGATCAGATCTAAGGTTGAAGAGACTAGATCTGAATCTAGATTTATATCTATAAACTAGATCTAAAGCAATCCGCCAGAAACGGAGACCGGTGGAGCCTACTGAGAAGACGCCGAACACTGCTACCATGAAAGGGGAATAAGAAAGATCTAAATCTTTCTTCTTCTTAAAGTTATTCTTAATGTTGTTTAGATAAAAAGATAGAGATGGATGCTTCTCATAGTGAATTAATTAAGTATTAATCACTTATATAAGTATGTCACTTAGCATTCTTGTTGGAGCCAAATTGGATCTCCACATGTCACTTAGCCTGTGGAGTTAAGTGAGAAGAGACGCTGAGTCGACATGCAAGCGTTTTAATGCAATTAAGTTCGTTTGTACGAGAAGATGGCTGTGCCTAGAAATATTTGTTTAGAAAACGGTTGTTTGGGAAATGATTTTTAGAGCTAGGCTAGCATATTCCCAAAGGAATCGTAATTCCTTAATTTTTGTGGATGAATATCATTCCTCATTTTAGAAGAATAATTATTAAAATATTTATTAAAAAAGCAAAGGAAACAACCCCTTAGCCAAATGGGGTGGCCGGCCAAGGGGTGGCTCGACCACCTATGGCCGGCCAGCCTGACTCACAACGAAACCATTATTTTTGGGGCTGGCCACCTATGAAAAGTTAGAATATGATAGAGAGAGAATTACAAAATAAAGTTAAAACAAAAACAAAAGTTGCGTCTCTATCATTTTTCGTTCACAATAGCTTTCATTATCTTATCCTATACTATTAAAATATTATTTCTTTACAAAATATAAGTTCCCTACCTATCTTCACTTTTTTTACAAAATCCTAATACAATCTTAATTAAAGACAAAAAGATGAAAGATAAAAGATAAAAGAAAAATGTTTATATGAAAACAATGTATATGGAACTACTTTTGATTTCCTACATATTGAGAAACATTGTAACAGCCTTGAGGGTTGATTAAATGGAGAAAATTTGATGTGAGTAAGTTTTTGTGATTTTTTTAAAATTTTTTCTAAACATAAGAAATAGAATGACATTTAGGGTTTCTGTTGTTATTACTCTTAGGCCGATAGTCTAGTGTACGAAGGGATTTTGTTAATCCGATTGACCATAAGGTGGTTCCATCGAACCACCCCTTAGCCGGCCACCCCATATGGCTAAGGGGTGGCTAGGGCATTTCTTTGTTTTTTTAATAAATATTTTAGTAGTTATTCTTCTTCTTCCACAAAAATTAAGGAACAGCTATTCCTTTTAGAAATACGCTAGCTCTAAAAATCATTTCCCAAACAACCATTTTTCTAAACAAATATTTCTAGGCACAATTAAAAGGGTATTGGCCTGGGTGTCGGTGACCAATAACCCCCATCAATAACAACAAAACTTTTCGTTTGGTTGAACTGCCTTATTAAATAGATGATCAATTTGCTCTATCACCGGTTCTTATCTCGCACGAACGAACTTAATTGCATTAAAATGCAAGTTGAGTCAGCGTATCTTCTCATCTAACTTCACACGCTAAGTAAATAAGTTGGTGTGAATAGCTGGCCCTAGAGTAAACCTAGTGAGAAAAAACCTGTGGGACCTACTCCCCACTTCTTTCCTCTCCCTTTTCATTTTGTTTTTTTATTTTTCTAGTTTTTAGTTTTTTATTTTGTTTTTTCTGACTAGTCCAATTGCTCCTACTATCTCTTTGCTTATGCTGCATTGCCTCCATCCGTCCTCTATAGTGCTGCGCTGCTTTTCACCTCCTTGTAATCAATTGGACTTTAGATCAAGTTTTTCAAATCTTGATATAATTTCCTCAATTGGTTTTGCTCAGCCATGCGTTGGCTCACTATGCTCCCTAGCTCCTCAGCTGCCCATCTGTGCAAAACGGCTCCATCTCTCTACCATGCACTGGCCAGTGCGTTTCGCCTCCTTCACCTCGGCTATTGTAGCTATTTACAGGAATTTTATTGTTTTTTTGTTTGTTTTTTTAATAAGAGTTTGACTTCTCCTTATATCTACTTTCATGAGCGATCTTTGGGGATAAGGTTTTTTACCCTGACTTTTGAATCGAGGAGAATTTGTTTCGGTGTGAGGGTTTACTCCCATGGTCGAGAAAATAAAAGTTGAAAAATATGGACTACCTATGTATTAGATTGAGTACGCCTATAGCAAATCTTGTTCTATAACTGAAGTTTGGACATGAGTTAGCAAATGTTGAAGTCATAGATAAGAGTTGATTGTATGTTTTTAATGTTTGTCTTTATGACGTTAATTATAACCTCATAGCTAAAAAAAAAAAAAAAAAAACTTCACACACTAAGTGACATGTGGAGATCCAATTTAGTTCGTACGAGAATGCTAAGTGACATACTTATATAAGTGATTAATACTAAATTAGAAAAAAAATGATTAATAATCAATTCAGTCTTTTGGTCTCTAATTTCAACAGTTATATTATTAAGTTTCAGCACAATTTTAAATAAGTCTAGTTGTCAACTTACCATTCAACTAATTAACAACATGATGTCACATCATACCACTAAATTAATTACCCCTATCGTATATGACATGGCACCCGTATATTATGCGTTCAAAGTGACAATACACATGAAATAAAAATGATAGGAGTGGATTGTGGAGGGTGGACAAACCTCTCTAAAGGTGAGGATTTCCCATACTCTAAAGGTGGGAATGAGATCTTCTTCGGTTTATTATTGAAAGGGTATTTTTGTTTTCTCAAAAAGTGAAAAGACAAAAATATCCCTAAAATATAATTAGCCTAAAGTAATCCTAATTTCTAAAGATGAGGGTTGGTAATCAGATCCCATGGCAAGTTGGAAACAAAAACAAGCAACATATATAGCTAATCACCTACATGGGTTTCATAAATTATTAGAGAAATCTGTGGGAATAGAAAGGAGGATGTTCACTCACAAGTTTGAAATGCAAGCAAGAAATCTTTGTTGTTAGGATGATGACTTCGTTCCAGTCATCTTCACCAAAAGCTCTCTCTCTCTCTAACATTATTATATGTGTATTTTTGAATAAATTTAAGGATAATTTAGAAAGAAAAATGCAAAAGTAGATAGTCGTTTGAAGTGTTTGACTTAATTGAAGACTCGATTGGTTAAGTTTGCCGAATTCGAGCCAAGCTCAAATTTGGCTAGAATTTGAAGGAGCCTAATTCGGACAAGAAATAATAAAGTTATGTTTTGTCACATCATCCATATATAAGATCTATCGCCAATTCCATAAAAAAACTAACAAGTCTCCAAAACACGTACACTTCAAACCTTACTTACAAACCACTACTTTTTCCCTATCAAGCCAATCTCTTATCAATTACTTGTAATTAATGTTTTTATTTATTTTTTATTTTTTACATGTCTCCACAAAAAAAAATGAGAGATTCGAACTAAGAATTTTGGAAAAATTATAGTTTACACCTTAAAATTGACAATGTTTTTCAATTTGAACACCAAAGTTTAAATTTTTGCAATCCACCTCCACAAAGTTTCAATTTTTTTTTTTTTTTTTTCAATTCAATTAATATTATTCCAAATTTTCATACTGTCCATAATTTTTATTTTTTATATAAAGAAAAAAACAAATTTAGGGGGTGCAAAAATGGCTAAATGACCAAAGGGGTGACTACGAGCCTACGGCCACCCCGCATTTTTTTTTTTAAAAATTTTTTTTATAAAAAATAAAAAATTAGAGGCAATATTGGAAGTTTTGGATACAATTGATCAAATTGCAAACATTTGAAATTTTGTTGTTTGAATTAAAAAATGCTGTCAACTTTAGAAGGTAAACTGTAATTTTTTCAAGAATTTTAACAGTATACATGATATTAATATTAAGATATTTTTTTAAAATATTAAATAATGTAAGATTATGTACACTTTAAATCCGGATTATATTTTAAATGAAATGGATCCTTCGCCTCCACCTGCTCTGATACTTCTTTACGCTTCCATGGTGAACAAATCCTTTAACATCATATCCCACCAACCATAGCAACACGTACACCTCAAACCATTACAAACCACTACTTTCTCCATACGAAGCCACCTCACCGACCCATGATCTCTTATCAATTAATTATTGTAATTAATGTTTCCACCTACTACAATAACTTTCACAATTCCCTAATTCTCCGTTCTTTGGGCTTCAGATTTGGATTTTCTGGAATTTTTTTAAAATATTATAAGATTCTCCTGTTATCATGTCATATAGATGAGAATAACTTATACAAGAGGTCGCACAAAAGTCATCTTTGAGCCACCAATAAGAAACTGACAAATCAACTAATTTCATTAGACTTATATTTAAAACAAAAATATTAGTCTAATAAAATTTTTGACATGCTAAAAATATCACGTCAGAAATTTGTGATGTGTTAAATGTTGGTACGTCACTCAAAAATTAGGTGAGATTTTCAACTTTTTCGCTCTAATTTTCCCTTAATTTATTCTTTTATTATTCTTTATTCCCTTTATATTCTTTATTTATTCTTCTTACCCTTTATAATTCTTTTAATTTATTCAACTTCTTTCATCCCTTTTCTTTTATTTCCAGACTCATGTGCAGAGACAGAGGGAGGGGGGGGACTGGGGTGGGCCACGGTCCCCCCCAAATAAGGAAGAAAGAAAATTTATAAGTAAAAAAAATAAAAATTAAAGTAATGTTTTAAGTTTAGTCATTTGGCCCCCTCAAAAAAAAAAAAAAAAAAAAATTGACCATATTTTTAAATTTTTTGGCCATATCCAATAAAATTTTTTGGCCCTATTCGTAATTTTTTTTGGGCCATACCCATTAAGTTTTTTATTTTTATTTTTGGTCCTTACTTTCAAATGTCTATTTTTTGGCATGCTCACTTTTTTTTTGCCCTTACGGTAGTTTTTAGTTCAAAAAAACAACTAAAATAATTTCTTTTAATAAAAAAATTCTAAAGAACCAAAAAAAAAAATTTGGTTGGCCCCCTCCCATAAAATTTCCTGGCTCCGTCCCTGCTCATGAGCTCTCTCTTGATCTCAATCTCCCTCTTCTCTCTCTGCACATACATGCAGCCGGCCAGCTCCCTCTAGAGGGAAGAAGAAAAGGAAAAGGAGAAGAGAAAAAGAAGATAAGAAGAAGAAGAAAAAAAAAAAAAAAGGAGAAGAGAAGAAGAAGAAAAAATAAATATAGGAGAAGAGAAGAAGAAGAAGAGGAGAAGATAAGAAGATAAGAAGATTTTTTGAAGATTTGTTGGGTTTGGTGTTTGGGTTTTTGATTTTTCAGGTTGATTTTTTGATTTGGGTTTTTAATTTTTTGAAGATTTTTTGGGTTTGGGTTATGAAAATGGAGGAAAGAAGAGAGAGAGAGAAAGTGAGAAAAGAAGATCGAGCAGGGAGAGAGCTGGCCGGGAGAAAATGGAGAAACGGTACTGATGAATTGAATTAAAAAAATATATTATTTTAATTGAAAAATAATTTAAATTAATACATTTTTTAATTGAAAAAAAAAATTCCATAATTTTTTTTTTAAATAAAAATTATTATTTTTTAATAATTTTTAAATTACTGACGTGTCAAAATTAACACGTCAGAAAATTTTTTGACGTGTCAAAAAGTGACACGTCAGAAAACACGTCAGAAAATTTTCCATTTCTGACACCGATAATCTTAACGCCTGAAACACGTCAAAAATGTCCCGTCAGGAGGATTTTCTGACGTGTCAAAAAACTTATGTCAGGAAAAAATTGGCTTTTTGTAGTGTTAGAATATTGAGAAGAGGAAAAGAAAATTACATTTTGTATTGCTTATGTTTTATTCTGTTTTAATTTGGATTTGAAAACTGCGAGAAATTTGCCTTAGCTTAGTGCTAATTATATATATTAGGTTCAAATGATTGGATAGCTAGCTAGCTTTGTTTCCTCACGTCCCAAATGAAGAAAAACTCGTCCATAAAATTTTTGGAAGGCTTCAACTCTTAATGGATTTTGATAATTTGGGGTTCAAATTATGTGTACTTAGAATGAATTTGAAAATCTGGAGTGGAAGTTGAGAATAGTGACGTAGCTGCTCAAACTTGAAATGGATGTTGATGTTGGAAGTTGGAGAGAAGATTATGTGTATGTAGATTTCTTATTTGGAATAAATTACCAAACACTCATAATTATGTTTAATATAAATCACAACAAATACATGTGCATATGGTCCACACTTTAATATAATTCGGGAATTTCTTACATATTATTCGCAAGTACAACATTGTATAATATTCCTTATAAATCCCATCTATCTTTGGTGGCTTTGTGTTTAGGTACACTTATTACACACATCAACACAGCTGCTAAAGAGAAACCAAGAGAATTAATAATTGGCTTTCTTATTATAGTGGTTGAGCTATATATATATATATAGTTCACTAATTGATTCAAATTTTTTTGAATGGCAATGGGACACGATTGAGTATTTTGCAACAGCCCACAATGAGTGAATATCTCTGTTTGCTCCATAGTGTAACAAACAATTCTTTAAGTAGACTCCAAGTATTTCCTGTATGAAAGAGTGATGAATGGTTACAAAGAGTCCTGTATATATATATATACTTCAAAGTAAGGTTATTTTTCTTTGCCCCCTATTCTTTTCGAACTAAATTCATGTTTTAAAGAGAGGTACCTGTTGAGAAAAATCGCCATTTTCCAGTTGAGAATTAATTATCAGCTTTGCTGCACGATGAAGAGGTATTGGGTCTCTTTTAGCCTATTGCAGATACAATTTTAACATCAAAATATGCTGGATCAAAGCATATGACAGTATAAACCAACAAGTCACCTGTCCAGCATGAATGAGACCCATCATTGCCGATGCAGTGTGTACCAAATTTGATCGGTTTCTCCTTCAAGAGGTACGTACATATTCCTATATAATCAAGTACAAAGAGTTTATAGTTTTAAGGTAAAGTCTACTTAACCCCTTCAAACTACCATTTCAATAACAATTTACGCCTCAAACTATTAATTACGACAATTTACTCTCTAAACTACCAAAAAATGACAATGTACCCCCCAATGCTAGCAAAATAATGAAATTACACCTATAGAATTTTCATTAAGACAAAAATACCCTTTAAAATTTGAAAAAAAAAAATTAAATTTTAGTATTTTTGTTTTTATTTGAGTAAGGGTAATTTTGTCATTTTGTTAAAATTGGAGATACATTGCCATTGTTTTGGTAGTTTGGGGGGTAAATTGTCGTAATTGATAGTTTGGGGAGTAGATTGTCATTGAAGTGGTAGTTTGAGGGAGTTAAGTGGACTTTACCCATAATTTTATTATCTAGCATTTGCAGAATCTTAGAAGGACAAAACAAGACTTTTCTTTGACAAATTGATCCAACAAATTCATTCATTGACATTATAGTGTGTCAATGATTTTGCAGTATATATATATTTACTGCAAAATCATTGACTTATATATATATATATATAGTCTACCTACAAAAAAATATAAAATAAAAAATCTTTCGTATAATTCATAATTCTCATCTCTTAGCAACTTTGATGTAGATCGGAGTGTATTCCGATCTCATATGTTATTTCATGTTTTTATCTTTTAAGTGTCGTGGCCGTCCGGACGGCCATATGTCCCGTCCGGATGGACGCCGTTAGTTTGTTTTATTTTCTAGCCGACTTTATGTTGTTATTTTATTAGGTTAAAGTTTTGGGAGTCTTTATTTCGTTATTTTATTAGGTTTAGGGTTTTGGGGGTATTTATGTCATATTTTATTAGGTTTTGGGTTTTGGACTATAAATATATGCTTATAGCCTCTAGAGAAATGGAGTTTATGTTGATTATTGATTTTTATTAATGAGAATTACTCAGAGTTGGGTTTATGCCTCTATTTTCCTTCAAAACCTAGAGAGTATCTAGTTTTGTCAAGAATATTTCTTAGATCATTAATAGAATGAAGATCTAGAAGTATTTATCCGTTGCTTATTGATGTTCTTCGCTGCAGCCCACTAAATCACGCTGCATCAGTTGGTATCAAAGATCAAGTTACTTTTCATGAATGGGGAGGAGCGACCGTCTGACAAACATGAACGAGGTGCACGGAGACAGCACGTAAGGAGCAACTGGCGATTCATTTGCGGCACATGGATAGTGGGCCAAACAATTGTCGTCACCAACTAATACCACGATTTGCTGAGGTGAATAGCAAATCTATCGCTGAACGTTGGTAGCACGTGGAGGATTAATTCACGGCTATGAAAGATCAAATTGAAGACCTCACTATTGGAATATCCAACTTGTGTGGTCACAAAGGGAGTGGATCTAGAAACCCGTTTGCAGAACGCCGAACGCAAGGACGTTAGCACCTTACGCAAGCTCATGCCAATTGGCGGGTGAATAAGTTCCAACTCGATGTACCGGAATCCAAGGTTGCTTGCAACCCAAAAAGTTCTTGGTGACACAAAAAAAAAAAAAAAAAAATTCATTCCACAAAAGAAGTACCTAGGAAGATGGCGGAGATGGTGCCTAGAGAGGTGACAGAGATTATGAGTCAATCAGTTGTGGTGGAGGAAGATGGATTTATTGAAGAAGATTGCTCGGTAGATTGGGCCTCTCCACCAATCTATGACATATATCCCGACGAAGAGTTGAGTTCTATACACCGAGTGTTTGATGAAAGTTCTGAAAGAGAAATCTTTGATTTGGAAGTTGATTTGCTTGGAGTAGATGCTATCTTGTTAAAAACTTTTAACCAAAGTCGTGATGAGATCTATGGGGCTGAGAGGACTTTTCTATCAAAGAGTGAAAGGGTCTTTGTGAGTTCTTTGGGGATTTTCATGGGATTTGGGAAGGGCAAGGTACGAGCAAAGCTTGGAAAGTCTACTCAGCAAGGTGAGGTGCTGGCCATCATGTTTATTATGAGGTGTGGCCTTGTTGTGATTTTGAGAAGAGGAGGATGAAATGAGTTGATTGGACAACCGAAGGACCGTGGGAAGAACTGGCCAAATTCGAGGACGAATTCGAGAATCGGAGTGTATTATGATCCCATATGTTATTTCATGTTTTTGTCGTTTAAGTGTCGTGGCTGTCCAGATGGCCATATGTCCCGTTCGGATTGGCGCCGTCAGTTTTTTTATTTATTTTTTAGCCGACTTTATTTTGTTATTTTATTAGGGTTAAGGTTTTGGGAGTCTTTATTTTGTTATTTTATTAGGTTTAGGGTTTAGAGGGTATTTATGTCATATTTTATTAGGTTTAGGTTTTGGACTATAAATATATGCTTATAGCCTCTAGAAAAATGGAGTTTATGTTGATTATTAGTTTTTATTAATGAGAATTACTTAGAGTAGAGTTTATTCCTCTATTTTTCTTCAAAACCTAGAGAGTATCTAGTTTTGTCAAGAAGATTTCTTAGATCATTGATAGAATAAAGATCTAGAAGTATTTATCTGTTGCTTATTAATGTTTTTCGTTGCAGCCCACTAAGTTACGCTGCATCAAACTTGGAAACAAAAACAAGCATTCACAAGTTTTTGTTTCACCTACATGAATTTGGTAATTATTATAGAACTATGTGGGAGTAGAAAGGCAGCTGTTCACAAGTTCGAAGTACAAGCAAGAAGACTTTCGAGGCATGCTCCATACAACTCTTTGTTAACTAAACAGGCTCCTAGTCATCTTCACCAAAAGTTGTCTCTTAGACATGATTACATGTTTATGTTTGTGTAGGACCATTAGCTGTAAATCCACCTAAAATTAAATATTGGTGGGTGAAGGAAAACAAGCTCAAGTGTTTTATGGACCTTAATTAACATTGCACCGAATGAGCATGTTTTTAGAAAAATTGCTGGGAGCGACACTGTGTCCCAATAGTTTGGTATTCATTTGTTACTGTCTTGGCACAACATTTGGCATTAGGTGTAAATCCAATGACCTGAAGAAAATAACAATGAAATAAAAGTAAAAGCGGAAATAAAATAAAATAGAGATAAATGATTTTTACGTGATTCGGTCTATGAATTATATCCACGTATATAGCCCTAAAGGCTACACTATGCTTTTATTCAATGGATGATTTTACAATACGAAATGGTCTCTATTTATAGAGATGTAGAGAGAATACAAAATGATATATATGGTTGATAAAAAATCAAATCAGAACTGAATGTATCTGCTTTGATTTTATCAATTACGATTATATTGAAGGAGCACATGGGTTGAAGTGAAGAACTGGATGAACTGCGAGTGGGTGAAGCATGCTCAAGGACAGGCCTGGTCCAGATTGCATAACAACCTTATCTCCATCTCCATCAACCTTCCAATCAAAGCATTGAACCAAAGATGCAACCGTAGCATTCATCAAGCTGAATGCCAGTGTTGGTCCTGTCATGCAGGTCACCCTCTCCTCCCCGCCCCAAATGGAACATAATTGAAATTTTGTCCACTGATCACTTCACTTTGATCCTTGAAGGAAACCAAGAACCTCTCTGGGAGGAACTTATTAGGATCATCCCATGAATCTTTATCCCTCATGATGGCATAAAGATTGATTGCCACCGCAGTTTTTTCGGGTAAACCCATTGATTTTGCAGTTTTGGCGGCATTCTCTCATTACTCCAGGGCCTGTTGGGTATAGTCTTAGTGTTTCCTTCACAACCGCTTGCAAGGTTAGGGAGATTTGGGATATCTGATTCTTCAGCATGTCTAGTTTTTCCCACATCGGATTCTATTTCCTCTCTGACCTTCTTGAACACACAAGGATGATTAATTAACTCAGCTATTGCCCATTGCATTGCTTCTGCTGAGGTTTCAGTGCCCGCAATGAAAAGATCCTGGCATGCATGCATATATAAGATAAAAATTCAAAGCCTTGGTGACCTGCCAAAATTACACACGTCACCTTTTAAAAGATGACGAGTTTAATTTCACATGTCACTAATTGGCGATGTGTTCGTCAATTGACAGATCACCAAATCCAATTTTAGACCGGCAGATTAATGCCACGTGACCCACGTCACTAATGACATGTCACCATCCAATTAGTGACGTGTTTAGCAATTGGCAAGTCACCAAACTGAAGTCACAAAATCCCGATTTTTTTGTAGTGGCTGAAGTTTCAAAGTTCCAATGTGAAGGTCTTCTTTCCCTTTGATTTCTTCTAACATCTTGCTTGTTTTTGTGCTTATTGACTTTTTTTAAAAAAAAATTTTAAAATTTTTTTATATATATTTTCTCTTGGTTGACTTTAGCCACTCAAAAGTCAAAACATTAATACGAATTTCATATCGAGAAATGTTACGAGTTAATAAGTTTATCATATTTTGCCAATATTCTTCTACAAATTTAATAAATCAATCATTAAATTTGTGAGGTCCACTATTAACTTATACGAGATCCACATAAGTTCACAAATCAAATGATTGATTTGTAACATGAGATGTGCCAAATATGAGAAAAACATTGACCCATAGCATTTCTCTATTATATCTGTCAGGGCAAATGAATATGTCTGCTCAGTTGCTTTTTTACCTGAGGGTCAAGTAAAAACTGGCCGAGAACGCGGTGCTGCTAAGAGGGAGGAGGAGACCACGCTGTGGCATAGGTGCTCCTAGGGTTACCTCGCAACTGTGGGCGAGGGGGAAGGAGAAATCTTTTTCTTTATCCCTGTTAGGAACCCTAGATTTTTTTTTTTTTTTTTTTTAATAAGTTGTATCAATATATTTTGCTTTTATTTCCCTAATAGGCTATTTTCCTGATTGGCTAAACCGTATATTTTCTTACCTAAATAAGTCTGGCCGTATGGCAATTCAGTGAAGAATAAACATAATTTTGCCTAAAGTAATCGGAGGTTGATCCCTTCAAAATCATCAATAGGGGTGGGCACGCATTGGAGTGGAGCAGGTTTAAGGGTTTTCTTGAACTTGCCCCGTAATGGTCGGGTTCCAAACAAATGGGTCTAAAACCCATGTAAAAAGGATAGGCCACCCCATTTGCTAGGAGTGGCTAGGTGGGCCACTAGAGTTCAAGAGCGAAACAACTTGCAGTCATATGAAATTGGACTGGATTGAAATAGCACACGGGTATAGGCTTATAGCCGAACGAAGAATTTTCATTTATTTTATATATATATATATATATATGAACGACCTATTTATTCAAAAGAAAACACACATTTACAGACTCTCCAGCTAATCACCTGATACTACACATTGACACACATTCACTGGCCACAACATCAACACATTCGCTAAAGAAAAAGTAATTAAGAGAATTCTCATCTTGCTTTCTTTAAGAGTTCACCACTTGATTTAAATTTTTCTGGATGGCAATGGGACACGCTTGCGGTATTCTGCAAGAGCCCACAATGGGAAAATATTTCTGTATGCTGCATAATGTAACATACAATTCCTCATGAAGACTCCACTAATTTCCTGCATGAAAGAGTGATGAATGGTTAGAAAGCTTTGGAATGATATACCTGAAATTTGAAGCTTAGTTAAAGAGAGGTACCTGTTGAGGAAAATCGCCATCTTCCAGTTGAGAATTAATTATGAGCTTTGCTGAACGGTGAAGAGGTGTCGGGTCTCTCTCAGCCTATTACAAATACAATTTTAACATCAGAATATGTCATAAAAGCATATGTGGTATGACAGCATGATATAGATTTTTAAAACATGAACTACTCACCTGTCCAGCATGAATGAGACCCATCATTGCCCATGCAGTATGTACCAAATTTGATTGGTTTCCGTCAAGAGGTACATATTCCTATTATATAATCAAGCACAAAGAATTTTTGACAATGATGTTAAAACTAAAGTTGACAATTTTTGACAGCTGTAAATTCGACTCAAACTTAACACAAAATTAAGAAAATTAGGATTGATGAGTCTAATTAACCTGTTTAATTAATTGAATGGGCTAGGTTAGGGTTGAGCTATATAGTGTTATACTCATGCCTCAACACGACACTAACCCAACACTCAACATTTGAGGTCAACAATTTTTGACACGATTTATAAACCCGACGCAAATTTAATATGAAATTAGCGGGTTAGGGCTGAGGGGTTTGATTCGTTTAATTAAATGGGTTGAGTTAATATTGACCTATATAGTCTTATACCCATGTCTCGATAAGACCTGAACCTGGCATGCAAATACGAATTCTCACCCTTAGTAAAAGCATTACCTTGTTTGGGCATGAAAGATAGCTCTCTCCCCAACCACCATTATCTCTTTGTGCTTTAAGTAGAAAATCAACAGCTCTGCGCATAGCCGGACAATTGTTGTAAGTCTGGCCAACTGCAGCCAATCCTCTAAGTGCAAACCATGTAGCGTATGTGAAGCAAACTCCCCAACATCCATACCTGTGGAAATGCTTCATCATGTAATAGATTTATTTGGGAAATCCATATAAAAACAGACAAATATCAAAAACATATCTAGTAAACCAGTGGAGGAACATACCATGAACCATCCGCCGTTTGTTCGTCTCGAAGGAATTGAACAGCATTTTCTATGAAATCTTCGATCTCTTTCTTCCGGTGCCCAGGGTATAACTTCTTAAACAAAACTACAGCTTCGAGTGCTGATCCGGTGCACTCAACGTACTCATGCTCAACGATACAACCCGAGAAAAATTCTATGGGATTAAGCAGCTGATGGGAAAAAGAAAAAAAAAGAAAAAAATCCATTAATATACAAAAAAGGTGAATTTATAAATTTTAAATAATTATGAAGCATATTTCAAGGCTACTTCAATATGTTAAGGTACTTACTTCCAACCATTTTTGGGCTCGAGCTGGTTCCCAGACAGATACACCACCATTTTTACACTGCATTAAACCATACAATAGAGCTTATCGATATGAACACAGTGAAATACTTCAAGAAATAAACACTGCACTAGATAAATGAAACTTCCAGAAAGTTTCCAAATGCAGCCTGGGTTTCCTATATATGTCGATAGTTTCCAAATATTTGTAGTTCAAATTAAATACAGTGCTAGTTGTTAGAATATTGAATAAATTATTACAATCAATTATTTCCTATTAATTTAAACTGTTGGGACAACTAGGGATTTAAAGTGGTATCTTGACTCAGAGTTCGAACCATGTCTCCTCATTTGCCTTTCATTTCGATTAAATATTTTACGTGTTGAGTCTTATTTATTCACTTATTAAGGTGAAGTTTGAACCTAGCATGAGGAATGATGTTAGAATATTAAGTAAATAATAGTCTACGTATTGAGCCTTACTTATAAATAAGGGGTACTATTTGAATTCGCATGTAAGTTATTTAAATAAAAGTTTTAAAATTAAATTGAATTCAAATTTACTGACTGTCAATATTTGACACGTCAATAAATCCTGACGTGTTGTATTCAACACGTCAATAAATGTTGACGTGCCACTTTTGGCACGTCAAAAAAAAATTTGTTGACGTGCCAATTTTGGCACGTCAACATTTACTGACGTGGCAAAAAATGGACACTGTTTGTCACGTCAAAAGATTGCCTTTTTTTTGTAGTGTATCAACAATTTTTCATTAGCTTAAGCTTTTGGGTTGACCGATAATTTTACAATAGTGAAAGTTAATCCTCACCTGTAGAGAAAGTATGACATTTATAGAATCATAAAATCGCTCGGGATCCATTTTCTCACCAACAATTTTTGGTGGCATCATGGAGAAAAGCATGCAACACTGAAATAAAAGCGAATTTGATGAGTAACATATTAACTACGGAGAAGGTGCAAAATTTTACCCCATTGATGCATTTAAAAAATGTTAATTACCACCAAACTCTCAGCAGTGCAATCAGACAATTGCCATCCATGATCTTGATCAGAGAAAGTCCATGATCCCTTAGAAATGTGACGATACATGCTTTTAAAGTCTCCAGAAGGATTGTCCTTGACCTTTATAATTTGTAAGGGAAAAATGGAATAACTAGTCTGAATGAATATTGAATAGTTTTTATTTTTTAAGCAAAAAGGTAGATTTGATGATTATGGTGAAGAGATGCTTTTAGAATTGAAAATAAAACCTGAGATTTCTTGATGAAGTCATGCCCTCTCGCAAGTGTAGGTCCAATTTCATCAGTGAGATTACTAGCAAGTAAAGCTTGAATTGCAAAACCGGCATCCCACACTTGACTCCCAAAACTCTGCATAAAAATGGTATATATCAAAGTCAGGGATCCCTTATTTTTTCTTGCAAAGACTTCGGACTTGTAGATCACTTGAAGCTAGAAAGCAAGAGCTTGGGGTTTATCCCAGAGTTTGAATAGTTATATTTACAAAACTAACCCTAGAAAGAAATTTAGTGTAATCTCTTCATTCATAATTCAATATGAAGTGTAATTCAAATGTTAAACATATAGTCAAAAGATTAATTCTGCAATTGTTTTTGCAAAATATGCGTACTGATCATGACCTGCAACTTGATTCCATCTTCAGCAACCCATATGAAATCTGGCATCCTAGCAATGTGCTTCTTGAAGTAATCCCCATTTGGATCTTCAACCCAACAAGCAAGCATACATAGGACCTGTTCAATACAAATGGCTTTAGGAATACTGTAATATAGCCCAAATCGATGCTCTACATTGCTTACCTTGATTAGATGATCATAAAATTTACCTTTTCCACGCATCCAATGGTGATGTATCGACTGTTCTCATCTTCATAATGAATGTGCTTCATTGTTACTTGAAGAGCCTTCTCTCTTACCAACTTGTTAAAGGGCCAACGAGTGAGAAGAGGCTCAGTGAATATGTATAGACTATCCCAGACCAGATCTTGTATCAAAGGATGGGGATAGTATAGATCCTCCTGTAACAATATATAGTTTTGCACAATCAATGCATTGGAAAAAT
Organism: Corylus avellana; assembly: GCF_901000735.1. Lineage (NCBI taxonomy): Eukaryota > Viridiplantae > Streptophyta > Magnoliopsida > Fagales > Betulaceae > Corylus > Corylus avellana. Next base: position 45,944,504 of record NC_081541.1, read on the forward strand.
ATTGAAAAGCGTATATGTAGCAATGAGCAATTATCAACAATGCAGAGAAGATTAAGGTAAACTCACCTTTGCGCACAGATGACGCACTTTCTTCCAATTAACTTCATTGTAAGGTTGAGTGTAGAGTTCCTCCCTCAATTGAAGAATGAGAGGTGTGATTGGGCCTACAAACCTTTTCCCATAAAGGTATGACATGGGCAGGTACACCATGCGGCAGTAGCACCACATTTTTGCTGCATTTTGGGGGAATAGGCAATTGTATAACAGAAGTGCTAACCATTTTTGAGTTAAACACTATTCTTAGTTTTCGACATTAAAATAAATAATTTCAAAAAAAAACATTCCATTATGCAATAAGGATCTAAAGTACACTGACATTTTTAGGAAATACAATGAAGTGGTAAGCAAATATGTACAAACCTGGACGAATGGGAAGAAATGAAGGAAGGATCCAAAATTCCGGAGGCATTGGGTTGGTTCCAATCCACTCGTACACACCAAGTATCTACAACAAAAGGAAAAAATATGCATACTGCATAGTGAATATTTGAACCTATATATATATATATATATATATATATATATATATATATGACTAGATTTATGAAACATGGTCATACTGAAAGCCAGGTCTTTCCCCAAGAAGGTATGTGTGTTACACCACCATGATCAAGGATCCATTTTCGCGCTCTTGCACAAGCATTTTCTTGACCACCATCGGGTCCTTCCCCGAGTATACGCATACAAATGTAGCTAAGAGCCGTGCAAAACATGATGCTGTGGCCCTCAATGTGTAATCCCCACCCACCATCTTCATTCTACAATATGCAAAATTTACAACATATTTGTTAAACATGATAGTTTAAACACACACACTCACACAAAGGAAAGGAAGCAAGTAATTCAGTAAAAATTTTAATCTTGTTTGCATAATTAACATGTAAAGCTTCCAAGAATATGCACCTGATGATAGTATATGTATCGGAGGATTTCCTTTTGATACTCAGCAGGAAACACAATATTAAGATGTCCTGTAATGTACAAACACATTACCTGCATTTTTTTCCCATTAAAAAGAATACAATTAGCAATTGCATTAAGATGAAAACCAAAACAAGTCAAAGATAGGTAGGTTGTCTTTGATCCAATGGTACTGTTCATAGCCTGGTCAATCTAAGAAGATGTTTTTTTGTTAAATATCATTAGAAAAAATTGTTATGTTGTTGATGATTTCTCTCGGTATCACAAAAAGTTCCCTGATGTATACTTTTACGTGAATATCCCAAAAAAATATATGTTTGATTATGTGATGATCACAATATTGATTATACTTTTTAAAGAAAAAATGATAATAATTATGAGTCTCACCATGGGGGGAAGGAAAAATAATGGGCCAGCATTTTCAGCTGGCCAATGGCCATCACTAGCCTGTAAGGCCGAAAAGAAATGGACGGCCCTTCTCAGTGCAGCTGTGGCCTTTTCATTTGTCATTTCCTCTCCATCCTCAACCTTTACTGGAGGAATTGTTTGTTTGAAGTTTTTCTCCTTAAGAAACTGCAATCATTTTGACAAAGAAATGAGCATATATATTAGAGTAAACAATTTCTGAATTATTAGATATCTCATGATATTTTGAATTTTAAAGCCACTAGATTACAATATATCATGATATTATGAATATTTTATATAATATTTTATACGACTTCCGAATCTGATACAAATTTAGTATTAAATCAACATGTTACAGTTAAGAGGTTGATCTAACTTGTTTAATTAAATGGTTTGAATCAAGGTTGATCCATATCATTAATAATTCAAATAGTATTTTTAAAAAAAATAAGTGATCATATCATTTTTTTCTCTTACTATTTTCAATGTATTTTCTTGACGTGTCAAATGTAATACGTCAAGAAAAAAAATTTCTTAATAATTTTTTGACTATTAAATGTTGGCGTATCACTAAAAATGAGCAGGAGATCTCTCTTAAATATTCAACTTTTTCCCTCTTTCTTTTCCTCTTCTTATTATTTATTCATTCCCTCTTCTTTTATTCTCCGACACACTCTCTCTCCTCTCTCAATCTCCCTCTTCTCTATTGAAGTCTTCTTCTTCTCCAGATCTAAAGCCGCCCATTCTCCTCAGCCGTGTCGAAGCGAGTTACCTCTCTCTCTCGATTAAGTTTTAGTGTTATTCTCAGTTTGGATGCTCAGAAAACTGTGGAAAGAAGAATGAAGAAAAGAAATGGAGTGTCTCTCAGAATTTTGGTTTCCAAAAAATTAGGCCATGTTTCGGAGCTGTATTTGGTTCTCTTCAGTAACAGTTTATTTTTTTCTTCTCAAAATTACTTTTGAGGAGAAAAGAAGAGAGAGAGTGTGAGAAAAGGAGAGAATGGCGAGCACGCCATTCTGTCTCTCTCCCTTCGTTCCTCCAGCTGGAGAAACGAAGGGATCCGTTTCTCCAGGGAGAAACGAAGGGATCCCTTCGTTAATTTCTCCAGCATCTCTTTCTCTCTCTCCGGAGAGAGAGAAAGAGATGATGGTGAAAAAAATAAAAAATAATTTTTTTTTTTTTTAATAATTTTTAAACTTTAGTGACATTTTGAAATTGGCACGTGAACAAATTTATTGACTGTCAATTTCTGACATGTCAATAATTTACTGATACGTCAACAATTCATGTCAATAAATTTATTGACGTGTCAAAACTGACACGTCAGTAATTTATTGATCTGTCAATTTTGACAAGTCAAAAATTAATGACGTGGCAAACAGTCACACGTCAAGAAATCACATTTAGGGACACCCCTATTTAATTTTAACGTTGAACACACGTCAAGAACGCTACGTCAATAAACTTTACTGACGTGTAAATGAGCTTAACACGTCAATAAATCTCAATCAAGAAAAATTGGTTTTTTTGTAATGTATATAGCTTTATACCCATATTCCGACATGACCTGAGCCCGACACACAACATAGGGCTAGTACTAATTATTGACATGACCCGTGAACTTACACGAACTTAATACTAAATTAGTTAGTTAGTTAGGGTTGAGCCATTGATGAGTTTAACCGGTTTAATTAAATTGATCGGGTTAGAATTGACCTATAGTTTTATACTTATATATCGACACAACTCAAACCTCAAATGTAAACACGAATTGTTACCCTACTCTACAGCAAAGATTTTGATGCAGGAAAGTAAGTGTTTTTAGTATGTATAGATCATAGAGAGAGAGAGGATGAGGGTACGTATACCTGCATTCGCCATATGAGATCACTGCTAGGTTTCACGTGAAACCGGTTCTTGTAGAAATTTTGACGAGCCTCTTCAACATGAGCCCTCTCTTCTGGGGTACCAGCCTCAGGGTCAAACTCCCATGTCTGCCTTCCAACAAAGTTGTTTGTGGTGAAGATATAAGGGCATTTTCCACCATCTGCTATCTTAAGCCTCCACATATTCTTCCTTATGATCACTTTCTTTCAAACTAATTTGAGCAAAAAAAATCCCATTACGAAAACCTTTTATAGAATTGCAATAAGGCCGATCGAGGATGTGCCAACTTTGGGTGTTCATAATTGCATGGCATCTACTAACTGTATTTCACTATTTTGTGGGGTGAGCATAAATCATCAACTTCCATGGATGAGCCAGTTATCTATAGTGGGGTCCATTATTTTGGTGTAATGTTATGGTGCTTCTATACGGTCTTGGCAGAAAACTTATGTTTTCTGCCTTCCTTTAAAATCCTGACACCTCATCTAGTAGATTTTAAGAAACTAAAACCAAAACACCTAATAACTATGTTCTAAACATTAAAAAACCAACCAATCCACCGGATGCAGATAAATACGCCAGAGAGAGATTACCGGCAGAGGTGTGGGTAGCAGTGGTGGCGTGAGTAGAGGGAGGTGCCACCCCCGGCCCATCTAGGGTGGCCACGCACCACCCCAGACAGATCTGATGGTGGCACGCGGGCCACCCACACCATATCTGGGGTTGCCGCGCGCCACCCTAGAAAGGCCGGGGTGGCGGCGAGCCGCCCCACCTCTCTAAGTGAGGGCTTGCCGGCCACCCTGGGTGGCCCTCTAAATTTATTTCTTTTTTAAAAAAATAATAATAACATAACTTGATATAATTAGGTGTAGTTGTATGTTTTTTTCTTATTGTGTTCCAAGCTAAGGTGTCAGCTTCTGAATGGTGGGCATAAAACGAGAGTTTTATTCCACAACCATATAGAAGTTATACTCATCCACATTTATTCGTTCATATGTTATGTCCACATTATTTCAAATTTGATTAGAACTCAACAGGGACGGAGCCAGCTTTGAATTTGTAAGGATTCAGGCTCAAAATTTTTTTGGGAAGAGATCAATTGGCAAAAAATACCTTAAATTATTTTTCTTTACCTTAATTTTTTTTTCCTTGTAATCTGGGGGGGAGGAGGGACCAAGGCCACTACCAGTCCCCCCCTCTAAAATTATTGTTTTCCGTAATTTCAAATAACTACAATGATATATTATATTCAATTAAAATATGAACCATAAGATCTCTCTTTACCAAAAGAGTTGGAGTTTCGTGGCCTCCATCATTTAAGTCAATCACAAACTTTTGAAAAGAACAGTGAACGTTGCACTCTTGTCTTCGAGCACTCACATCCGACTCAACAAATATTTAGTTAAAATTTAGCTAAAAAACATATTTTTCTATTTTAACTATCAACTTTTTTCAAATTACCTATATCCGGCTCAACATTTTAGCTATTTACTTTCACTTTTCTATTTAATATATATATATATATATATATATATATATATACTTTCCCAATTCTCAATGAAGAGAGTGATATATATATACTTTCCCAATTCTCAATGAAGAGAGTGAGCAATATTTCTTTTTATTATAAATATAAATAATGTTTTGTTGAGCTACAATACTATAGCTCCTCAACAAATCCTTAGTCATTTTATTGAGCAGGATGTTGAGGGTTTTTTTTTTTTTGGTTACATTATCGGTTAAAATAGTAAAAAAAAGAAAAAAGAAATAGTTAAAAAAAAAAAAAAAAAAACTAATTTATTGAAGCCAATGTGAATGCTCTTAGGTTACCGAATGAAAATGTACTTATTTGTCAAACCCTCCGATGTGAAATCATGAAGTATAGGGATGCTTTCTATTTTTTATGAACCATATATTAATACCAAAATTCCTCTGTCTAAGGTACATCTGTTTTACCATACAACTAATCAAAAAGAAAGAAAAAAGGAAAATGACATGTAAAATTAATTTTTGGGTCAATAGGAATTAACGATTCCTTCTATAAAAAGAAAAATGGTAACAACTCCCTTATTTTTCTGGAAATTTGCATTTACAATGGGTTTTTGTTTTTATTTTTTCTGTGGGTCAGCTAAAAAAAATAAAAATAAGTTCATGTCGTAAAAAATGTTGACAGAATCTGTTAATGTGTCACAGCAATATCAATCATATATATTGTTACACATGTCATTTAAATAAAAAATAGCTAGAGAAATGATTGAGCCGCCCCTCGGACAAAAGCTGCATGTCCCTCCTCCATGGCGAGGGGATTCCATCTTCAGCATCCATCCATGCATGACGTTCATTTTCAAGCCAGTTTTTTCTTTTTTTTTGGGCTCGCCAGAGTAATGGCTGGAGAGTGGCGGCCTGAGGCGAAGGACGACGGCAATGGAGGCTAGCAGTGGCTGCTGGTGGCAGTGAATGATTTCGGCCATGGACTGTGCCTGAGACTTGAATTGGAGCCTTATAGAATAGGCTAAGTTGGGCCGGTTTGATTGGGCCAAAATAGGCCAAAACCATATAGCTTTACCCGAAAATGATATGAACTGGGTCTAACCCGTTGAACCAGGTTGACTAATTTGGACCGGTTGGATAGATTGACCCAGTTGGACCGGTTTAGAACCTGATGACCCGGTTAGAAACTGGTTTTGGATCAAGTTGGAGATGACTTTATTTGAACCCGATGACCTGGTTAGAATCCGGTTTTGGAGCGCCTTGGATGGATCCGATTGGACCGGTTACGTGGGCCCGTGGATCGTTGAATGGGTCGGTCTGGCCCAAAAGAGACGATCTGATTCTAATCCATTGGACCAGGTCGAAAATATTGGATCCGGATGAGTTTGAATTTATTTATTTTTTTTTTTTTGGATATGACACGTGGTAGAGGGCTAGGGCTGACGTGGTGCGCTCTCTGAGGGACACATGGCAGATATAAAGAGCAAGGAGCGTCTGGCATGTGGGAGATGCTACCGGCGCGTGGTGAGACCCTTCAGGCGCGCGGAATACCATGGGAGGCGGGTGAAAGACTGACAGAACCTTCGGGAGGCGCGTAAGGGTGCATAGAAACCTGGACGGTTGAGATCTCTTTGGATCTAGACTCGGAATCATCTAATCACTATCATCTGGAGTGGAGCGTGTAGCACCGGCTAGGGCAGTGGCGGCATGTGAGGCGCGTGGGTTCACCGGCAGTTTCTCCTAGCAGTGTGTGGGAGCACGTGCAAGTCTGGAATGGACTGAAATTGCACAGATATACCGATCTGGGGCCGAAACACCACGTTTGGTGGTTATTTGGTCGAGAAGAGTCACAGTGGCGATGCGTGTGACGCTTGCAGGGACTGTCGGATGCGCGTGGAGGCACGTGGGACGGCCGATGGCGGTGGAACTTCCATAGATTTGTAGATTTAGGACTCGCAAGCATGAATCTGAGATAAATTTTCCCATATGAGGCTACATTGAAGGCATGAAAGAGATTTTGAGCAAAAAACCACTTGGTGGAGTGCGGACGACCGGAAAAGGGAGGTTGTCAGAGGGAGCATTGGAAAATGTCAAAGACGTTTATTGGAGGCCATAAGAAAGTGGCTCTGATACCATGTTAAATAGCTTTGATACCATGTTAAATATATTGTTGAATATATTGGGACGGAAGCATGAGAGTGGGAAGAGAGAAAGAGTGTAAGAAAACAATGAACTACATTATATTAATAATAATTGGTTGTATTATTGTGATTACAGAGATCTCTATATATATATAGGGGTGTAAACGAGCCGAGTTTGAGCGAGCTTCCTTTGTTTGGATTCGGCTTGTTTAAATTTTACCCTACCTCGAGCTCGAGCCGAGCTTAAGGACGAGTCAAAAAATCGAGCTCAAGCTTGAGCTCATAATAAGTCAAGCCGAACCAAGCCAGTTCACGAGCTGGCTCTTATATTTAATTTAATTTGTTTAATTTATTATTATTTTTTTAATTATAAATTTAAACTTTAAGTACTTTTAAACGGCTCAAGAAGCCAGCTTGTATATGAGCATTTGCTTAGTCTGGCTAGCGGAGTATGGAACCCGAGTCAATACAGGCACTTGGTTTCGAAGAGATAGGATATGCATCATTTTATAATAAAAAGATGCTATTAGAAAGAAAAAAAAAAAAATCAACAATTTTTAATATTAATATGAGGAATTATATGAATAACTACCAATTCGAGCCTTATACGAGCTGTTCATGAACTTAGCCAAGTTGAGCCGAGCTAGCTTCGTTTAATATTCGAACCAGGATTCGTGTTCACGAAACGCTTCATTTAATATTCGAGTCGAGCACGAGCCGAGTTTATGCGAGCCGAGCCCGAGCTTGCGGCTTGCTCTCTTAACAGCCCTATATATATAGAGGCTATGAGTGATAAGCAAGAAACCCTAAACTAAACCCTAGAACATATAAGGCAACTAGAAGAAAATAAAATATTCTAACAAGTCCATTTGAAATGTCTAAAGGGGTGATTTAGACACTCTCAAAGAATGTCTTAGGAGTGACCAAACCATCCTAATAGCCAAAACGAGATTGTTCGCACAAAAGGGCGAAACTAGAACTTGAAAGGAGGGAAGGACAAATCTTCTTTTTTTGTTTTTTTTTTAAAAAAAATGATCCAAAAAGAATACTCACACAAATATTTTGTGAGCTTTTTAAAAATGTTGGGAGGCTTCTACCTCCCACCTGTTAAGGTAGTTTTGCTCCAGTTTTGTTCGACCACCCTGTGGAGAATTAATGGACAACATTTTTTGTAATTGGAATTTCTGCTTTTATTTTTTCCTCTTCTAATTAAGGGCCTCGCGACTCGCGAGGTACCGATCGGTACCCCTCAACCATCTCAATTAAAACTTAATTTACTTTATTTATTTCTCTCATCAAGAAATAAGAAATCAAAATAAAATCCATTCCAATTTTAATTCCACAAATAATTTCTTATTCAAAATAAATTACCACAAACACCCGTAATTATATATGTTTAATATAAATCACAATAAACACATGGCGTATGGGCTGCACTTTCATATAATTAGGGAATTTCTTACATATTAGTCTCAGGGCACAACATTGTATAATATTCCTTAAGAGAATTAACAATTGGCTTTTTTATTGGTGCCTCTTATATATAGTTCACTAATTAATTCAAATTTTTCTGAATGGCAATGGGACACGTACGCTTGCAGTATTCTGCAAGAGCCGACAATGGATGAGTTTCTCTGTACGTACGTACTTTCCATAGTGTATCATACAATTCCTCAAGTAGACTCCAAGGATTTCCTGCATGAAAGAGTGATGAATGGTTAGAAAGCTTCGGAGGTAAAATTCAAGCATAATATACTTCAAAGTTGGGTTATTTTTCTTTGCTACCTATTCTTTCTGAATTAAATGCATGTTAGGATCATCTCCGGTCTATTTGAAGCTTAGCTAAAGAGAGGTACCTGTTGAGGAAAATCGCCATCTTCCAGTTGAGAATTAATTATCAGCTTTGTTGCACGATGAAAAGGTGTTGGGTCTCTTTCAGCCAATTGCATATACAATTTTAACATCAGAATATGCAGGATCAAAGAGTATTTTAATAGCTTAACCCGTTAAGCTTTTATAGTTCACTTTAATCATTCTTAATTTAAAAAATGATATTTTTCTTCTGAAAAATGGCCATTGTTTTTTTTTTTAAAAATGGTCATTATTCTGAAGAAAAATATCATTTTTTTTTTAAAAAAAAAAAAATACCAAATGAAAAAAATGACAACATAGGATGTTATTACTTCAGAACTTTTTTTATTTTATTTTTTATTTTGTTTTTTTTTAAAATGACCACATAAGAGAAAAGTTGAGCCGAACTTATGTCAAAAAGTTGTGTCTCTATCATTTCTCTTTGACAATAGCTTCCCTTACCTTATCCTATACTATTAAAATATTATTTCTTTACAAAATACAAGTTCCCTACCTACTCTCACTTTTTTTACAAAATTCCAACATAATCCCAATTAAAGGTAAAAAGATGAAATATGAGAAAGAAAAGAAAAACGCTTATATTAAAATAATGTATATGGAACCATTTTTGGTTCCCTACACATTGGAGAATACTGTAGCAACTTTGAGTGTTGGCTAAAAGTAGGAAATCTGATGTGAGTAAGTTTTTGTAATTTTTTTACATTTTTTTTTTAAACATAAGGAATTGAATGACATATAAGGCATCTTTTGTTACTACTCTTGGGCCAATGATCTAGTGTACGAAGGGATTTTGTTAATTAG
>NC_081541.1:45954184-45959799 GCF_901000735.1 Corylus avellana
GCCTGGCTGTCGGTGACCAGTACCCCCATGCATGAATAACAACAAACAAAACTTTTCGTTTGGTTGCACTGCCTTAAATAGATGATCAATTTGCTCTACCACCGGTTCTTATCTTGTACAGTTGTACGAACGAACTTAATTGCATTAAAATGCATGTCGAGTCAGCGTATCTTCTCACCCAACTTCACACGCTAAGTCAATAAGTTGGTGTGAATAGCCGGCCCTACAGAAAACCTATTGAGAAAAAATCTGTGGGGACCTACTCTCCTCTTCTTTCCTCTTCCTCTTTATTTTTTATTTTTTATTTTATTTTTTTTTGTAGTTTTTTCAACCAGTCCAGTTACTCTTTCCATTCATTTATTTATGCTGCGCTACCTTCGTCTGCCTTCTATTGCATGTGCTGAACCACTTTTCGCCTTCTCGTAATCAGTTGGACTTTAGATCAAGTTTTTCAAATCTAGATATAGTTTCCTCAACTAGTTTTGCTCAGTCATGCACTGGCCCACCATGCTTCCCAACTTCCCAGCTCCTCAGCTGCCTATCAGCGCAAAACGGCTCCATCTCGTCCACCACACACCTGCCAGTGTGTTTCGCCTCCCTCACCTCAGCTGTTGTAGCTATTTGTAGGCTTTTTTATTTATTTATTTATTTATTTATTTTTTAATAAGGGTTTGACTTCTCCTTAAATCTACTTTCATAAGCGATCTTTAGGGTGAAGGTTTTTTATCTTGGCTTTTGAGTCGAGGAGAATTTGTTTCGGTGTGAGGGTTTACTCCCATGGCCAAGAAAATAAAAGTTGAAAATATGGACTATCTATGTATTAGATTGAGTACGCCTGCAACAGATCTTGTTCTATAACTGAAGTTTGACATTGGTTAACAGATGTTGAAATCATATATAGGACTTGATTGTATGTTTTTAATGTTTATCTCTATGACGTTATAAGCTAAAAGCTAAAAAAAAAAAAAAAAAACTTCACACTTTAAGTGACATGTGGAGATCCAATTTTGTTCGAGAATGCTAAGTGACATACTTATATAAGTGATTAGTACTAAATTAGAAAAAAAATCAATCTAGTCTTAGGTCTCTAATTTCAACAATTATATTTGAGCACAATTTTAAATTAGTCTAGTTGTCAACTTACTGTTCAACTAATTAACAACATGATGTCACATAATATGCCTATCGTATATGACATGGCACCCACTATACATTCAAAGTGACAAATATACATTAAATAAAAAAGATAGGAGTGGATTGTAGAGGGTGGACAATCCCATTTCCCTACCGGTGAGGGTGGACAAACCCCTCTAAAGGTGAGGGTTTCCCACACTCTAAAGGTGGGAATATGATCTTCTCCCATTTATTAATGGAGGAGTATTTTTGTTTTCTTAAAAAATAAAAAGACAAAAATATTCATCAAATATAATTAACTGAAAATAATCCTAATTTCTAAAGATGAGGGCTGGTAATCAGATCCCATGGCAAGTTGGAAACAAAAACAAGCAACATATATATCTAATCACCTACATGGATTTGGTAAATTATTAGAGAAATATGTGGGAATAGAAAGGAGGATGCTCACTCACAAGTTTGAAATGCAAGCAAGAAATCTTTGTTGTTAGGATGACGACTTTGTTCCAGTCATCTTCACCAAAAGCTATCTCTCTCTCTCTCTCTCTCTCTCTCTGTGACATTATTATGTGTGTATTTTTGAATAAATTTAAGGATAATTTAGAAACAAAAACGCAAAAGTAGTTAGTCGTCGGAACTGTTTGGCTTAATTGAAGACTCGATTGGTTAAATTTGCCAAATTCGAGTCAAGCTCAAATCTGGCTAGACTTTTAGGGAGCCTAATTCGGACAAGAAATAATAAAGTTATGTTTTGTCACATCAACCATATATAAGATCTATCGCCAAATCCATAAAACTAACAAGTCTCCAAAACACGCACGCTTCAAACCTTACAAACCACTACTTTTTCCGTATCAAGCCAATCTCTTATCAATTACTTGTAATTACTGTTTTTATTTATTTTTCTTTTAACAAAAAAAAAATGAAAATGAGAGATTCAAATTAAGAATAACAGTGTACATAATGTTAATATTGACAATTTTTTTTTTAAAATATTAGATAATGTAAGATTATATACACTTTAAATCCGGATTATATTTTAAATGAAATGGATCCTCCGCCTCCACCTGCTCTGATTCTTCTTTACGCTTCCATGGTGAACAAATCCTTTAAAATCCCACAAACCATAGCAACACGTACACCTCAAACCATTACAAAACCACTACTTTCTCCGTACGAAGCCACCTCACCTACACATGATCTCTTATCAATTAATTATTGTAATTAATGTTTCCACCTACTACAATAACTTGCACAATTCCCTAATTCTCCATTCTTTGGGCTTCAGATTTGGATTTTCTGGAATATTTTTAAAATATTATAAGATTCTCATGTTATCATGTCATATAGATAGGTATATAACTAATTTAGTGGTATGATGTGAGATCATGTTCTTAATTAGTTGAACAGTAAGTTGACAACTAGACTTATGTAAAAAAAGTGGTGAAACTTAATAATATAATAGTTGAAAATTAGAGACCTAAGACTGAATTGATTATTAATCATTTTTTTTTCTAATTAAGTATTTTATTTTTTTTTTAGGAAAAATCAATATGATTTTATTAATAGAAGTAAGTGCATAAAAGCTCTTACAATCACAAAACATACAGTTCTGAAAGATCATAGTTGAAGTTAAAAGATTACACGTCAAAAAATCGAAAATATAACAAATCTTACATTGAAAAACCAATCTATGATGTCAAACATCCGCTATCCCAGCCCAATCTTCAGCTTATAGAACATATCTACTAACGCAGACTCCCTTCGGGAGCATAGGAAGCCATTTCCTAGGTATGAGCAAAATACTCACACCCAAATCATTTTCCTCTCAACCCGAAAGCCAGAAGCATTATTCACGTCCTCAGCCCAACGGCTAGGACCATAAAATAAAAACAACAATAACAACAACAAAAAACAAAAACCAAAACCCTCACAAGCAGCAGTTGAGAAGCACGACATTGTAGATATTCCTTCGGAGGATATACCTTGGCTGAAGAAAAAAGATCAGATCTAAGGTTGTAGAGACTAGATCTAGATCTATAAACTAGATCTAAAGCAACCCGCCAGAAACGGAGACCGATGGAGCTTACAAAGAAGATGCCAAGCACTGCTACCATGAAAGAAGAAGAAAAAAGATCTAAATCTATATCTTTCTTTATTTTAAAGTTCTTTTTAATATTGTTTAGATGAAAAGGTAGAGAGAAGGATATGATGCTTCTCATAGTCAATTAATTAAGTATTATTCACTTATATAAGTATGTCACTTAGCATTCTCGTTGGAGCGAAATTGGATCTCCACATGTCACTTAGCCTGTGGAGTTAAGTGAGAAGAGACGCTGAGTCGACATGCAAGCATTTTAATGCAAATAAGTTTGTTTGTACGGTTCTCAAGGGGTAGTTCAATCGGCTATGGACCACGCTTAATGAAGTGAAGGTCACTGGTTCGAATCTTTTCTCCCCCTTCCCTTACGTGGATATGTCAAAAAAAAAAAAAACCAAAACAAAACAAAAAGGTTCGTTTGTTCGAGAAGATGGCTGTGCCTAGAAATATTTGTTTAGAAAGTGGTTGTTTGGGAAATGATTTTTAGAGCTCGGCTACCATATTCCCAAAGGAATTGAAATTCCTTAATTTTTGTGGATGAATATCATTCCTCATTTTAGAAGAATAATTATTAAAATATTTATTAAAAAAAGCAAAGGAAACAACCCCTTAGCCAAATGGGGTGGCCGGCCAAGGTGTGGCTCGACCACCTATGGCCGGCCAACCTGACTCACAACGAAACCATTATATTTGGGGTTGGCCACCTATGAAAAGTTAGAATATGATAGAGAGAGAATTACAAAATAAAGTTAAAACAAAAACAAAAGTTCCGTCTCTTTCATTTTCTTTTACAATAGCTTTCATTACCTTATCTTATACTATTAAAATATTATTTTTTTACAAAATATAAGTTTTCTACCTATCCTCACTTTTTTTATAAAATCCTAATACAATCCCAATTAAAGGCAAAAAAATGAAAGATGAGAGAGAAATGAAAAATGTTTATATTAAAAGAATGTATATGGAACCACTTTTGGTTTCCTACACATTGGAGAACATTGTAACAACCGTGAGGGTTGATTAAATGGAAGAAATCTGATGTGAGTAAGGTTTTTGTAATTTTTTTAAAATTTTTTATAAACATAAGGAATAGAATGACATATAGAGTATCTTTTGTTACTGCTCTTAGGCCGATAGTCTAGTGTACGAAGGGATTTCGTTAATCAGATTGACCTTAAGGTGGTTCTGTCAAGCCACCCCTTAGCCGGCCACCCCATTTGGCTAAGGGGTGGCTAGAGCATTTCTTTGTTTTTTTAGTAAATATTTTAATAATTATTATTCTTCCTCCACAAAAATTAAGGAACTGCTATTCCTTTTAGAAATACGCTAGCTCTAAAAATCATAACAACCATTTTCTAAACAAATATTTCTAGGCACAATTAAAAGGGTATTGGCCTGGCTGTCGGTGACCAGCACCCCATCAATAACAACAAACAAAACTTTTGGTTCGGTTGAACTACCTTATTAAATAGATGATCAATTTGCTCTATCACCGGTTCTTATCTCGTACGGACGAACTTAATTGCATTAAAATGCAAGTCGAGTCGGCGTATCTTCTCACCCAACTTCACACGCTAAGTAAATAAGTTGGTGTGAATAGCTGGCCCTAGAGAAAACCTGTGGGGACCTACCCTACTCCCCTCTTCTTTCCTCTCCCTTTTCTTTTTGTTTTTTTCTTTCTTTTTTCAGTTTTTTTTTTTTTGCTTTTGCTTTTGCTTTTGCTTTGCTTTGCTTTTGCTTTGCTTTGCTTTTCCAACTAGTCCAGTTGCTCTTGCTATCCCTTTGCTTATGTTGCATTGTCTCCGTCTGTCCTCTACTGTGCTGCGCCACTTTTCACCTCCGATCCTCGTAATCAATTGGACTTTAGATCAAGTTTTTCAAATCTAAATGTAATCTCCTCAATTGGTTTTGCTCAGCCACGCGCTGGCCCACTATACTCCACAGCTCTTCAACTGCCCATCTGCGCAAAACAGCTCCATCTCTCCATCACGCACCGGCCAGTGCGTTTCGCCTCCTTCACCTCGGCTGTTGTAGCTATTTGCTGGCCTTTTATTGTTTTTGTTGTTGTTGTTGTTATTATTATTATTATTATTATTTTAATAAGGGTTTGACTTTTCTTTAAATCTACTTTCATGAGCGATCTTTGGGGTGAAGGTTTTTTATCTTGGCTTTTGAATCGAGGAGAATTTGTTTCGGTGTGAGGGTTTACTCCCATGGCCGAGAAAATAAAAATTGGGAATATGGACTACCTATGTATTAGATTGAGTACTCCAGTAGCAGATCTTGTTCTATAACTGAAGTTTGAACATGAGTTAGCGAATGTTGAAGTCATATATAAGACTTGATTGTATGTTTTTAATGTTTGTCTTTATGACGTTAA
>NC_081541.1:45959899-45964423 GCF_901000735.1 Corylus avellana
TTATTAGGTTTAGAGTTTTAGACTATAAATATATGCTTATAGCCTCTAGAAAAAGGGAATTTATATTGATTATTAATTTTTATTAATGAGAATTACTCAGAGTTGAGTTTATTCCTCTATTTTTCTTCAAAACCTAGAGAGTATCTAGTTTTGTCAAGAAGATTTCTTAGATCATTGATAGAATAAAGATCTAGAAGTATTTATCCATTGCTTATTGATGTTCTTCGCTACAGCCCACTAAGTTACGCTGCATCAAACTTGGAAACAAAAACAAGCATTCACAAGTTTTTGTTTCACCTACATGAATTTGGTAATTATTATAGAACTATGTGGGAGTAGAAAGGCAGCTGTTCACAAGTTCGAAGTACAAGCAAGAAGACTTTCGAGGCATGCTCCATACAACTCTTTGTTAACTAAACAGGCTCCTAGTCATCTTCACCAAAAGTTGTCTCTTAGACATGATTACATGTTTATGTTTGTGTAGGACCATTAGCTGTAAATCCACCTAAAATTAAATATTGGTGGGTGAAGGAAAACAAGCTCAAGTGTTTTATGGACCTTAATTAACATTGCACCGAATGAGCATGTTTTTAGAAAAATTGCTGGGAGCGACACTGTGTCCCAATAGTTTGGTATTCATTTGTTACTGTCTTGGCACAACATTTGGCATTAGGTGTAAATCCAATGACCTGAAGAAAATAACAATGAAATAAAAGTAAAAGCGGAAATAAAATAAAATAAAGATAAATGATTTTTACGTGATTCGGTCTATGAATTATATCCACATATAAAGCTCTAAATGCTACATTATGCTTTTATTCAATGGATGATTTTACAATACGAAATGGTCTCTATTTATAGAGATGTAGAGAGCATACAAAATGATGATATATGGTTGATAAAAAATCAAATCAGAACTGAATGTATCTGATTTGATTTTATCAATTGCAATTACATTGAAGGAGCACATGGGCTGAAGTGAGCAACTGGATGAGCTGCGAGTGGGTGAAGCATGCTCAAGGACAGGCCTGGTCCAGATTGCATAACAACCTTGCCTCCATCTCCAACAACCTTCCAGTCAAAGCATTGAACCAAAGATGCAACCGTAGCATTCATCAAGCTGAATGCCCGTGTTGGTCCTGGCAGGTCACCCTCTCCTCCCCGCCCCAAATGGAACATAATTGAAATTTTGTCCACTGATCACTTCACTTTGATCCTTGAAGGAAACCAAGAACCTCTCTGGGAGGAACTTATTAGGATCATCCCATGAATCTTTATCCCTCATGATGGCATAAAGATTGATTGCCACCGCAGTTTTTTCGGGTATATCAAACCCATTGATTTTGCAGTTTTGGCGGCATTCTCTCATTACTCCAGGGCCTGTTGGGTATATAGTCTTAGTGTTTCCTTCACAACCGCTTGCAAGTAAGGGAGATTTAGGATATCTGATTCTTCAACATGTCTAGTTTTTCCCACATCGGATTCTATTTCCTCTCTGACCTTCTTGAACACACAAAGATGATTAATTAACTCAGCTATTGCCCATTGCATTGCTTCTGCTGAGGTTTCAGTGCCCGCAGTGAAAAGATCCTGGCATGCATGCACATATAAGAGAAAAATTCAAAGCCTTGGTGACCTGCCAAAATTACACACGTCACCTTTTAAAGGATGACGAGTTTAATTCCACATGTCACTAATTGGTGACGTGTTCATCAATTGACAGGTCACCAAATCCAATTTTAGACCGGCGGATTAATGCCACGTGACCCACGTCACTAATGACACGTCACCATCTAATTATTAGTTACGTGTTTAGCCATTGGCAAGTCACCAAACTGAAGTCACAAAATCTCGATTTTTTTGTAGTGGCTGAAGTTTCGAAGTTCCAATGTGAAGGTCTTCTTTCCCTTTGATTTCTTCTAACATCTTGCTTGTTATTGTACTTATTGACTTTTTTTTTTATAGTTTCTCTTGGTTGACTTTAGCCACTCAAAACATTAATACGAATTTCATATTGAGAAATTTTACGAGTCAATAAGTTTATCATATTTTGCCAATATTCTTCTACAAATTTAATAGATCAATCATTAAATTTGTGAGGTCTACTATTAACTTATACGAGATCCACATAAGTCCACAAATCAAATGATTGATTTGTAACATGAGATGCGCCAAATATGAGAAAAACATTGACCCATAGCATTTTTCTATTATATCTGTCAGGGCAAATAAATATGTCTGCTTGGTTGCTTTTTAACCTAAGGGTCAAGTAAAAACATGCCGAGAACGTAGTGCTGCCAAGAGGGAGGAGGAGACAATGTTGTGGCATAGGTGCTCCTAGGGTTACCTCGCAACTGTGGGCGAGGGGGAAGGAGAAATATTTTTCTTTATCCCTGTTAGGAACCCTAGAATTTTTTTTTTTTAATAAGTTGTATCAATATATTTTGCTTTTATTTCCCTAATAGGCTATTTTCCTGATTGGCTAAACCCTATATTTTCTTACCTAAATAAGTCTGGCCGTATGACAATTCAGTGAAGAATAAACATAATTTTGCCTAAAGTAATCGGAGGTTGATCCCTTCAAAATCATCAATAGGGGTGGGAACGGATTGGAGTGGGGCGGGTTTAAGGGTTTTGCTTGAACTTGCCCCGTAATTGTCGGGTTCCAAAAAAATGGGTCTAAAACCCATATAAAAAGGAGAGGCCACCCCATTTGCTAGGGGTGGCTAGGTGGGCCACTAGAGTTCAAGAGCAAAACAACTTGCAGTCATATGAAATTGGACTGGATTGAAATAGCACACGGGTATAGGCTTATAGCCGAACGAAGAAATTTTCATTTATTTTATATATATATGAACGACATATATATTTATTCAAAAGAAAACACACATTTACAGACTCTCCAGCTAATTGTCAGCTGAATCACCTGATAGTACTATACATTGACACACATTCACTGGTACAACATCAACACATTCGCTAAAGAAAAAGTAATTAAGAGAATTCTCATCTTGCTTTCATTAAGAGTTCACCACTTGATTTAAAATTTTCTAGATGGGAATAGGACATGCTTGCGGTATTCTGCAAGAGCCCACAATGGGAAAATATTTCTGTATGCTGCAAAATGTAACATACAATTCCTCATGAAGACTCCAGTGATTTCCTGCAGTATGAGAGAGTGAAGAATGGTTAGAAAGCTTTGGAGGTAAAGCTCAAGCATAATATAGGTTCCTGAAATTTGAAGCTTAGTTAAAGAGAGGTACCTGTTGAGGAAAATCGCCATCTTCCATTTGAGAATTAATTATGAGCTTTGCTGAACGGTGAAGAGGTGTCGGGTCTCTTTCAGCCTATATATTACAAATACAATTTTAACATCCCAATATGTCAGAAAAGCATATTTAATACGACAGCATGATATAAATTTTTAAAAAACGTGAACTACTCACCTGTCCAGCGTGAATGAGACCCATCATTGCCCATGCAGTATGTACCAAATTTGATTGGTTTCCGTCAAGAGGTACATATTCCTATTATATAATCACGCACAAAGAATTTGTAATTTTATTATCTACCATCTGCAAAATCTTATAAAGACAACAAGAAATACTTTTCTTTGACAAATTGACCAAAAACTTCATTCAACGAAATTCTTCCTATAATAACAATTAAGATAATGAAAGCTAGGTTCATGCTATTAAAGGTTCTTAAATTGTTATCAACGATGTTTATGTTAAATGACTAGTTGTCTCAAAAACTTAAGCTCAAAAGAGATAAATTTAATCACTTAATCATTACTTTAACAGTTGAGAGCAAAGATAATAAAAAATATTAATGATGTTTGGAAATAAAGATGAAAAAAAAATAATAATAATTAAGAGGCTTTTAGCATCATGCATGTTAAAACTAAAGCTGACAATTTTTGACAAGAGTTGCAAATTTGACACAAACTTAACACAAAGTTAACAAAATTAGGGTTGATGAGTCTAATTAACTTGTTTAATTAAATGAGATAGGTTAGGGTTGACCTATATAGTTTTATACTCATGCCTAGACACGACTTATACCCATGTCTTATACCCATGAAATTTAATACGAAATTAGCGGGTTAGGGTTGAGGGGTTAATTTGTTTAATTAAATGGGTTGAGTTAAGATTAACCTATATAGTCTTATACCCATGTCTTGACAGGACCTGAACCTGGCATGCGAATACGAATTGTCACCCTTAGTAAAAACATTACCTTGTTTGGGCATGAAAGATAGCTCTCTCCCCAACCACCATTATCTCTCTGTCCTTTAATTAGAAAATCAACAGCTCTGCGCATAGCTGAACAATTGTTGTAAGTCTTGCCAACTGCAGCCAATCCTCTAAGTGCAAACCATGTAGCGTATGTGAAGCAAACTCCCCAATTTCCATACCTGTCGAAATGCTTCATCATGTAATAGATTTCTTTGGGAAATCCATATAAAAACAGACAAATCTCAAAAAAATATCTAATAAACCAGTGGAGGAACATACCATGAAC
>NC_081541.1:45964523-45981917 GCF_901000735.1 Corylus avellana
GCTGTGGCCCTCTATGTGTAATCCCCACCCACCATCTTCATTCTACATTATGCAAAATTTACAACATATTTGTTAAACATGATGGTTTAAACACACACACTCACACAAAGGAAAGGAAGCAAGTAATTCAGCAAAAAGTCTAATCTTGTTTGCATAATTAACATGTAAATCTTCCAAGAATATGCACCTGATGATAGTATATGTATCGGAGGATTTCCTTTTGATACTCAGCAGGGAACACAATATTAAGATGTCCTGTAATGTACAAACACATTACCTGTATTTTTTTCCCGTTAAAAAGAATACAATTAGCAATTGCATTAATATGAAAACCAAAACAAGTCAAAGGTAGGTAGGTTGTCTTTGATCCAATGGTACTGTTCATAGCCTGGTCAATCTAAGAAGATGTTTTTGTGTGAAATATCATTAGAAAAAATTGTTATGTTGTTGATGATTTCTCTCGGTATCACAAAAAGTTCCTTGATGTATACTTTTACGTGAATATCCCAAAAAAATATATGTTTGATTATGTGATGATCACAATATTGATTATACTTTTTAAAGAAAAAATGATAATAATTATGAGTCTCACCAAGGGGGGAAGGAAAAATAATGGGCCAGCATTTTCAGCAGGCCAATGGCCATCACTAGCCTGTAAGGCCGAAAAGAAATGGACGGCCCTTCTCAGTGCAGCTGTGGCCTTTTCATTTGTGATTTCCTCTCCATCCTCGACCTTTACCGGGGGAATTGTTTGTTTGAAGTTTTTCTCCTTAAGAAACTGCAATCATTTTGACAAAGAAATGATCATATTATAGTAAATAATTTCATAATTATTAGATATATCAGGATATTATGAGTTGTAAAGCTGCTAGATTACTCTATATTTAGAAGTGGGAGAGCAATGTCATCACCTACTAATACCAAATAATTTCATTTCCAAAATCAATAGGATTAGCGGCAGAGAAATACATTCCCTTAAGCTTGTGGAGCATGGGTCATTTGTGTCTTCTCTCTCCTTGGCTCTGCAGGTGACCATATTTGTAGGCACAGGCTTTTGCTATTATATATAAGGGGAACTTCACAAAATCTCTTAAAACATTCACGCATTTTGAAATTATTTTTCAAAGTTTAATAACTCATAATTATAATATCGAATTTTCAAATTTTTACAATGTACCCTCATATGTTAGAATTTTTCATTAAATCTTGTCAAAATTTTCAAATATGTTTTTTATTATAAAAAAATAAAAAATTGCAAAAATTTAAGTATTGGTTATAAGGATTTAACGGAATTTAGAAAAATATCTATGCAAAAATACGTACGCCTCAAACATACATGAAGCGCTTTCCAACTCTTCATATTATAATATTGCGGATGCGAATATGGATATCTAAAAAGAATATATGCATTTTGCGGATGCCCGCATTTGCATATATACCACTACTTAACATGACCTGAATCAGACACTATACATATGGTTAGTACTAATTATTGACACGACCCATGAATTTACATGAATTCAACACAAAATTAATAGATTGAGTTTGAGCGATCTAACTGATTTAATTAAATGTATCGAATTAGAATAAAAATATATAGTTTTATATGCATCGATACGACTCAAACTTACTCAAACTTTATATGCGAACATAGTGGACGCTGGCTTGCCATGCATATCTGACCAGCTCATTCTTCGTTCTACTTGACATGAATCATTATTCAATTTTATGGATAGTATTGAATACTGTTTTCAAGATGGGAATACCTGCATTCGCCATAGGAGATCACTGCTAGGTTTCGTGAAACCGGTTGTTGTAGAAATTTTGCCGAGCCTCTTCAACCTCAGCCCTCTCTTGTGGGGTACCAGCCTGAGGGTCAAACTCCCATATCTGCCTTCCAACAAAGTTGTTTGTGCTGAAGATATAAGGGTCTTTTCCACCCTCTGCTATCTTAAGCCTCCACATATTCTTCCTTATCGGTTTCTTTCAATCACTTTTCTCTTCTCTTCTTCTCCGTTTCATGCAGCCATTATATATAGTCGCTAGTGGTAACTATATATATAAATGGTGCGTCGGGGGGAGAGAGAGAGGTTGCGAGGCAACGTGGGGTAGGGGTGAAATTTAAAACCGCTTAACCGCAACCGCTAACCGTTAACCGTTATAACCGTTAACCGCTAACCGCCTAACCGCCTAACCGCTTTGAAAGCGGTTAGTAAAAACCGCTAACCGCCTAGGCGGTTGCGGTTAGCGGTTAGTGGGTTTTGGAAATCCGCTAACCGCTACCCGCTAACCGCTTTTTTTTAAATATAATATATATTTATATATTATATATATATAATAACAATAAGTTGTGAGTTTATGAACTTTTTTTGGTTGATTGAAATGAGCCTCAAGCTTCAAGTTTAACCATATATGTTGATTTTTTTGGTTGCTTGTGAGTTTATGAATTTGTTTGTGTTTTATTTTATTTCTATGTGTGAGTTTATGAACTTGCTTGTGAGTTTATGTATAAGACTACAAGTGAAGTGATGATTTTGTTGTAATTTTATTTGTATATTATATGATGTGTAGATTTGTAGAAGGTGGCCAACAAGATTTTAGTATATAGCAATTTTTAATGCTAAAATGGCCATGGAAAGGGAAAAAAAAAATGTTTAAAATGAGAAAAAAAATGTTTAAAGTGAGCCTAAAACCGGCCTAAAACCCGGTCCAAACCCGGTCCAAAATCGGTCCAAAGAAAAAAGCCCAAAAAAAGCAGTTAGAAAAAAAGCGGTTATTCCAAAGCGGTTAACCGCTAACCAGGCGGTTAACCGCCTAGGCGGTTAACCACTACCCGGTTAGTGGAGGCGGTTAGTAAAATTTACTAACCGCCTAGGCGGTTGCGGTTAGCGGTTTTAGCCACTAACCGCTAACCGCAACCGCTATTTCACCCCTAACGTGGGGGATAGAGGCATGGGGTGCATTGGGGTGGGGAAAGAATTAAATGAGGTGGCACTAGGGTAGTTGGTGGAAAAATTAAACGGGGAAAAAATTTGCAGCATTGTGCTGCCGTTTGTGCAGCGGAAACGGCATAATATTTTTTTTAGTAGCTTCGTTTTATATCTTTGAATTATTATGAGATTTGATAAATTTTTTTAAAATTTTAAAATTTCTCAATTTGAACCCTTAAACTTCCAATTGCAGTTAATTTGAACTTTTCCGTCAGATTTAGCCGTTAAACCTTTTTTTTAAAAAAAAATAAAATAAAATTTTAATTTGGAATTAAGGGTAAATTTGAAATTTTTTTAAAAATTCAAAGGTATAAAAGTCATTGTCTCACTTTTAACGTTTAAAATCTGACGAAAATATTCAAATTAACTGCAATTAAAAGTTCAAGGGTTCAAATCTATAGCTCATGAACTTCTCCTCTAACCATATATAAAGATAAGGAAATAATTGGATGGTATGTTGAATTCTAGCCAAACATTAATCTCTTTCTTCTACTAATTTATTTCCTAATTCTCCAAGACAAATTCTAGTTTAAGCATCGTGAAGTTATAATCTAAGCATCGTGACCCCGCTGGACCCAACTAGATACTTGGAGCTTAACTTTCAATGTCTTTAGAGCACTCCTTGCAGTTTCACCAAAACCATTTTTTAGTTATTTTGGTGAGGCAATTTAACCAAAATGGTATAAATGTCAATTTTTCAGTCTCACTACTTTATCAAAAAAAAAAAAAAAAGGTAGTGAGATGAACAATACTCACCAAATTTAAAAATTACTATTCACTCTCTTATTGATTAAACAACTCTTTCTTCTTTTTTGCTTTTAGTTTCTCTCCGTTTTTTCTAACAATAAACAAATCTTTAAAAAATAATATTTAAATATAATAGTAAAAGTGGATCATACTTGTGTGCTCTAAAAATGTGAGTTGTTACCTTTAGTTATTTTGGTGAGTAAAATTTGATGAGGCTGCTAAGAATACTCTAAATAGGTACTCTTGGTCGAAGATTTGACCTAATTATTCCATATGGAGAGAGGAAAAGAAAGCGAGAAATTAATTAAGACAAAGAGAGAAGGAAGAGTTATGTAGCAAATCATGGACAAAATCAAAAGTATATGGTTTACTATAAGAAAGCGATAGTTTATTAATTTAAAGTCGGAAGAAGAAGCTGAGAAGCGGGATCTACACTACACGTACGCTAGCAGCAACTGCCAAATGTTCCTTGCAAGAGGACTCCACCAAGACACGTACATGCATGGCTAAAGTGATGTGGCTGAAGAGGTTGCTTAGGACAAGAATTAATAAATAGCTGCAGGAAGCCTGGCTGGAAGCACAATGAAAACGTATGTTGAATGGGCACATGATGACCTGGCGCTGTCTCTTTGTGGGTATCTTTTCCTTAGACATTGTAATTAATATGGATTGATGTGATATATATATATATATATATATATATATATATATGCCAAACAAAGCCAATATTTCTAAGCATTGAAGCTAGTCTTTGGAGTTAAGAGTTTAATTTATCTCCATTTGTTTATCGTCCCTTAAACCTTTTGTTTGTTAAAGAGGTTAAATATTTCTGTATGCTGCATAATGTAACATACAATTCCTCATGAAGACTCCAGTAATTTCCGGCATGAAAGAGTGATGAATGGTTAGAAAGCTTTGGAATAATATACCTGAAATTTGAAGCTTAGTTAAAGAGAGGTACCTGTTGAGGAAAATCGCCATCTTCCAGTTGAGAATTAATTATGAGCTTTGCTGAACGGTGAAGAGGTGTTGGGTCTCTTTCAGCCTATTACAAATACAATTTTAACGTCAGAATATATCAGAAAAGCATATGACAGCATGATATAGATTTTTAAAACATGAACTACTCACCTGTCCAGCATGGATGAGACCCATCATTGCCCATGCAGTATGTACCAAATTTGATTGGTTTCCGTCAAGAGGTACATATTCCTATTATATAATCAAGCACAAAGAACTTTTAATTTTATTATCTACCATCAGCAAAATCTTATAAAGACAACAAGAAATACTTTTCTTTGACAAATTGATCCAAAAACTTCATTCATCGAAATTCTTCCTATAATAATTAACAATTATGATAATAAGAATTAAGATAATGAAAGCTAGGTTCATGCTATTAAAGGTTCTTAAATTGTTATCAACGATGTTTATATTAACTTACTAGTTATTCCAACTCAGAAGAGATAAATTTAATCAATTAATTATTACTTTAACAGTTGAGAGTAAAAGATAATAAAAAATATTAATGATGTTTGGAAATAAAGATGAAAAAAAAAAATTAAGAGGTTTTTTATTAGGACGATGCATGTTAAAACTAAAGCTGACAATTTTTGACAAGAACTGTAAATTCGACACAAACTTAATAAAAAGTTAAGAAAATAAGGGTTGATGAGTCTAATTAACCTGTCTAATTAAATGGGCCAGGTTAGGGTTGACCTATATAATTTTATGCTTATATCTCGATTGACACCACTATAATCCAACACTCAACATTGGAGGTTAACAATTTTTGACACGACTCATAAACCCGACACAAATTCAATCTGAAATTAGCGGGTTAGGATTAAAGGGTTTGATTCGTTTAATTAAATGAGTTGAGTTAAGATTGAACTATATAGTCTTATACACATGTCTTGACACGATCTGAACTTGGCATGCGAATACGAATTTTCACCCTTAGTAAAAACATTACCTTGTTTGGGCATGAAAGATAGCTCTCTCCCCAACCACCATTATCTCTTTGTGCTTAAAGTAGAAAATCAACAGCTCTGCGCATAGCTGGACAATTGTTGTAAGTCTGGCCAACTGCAGCCAATCCTCTAAGTGCAAACCATGTAGCGTATGTGAAGCAAACTCCCCAATTTCCATACCTGTGGAAATGCTTCATCATGTAATAGATTTATTTGGCAAATCCATATAAAAACAGACAAATCTCAAAACAATATCTAATAAACCAGTGGAGGAACATATATATACCACGAACCATCAGCGGTTTGTACGTCTTGAAGGAATCGAACAGCATTTTCTATGAAATCTTGGATCTCTTTCTTCCGGTGCCCAGGGTATAACTTCTTAAACAAAACTAAAGCTTCGATTGCTGATGCGGTGCACTCAACGTACTCATGGTCAACGACAACATCCGAAACAAATTCTACGGGATTAAGCAGCTGATGGGAAAAAAAAAATTCCATTAATATACAAAAAAGGTGAATTTATAAATTTTAAATAATTATGAAGCATATTTCAAGGCTACTTCAATATGTTAAGGTACTTACTTCCAACCATTTTTGGGCTCGAGCTGGTTCCCAGAGAGATATACCACCATTTTTACTCAGCATTAAACCATACAATTAATAGAGCTTATCGATATGAACACAGTGAAATACTTCAAGAAAGTTTCCAAATGCAGCCTTGGTTTCCTATTCATGCCGATAGTTTCCAAATATTTGTACTTCAAAACACAATAGTTGTTAGAATATTGAATAAATTATTAAAATCAATCATGTCCTATTAATTTAAACTGTTGGGACAACTAGGGATTTAAAGTGGTATCTTGGCTTAGAGTTCGAACCGAATGCCTCCTTCTCATTCACCTTCCATTTCAATTAAATATTTTATATATTGAATCTTATTTATTCACTTATTAAGGTGAAGTTTGAACCTAACATGAGGAATAGTGTTAGAATATTGAGTAAATAATAGTCTACGTATTGAGCCTTATAAATAAGGGGTACTAGTTTGAATTTGCATCTAAGTGAGAGTGTTATCAACAATTTTTTATTAGTTTAAGCTTTGGGGTTGACTAATAATTTTACAATAGTAAAAGTTAATCCTTACCTGTAGAGAAAGTATGACATTTATAGAATCATAAAATCGCTCGGGAACCATTTTCTCACCAACAATGTTTGGTGGCTTCATGGAGAAAAGCATGCAACACTGAAATAAAAGTGAATTTGATGAATAACATATTAACTACGGAGAAGGTGAAAAATTTTAATCCATTGATGCATTTAAAAAATGTTAATTACCACCAAACTCTCTGCAGTGCAATCAGACATTTGCCATCTATGATCTTGATCAGAGAAAGTCCATGATCCCTTAGAAATGTGACTACACATGCTTTTAAAATCTCCATAAGGGTTGTCCTTGACCTTTACAATTTATAAGGGAAAAATAGAATAACTAGTCTGAATGAATATTGAATAGTTTTTATTTTTTAAGCAAAAAGCTAGATTTGATGATTATGGTGAAGAGCTAGATGCTTTTAGAATTGAAAATCAAACCTGAGATTTCTTGATGAAGTCATGCCCTCTCGCAAGTGTAGGTCCAATTTCATCAGTGAGGTTACTAGCAAGTAAAGCTTGAATTGCAAAACCGGTATCCCACACTTGACTCCCAAAACTCTGCATAAAAATGGCATATATCAAAGTTAGAGATCCCTTATTTTTTTTTTGGAAAGACTTCGGACTTGTAGATCAATTGAAGCTAGAAAGCAAGAGCTTGGGGTTTATCCTAGAGTTTGAATAGTTATATTTACAAAACTAACCCTAGAAAGAAATTTAGTCTAGGGAATCTCTTCATTCATAATTCAATATGAAGTGTAATTCAAATGTTAAACATATAGTCAAAAGATTAATTCTGCAATTGTTTTTGCAAAATATGCGTACTCATGACCTGCAACTTGATTCCATCTTCAGCAACCCATATGTAATCTGGGATCCTAGCAATGTGCTTCTTGAAGTAATCCCCATTTGGATCTTCAACCCAACAAGCAAGCATACATAGGACCTGTTCAATACAAATGGCTTTAGGAATACTGTAATATAGCCCAAATCGATGCTCTACATTGCTTACCATGATTATATATGATCATAAAATGTACCTTTTCCACGCATCCAATAGTGATGTATTGACTGTTCTCATCTTCATAATGAATGTGCTTCATTGTTACTTGAAGTGCCTTCTCTCTTTCCAACGAGTGAGAAGAGGCTCAGTGAATATGTATAGACTATCCCAGACCAGATCTTGTATCAAAGGATGGGAATAGTATAGATCCTCCTGTAACAATATATAGTTAATTTTGCACAATCAATGCATTGGAAAAATATTGAAAAGCATATATGTAGCAATGAGCACTTATCAGCAATATTGCAGAGAAGATTAAGGTAAACTCACATTTGCGCACTGATGACGCATTTTCTTTCAATTAATTTCATTGTAAGGTTGAGTGTAGAGTTCGTCCCTCAATTGAAGAATGAGAGGTGTGATTGGGCCCACAAACCTTTTCCCATAAAGGTATGACATGGGCAGGTACACCATGCGGCAGTAGCACCACATTTTTGCTGCATTTTGGGGGAATAGGCAATTGTATAACAGAAGTGCTAACCATTTTTGAGTTAAACACTATACTTAGTTTTCAACATTAAAATAAATAATTTAAAAAAAAAAACATTCCATTATGCAGTAAGGATCTAAAGTACACCGACATTTTTTGGAAATACAATGAAGTAGCTAGTAAGCAAATATGTACAAACCTGGATGAATGGGAAGAAATGAAGGAAGGATCCAAAATTCCGGAGGCATTGGGTTGGTTCCAATCCACTCGAACACACCAAGTATCTACAACAAAAGGAAAAAATATGCATACTGCATGGTGAATATTTGAACCTATATATATATATATATATATATATATATATATGACTAGATTTATGAAACATGGTCATACTGAAAGCCAGGTCTTTCCCCAAGAAGGTATGTGTGTTACACCACCATGATCAATGATCCATTTTCGCGCTCTTGCACAAGCATTTTCTTGACCACCATCGGGTCCTTCTCCGAGTATACGCATACAAATGTAGCTAAGAGCCGTGCAAAACATGATGCTATGACCCTCTATGTGTAATCCCCACCCACCATCTTCATTCTATATTATGCAAAATTTACAAGATATTTGTTAAACATGATAGTTTAAACACACACACTCACACAAAGGAAAGGAAGCAAGTAATTGAGCAAAAAGTCTATTCCTGTTTGCATAATTGACATGTAAAGCTTTCAAGAATATGCACATGATGATAGTATATGTATCGGAGGATTTCCTTTTGATACTCAGCGGGGAACACAAGATTAAGATGTCCTGTAATGTACAAACATATTACCTGCAATTTTTTTCCCGTTAAAAAGAATACAATTAGCAATTGCATTAAGATGAAAACCAAAACAAGTCAAAGGTAGGTAGGTTGTCTTTGATCCAATGGTACTGTTCATTTTGTGTTAAATATCATTAGAAAAAATTGTTATATTGTTGATGATTTCTCTCGGTATCACAAAAAGCTCCCTGATGTGATGATCATAATATTGATTATACTTTTTAAAGAAAAAATTATAATAATTATGAGTCTCACCAAGGGGCCGGGGAAGGAAAAATAATGGGCCAGCATTTTCAGCAGGCCAATGGCCATCACTAGCCTGTAAGGCTGAAAAGAAATGGACGGCCCTTCTCAGTGCAGCTGTGGCCTTTTCATTTGTGATTTCCTCTCCATCCTCGACCTTTACCGGGGGAATTGTTTGTTTGAAGTTTTTCTCCTTAAGAAACTGCAATCATTTTGACAAAGAAATTGTCATATTGGAGTAAATAATTTCCGCCTTATTAGATATATCATGATATATATTATGAATTTTAAAGCTGCTACATTACTCTATAGTCAGAAGTGGGAGAACAATGTCATCACCTACTAGGCTACTAATACCAAATAATTTCATTTCCTCAATCAACAGGATTAGCGGCAGCGAAATACATTCCCTTAAACCCGTGGAGCATGGGTCATTTGTGCCCTCTCTCTCCTTGCTCCGCGGGTGACTATATTTGTAGGCACAGGCTTTTGCTATTATATATAAGGGAATTTCATAAAACCCCTTTAAACATTCACACGTTTTGAAATTATTTTCTCAAAGTTTAATTACTCCTAATTATAGTATCGAACTTTCCATAATGTACCTCCTATATGTTAGGATTTTTTATTAAATCTTGTCAAAATTTTCAAAATGCCTATATTTTTTATTATAAAAAATAAAATAAAATAAATAAATAATAATAATAATAATAAAAAATTGCAAAGATCGAAGCATTGGTTATAAGGATTTAATAGAATTTAGAAAAATATCTATACAAAAATACGTACACCTCAAATATATATACTTGAAGTGCTTTCCAACTTTTCATATTACAATATTGCGGATGTGAATATGGATATCTAAAAGGAATATATGCATTTTGCGGATGCAACTGTAGATGTTACAAATAACCGCATTCACATGTATACCATTGCTTGACATGACTTGAATCTGACACTATAGTCTATACATATGGCTAGTACTAATTATTGACACGACCCATGAACTTACACGAACTCAATACAAAATTAATAGGTTGAGTTTGAAAAATTCCAACTGATTTAATTAAATGGATTGAATTAGAATAAAAAAATATAATTTTATATGCATCAACACAACTCGAACTTTCTATGCGAACATAGTGGCCACTGGCTTGCCATGCATATCTGACCAGCTCATTCTTTGTTCTACTTGACATGAATCATTATTCAATTTTATGGATAGTATTGGATATTGTTTTCAAGATGGGAATACCTGCATTCGCCATAGGAGATCACAGTTAGGTTTCACGTGAAACCGGTTGTTGTAGAAATTTTGCCGAGCCTCTTCAACCTCAGCCCTCTCTTGTGGGGTACCAGCCTGAGGGTCAAACTCCCATATCTGCCTTCCAACAAAGTTGTTTGTGCTGAAGATACAAGGGTCTTTTCCACCCTCTGCTATCTTAAGCCTCCACATATTCTTCCTTATCGGTTTCTTTCAATCACTTCTCTCTTCTCTTCTTCTCCGTTTCATGCAGCCATATATAATATATAGTCGCTAGTGGTAACTATATATATATATATATATATATATATATATATATATATGGTGCGTCGATCTGGGGGAGAGAGAGAGGTTGCGTGGCAGCGTGGGGGAGAGAGGCATGGGGTGCATTGGGGTGGGGAAAGAATTACATGAGGTGGCAGTAGGGTAGTTGGTGGAAAAATTAAACGGGGAAAAATTTTGCGGCATTGTGCTCCCGTTTGTGCAGCGGAAACGGCATATTATTATTTTTTTTAGTAACTTTATTTTAAATAATTATTATGAGATTTGACAATTACTTTCTAAACTTTAAAACCTCTCAATTTGAATCCTTAAACTTTCAATTGTAATTAATTTAAACTCTTCCATCAAATTTAGCTGTTAAACTTTTTTTTTTTTTAATTTGGAATTAAGGGTAAATTTAGAATTTTTTTTTAAAAATTCAGGGGTATAAAAGTCATTGTCTCGCTTTTAACGTTTAAAATCTGACGAAAATGTTTAAATTAACTGCAGTTGAAAGTTCAGGGGTTTAACTCTATAGCCCATGAACTTCTTCTCTAACCATATATAAAGATAAGGAAATAATTGGATGGTATGTTGAATTCTAGCCAAACATTAATCTCTTTCTTCTACTAATTTCTTTCCTAATTCTCCGAGACAAATTCTAGTTTAAGCATCTTGATTAATATGGTACATATTAATTAGTAAAAAAAAAAAGGAATAATAATGATTCATAATTCCCAATGAAAATATTTAATTAGAGGACCACATGCATAAGAAGGATTGCCATCAACTTACGAAGAAGAAAATTTATAATTTTAAAAAAAGAGTCCATGTTTTACTGATCGAATTAAGTTACAGTCTATAATCATTAAAAACTCAGAGTCAACAATGCGCCCTACGCAAACGTAGGCTGCACCACTGACCATGCCAACACATTGTTTTATTTTATTTTATTTTATTTTGTTTTTTTTATTAATCAAATAATGAAGGATTATATGGGATTGAAAAATGGGGAGACCGAGATTCCAAACAAAAAACCCCAAAAAAAAAAAAAAACTAAAATGCTTAAAATACAAACCAACACTACAAGAAACTAATTTTTTGCTGACTTAGATTTTTTGACGAGTCAAAGTAGCACGTCAACATTTATTGACGTGTTGAATATAACATGTCAAGATTTATTGACGTGTCAATTTGACACGTCAATATTTACTGACGTGTCTAACTTTGACAGGTCAGTAAATATTAAATTATTAAGTTATTTAAATAAAATGTTTTAAAATTAAATTGAATAAAAATTTACTGACGTGTCAAATATTGACACGTCAGTAAATCCTGACGTGTTATATTCAACACGTCAATAAATATTGATGTGTAACTTTTGGCACGTAAAAAAAAAAATTGTTGTTGGCACATCAACATTTACTGACGTGGCAAAAAATGCATAGTGTTTGCCACGTCAAAAGATTGCCATTTTTTTGTAGTGCAATAACAAAAAATGGGTTAAAAAAGTGATTCAATCGGTTCTTTATATCTTTAACAAAAGCCAAAAAATAGACCGCATAAGGGGTAAACAAATAAAAGGGACATGAATCTCGAATGGTCTATCAATCATTTCCGAACCCCCACAGTTTATATGCTTTAACTTATAATCCTTTATGCCGAAAGCTGGTCAACTAGCTCTCTTTCTCGGTTCAAGGCTTTTATTTTGGAAGGAAACTCCCTAGTGGTCATCCTTGCCCTTTCAACATCCAAATATAACTCAAGAATATTATTAATTGGCGGATCACCCCATCATCAAAGATACCATCTCAACCATCCCTCACTCTTTTTCTTGATGAGAAGTAAGAAAATTAACAAAAGTGTAAACTTTGGATCCATCATGCATGTGCCATATTGAACCTCTATCAAATCCACTTCTAGTTGTATTCTCATTTGTTGTTTTCCTAGGATATATTTTTATATATTATGTATATTTTATTAATTCATGAATTTATTTATATTTCTTCAAACTTAGGTGCCGACATTAGAGTTAATATATATATATAAACCAGATGGACGATGGATCCCAATGCTGGCTTGAACGTATAGCCTAGCTAGCTAGTATATAAATACATCAAAATTTTGTTCATTGTGACAAGAAAAAGATCCGTTGGTTACGTAAATTTAATTTCTCAAGAAGCGGACTTCTTCATTAATTCTCGAAGGCTACAGATCTGATAGCCCATGAACTTATCCTCTAGTTGGTTCCCGCTGGACCCAACTAGATACTTGGAGCTTAACTTTCAATGTCTTTATAGGTACTCTTTGGTTGAAGATTTGACCTGATTATTCCATATGGAGAGGAAAAGAAAGTGACAAATTAAGACAAAGACAGAAGGAAAAGACTTGTGTGGCAAATCATGGACAAAATCAAAAGTATAAGGTTTACGATAAACAGCAATAGTTTATTGATTGAAAGTCAGAAGAAGAAGCCGAAAAGTGGGATATACTCATATACACTACAAGCTAGCAGCAACTGCCAAATGTTCCTTGAGATTCAATAAAATAAGGTTGCATCATTATTTTGCACAGCGATCCTCGTTACCCTCCAGAGAAAGAAAATGGGATGCCCGGAACGTTGTCCAATTAATTAATGGAGTGTTTCCTCAGGAATGATTGGTTGTGCATGCACCACATGATGAATCCCCTTTGTTTTTCTAATTTAAGCTAGATGTACGTAATGAAAGAAAGCAAACAAACTTGCTTTTGGCGAAATCAAGTCTCAATTTCGTTCTTATTATATATATATAAGTAAAGAGTTACAATCAAAATCAAATAGGAGGAACTAATACAACTAGAACTAGGAGAGCTAATACACCTAGAACTAGAAGAACTATTACGATTGGAAAGCTTTAATATAAACATATATTAACAATATAAAACATATTGCATTCCGATGCAATAAAATCTGTAAGAAGTGCAGTGCGCTCGAGCGCTAGAGGAGATGCACTCGAGCTCACTCGTGTTTCTTAACATGTAATAATGAAAACTAGCTATTGATTTTTCTAACAATTAATTTTTAGTATTGCCACATCATTTCAATTATATGGTAATGCAATCTACTAAATATCATTATTATTATTATTTTTTTATAAAGTTCTTATTAATTAGTTCAAATTATGATTTTCATTAAGATGTTATTTATGATAGTCATATAATAGTTTACTAAATAACTAAATTGTTTGCCAACACATTTATGTTATGTGTTAGTAGTTGCATGCAAGAGAACTCCACCAAGACACATGCATGGCTAAAGTGATGTGGCTGAAGATCAGGTTGCGTAGGACAAGAATTAATCAATAGCTGGAAGCCTGGCTGGAAGCACAATAAAGAGCTGGAGCTGAACTATCACAGAAACGTATGTTGCATGGGCACATGACCTGGCGCTATCTCTTAGTGTACACGGATTTGGATGGGTCTATCTGCCCTTGCAGTTATAGAACTCACATGTTCTCTTATATTAACTTGTA
The DNA here is from genome assembly GCF_901000735.1 of Corylus avellana. NCBI lineage: Eukaryota > Viridiplantae > Streptophyta > Magnoliopsida > Fagales > Betulaceae > Corylus > Corylus avellana. Next base: position 45,978,976 of record NC_081541.1, read on the forward strand.
GGACAACTAGTCAAAGTGAAATAGAAATGACAATTTGTCAATAAAATAATTGTTATATTCCGTAATTTTAAGTAAGTACAATGATATATTATATATTCAATTAAAATATAAACCACAAGAGTCCCTTTACCAAGAGTTTCGTTGCGCGCCCTTTGGCCAAATAAGAGTAGTGGAACCACCCCTTGGACAAAAGCTGCATCTTTGTAGCCACCACATGCCCTCACAGTTGAGATATTGTGAATCAATGAGGAAGATATTAGGCTGATGGTCAAGTATAGGAAGGGATTTTGTTAGTCAGGCTGGCCATGGGGTGGTTCAGTCGGTCGAGCCATCCTTGGCCGGCCACCCCATTTGGCTATGAGGTAGTTAGACCATTTCTTTGTTTTTTTAATAAATATTTTAATATTATTCTTCTAAAACGAGGAATAATATTCCTCTACAAAAATTAAGGAATTGCTATTCCTTTAGAAATACGCTAGCTCTAAAACTCATTTCCAAAACAAACATTTTCTTAAAAAAAAAAAAAAAATCTGCGCAAGGGAAAAAGGGTATTGGTTCGGCTGTGGGTGACCACCCCCATGAAAAACAAAAAAAGCAAACTTTTCGTTTGGTTGCTCTATCACCATTCATCTCGTACGAATGAACGGACGTGAGGAAACAAAGCTATGCAGTCAATTGACTTCATTGAAGGAGGAGGTGACAAAATTCCAGCTCTATTGGTAAATAGAATCTTGTGATGCGTATTTTAAAGGAATGAAATATATATATATATATATATATATATATATATATATATACTTGTGTCGTAGTTACTTAAGATTATGAACAATAACAATAATTTTATTGAGTTTCAACAATTAATATCATTAATGTTTTCTAGATGGTGCTTTTAAAAAAAAAAATTATGATGTGACATAAAGACAAAAGTAATTTTGGCCAGCCACATAAAACACACATTTATCACACGCATGTTCATAATGTGTTTAGTATCTTAGAATATTGTTTTTCTAAAACGAGCTTTTGAGGCCTTAATTAAAAGTGCATTTTGGGTTTTCAACCGCAAGCCCAAACAAGCTCTGAGGAGAGGAAAAGAAGATTACATTTTGTATTGCATATGTTTTATTCTGTTTTGGATTTGAGAACTTCGAGAAATTTCCCCTAGCTTAATGCTAATATTAGAGTTCAAATGATTGGATAGTTTTGTTAAATATTTCCTCGCGTCCTAAATGAAGAAAAACTCGTCCATCAAATTTTTGGAAGGCTTGAACTCTTAATGGATTTTGATAATTTGGGGGTCAAATTATGTGTAGAGTGGTACTTGGAATGAATTTGAAAATCTGGAATGGAAGTTAAGAATAATGACTTTAGCTGCTCAAACTTGAAATGGATGTAAGTTGGAAGTTGGAGAGAGAAGATTATGTGTTGTAGAACTACATCATTTCTTATTAATTTGGAATAAATTACCGAACACTCGTACCTATAAATCACAATAAATACATGTGCATATGGGTCACACTTTAATATAATTAGGGAATTTCTTGCATATTATTCACGTGCTGGTACAACATTGTATAATATTCCTTAATCCCATCTATCTTTGGTGGCTTTGTGTTTAGACACTTATTACACACATCAACAGCTGCTAAAGAGAAAGTAAGAGAATTAATAATTGGCTGGTTGAGCTATATATATATATATAGTTCACTAATTGATTCAATTTTTTTTGGATGCCAATGGGACACGATTGCGGTATTCTGCAAGAGCCCACAATGGGTAAATATTTCTGTATGCTGCATAGTGAAGCATACAATTCCTTAAGTAGACTCCAAGTATTTCCTGTATGAAAGAGTGATCAATGGTTACGAAGCTTTGAAGGTAAAATTCAAGCATAATATATATATATATATATATATATATATATATTCTTTCTGAACTAAATTCATGTTTTAAAGAGAGGTACCTGCTGAGGAAAATCGCCATCCTCCAGTTGAGAATTAATTATCAGCTTTGCTGCACGATGAAGAGGTGTTGGGTCTCTTTCAGCCTATTGCAGATACAATTTTAACATCAGAATGAATATGCAGGATCAAAACATATGACAATTAATGACAGCATAATATATATAAACCATGGAGTCTACCTGTCCAGCATGAATGAGACCCATCATTGCCCATGCAGTTTGTACCAAATTTGATCGGTTTCCTTCAAGAGGTACATATTCCTATATAATCAAGCACAAAGAGTACTTTATAGTTTTATTATCTAGCATCTGCCAAATCTTAGAAAGACAAAACATGTTATTAAAGATTCTTAAAAACAAATAAGAATTATACGTGTTAAAACATTACCTTGGTTGGGCATGAGAGATAGCTCTCTCCCCAACCACCATCATCTCTTTGTGCTCTTAGTAGAAAATCAACAGCTCTGCGCATAACTGGACAATTGTTGTAAGTCTTGCCAGCTGCAGCCAATCCTCCAAGTCCAAACCATGTACCGTATATGAAGCAAATTCCCCAATTTCCATACCTGTGGAAATGCTTAATCATGCAATAGATTTCTCTGGTATAAAAACAGAAAAATATCTAAGAAACCAGTGGAGGAACAAACCATGAACCATCAGGCATTTGTATGTCTTGGATGAATCGCACAGCACTTTTTATGGAATCTTTGACCTCTTCCTTCCGGTGCCCGGGGTATAACTTCTTAAACAAAACTAAAGCTTGGATTGCTGATGCGGTGCACTCAAGGTATTCATGCTCAACGACAGTGTCAGAGAAGAATTCTGTGGGATTAAGCAGCTAATGAAAAAAAAAAAAGAGAAAATTTCCATTAATATACGATAAAAATGGTGAATTTAGAAGTACTAGATAGTTTTAAAGTATTCCATAAGCATATTTCAAGGACACTTCAATATGTTAAGGTACTTACTTCCAACCATTTTT
>NC_081541.1:45982017-46000490 GCF_901000735.1 Corylus avellana
TGATGCGGTGCACTCAACGTACTCATGGTCAACGATAACATCCGAGACAAATTCTATGGGATTAAGCAGCTGATGGGAAAAAGAAAAGAAAAAAAAAAAATTCCATTAATATACAAAAAAGGTGAATTTATAAATTTTAAATAATTATGAAGCATATTTCAAGGCTACTTCAATATGTTAAGGTACTTACTTCCAACCATTTTTGGGCCCGAGCTGGTTCCCAGGGAGATATACCACCATTTTTACTCTGCATTAAATTAACCATACAATAGAGCTTATCGATATGAACACAGTGAGATACTTAAGAAATAAACACTACACTAGATAAATGAAACTTCAAGAAAGTTTCCAAACGCAGCCTGGGTTTCCTATTCATGCCGATAGTTTCCAAATATTTGTACTTCAAAATACAATGCTAGAATATTGAATAAATTATTAAAATCAATCATTTCCTATTAATTTAAACAGTTGGGACAACTAGTGATTTAAAGTGGTATCTTGGCTCAGAGTTCGAACCAGGTCTCCTCATTCACCTTCCATTTCGATTAAATATTCTACGTGTTAAGTCTTATTTATTCATTTATCAAGGAGAAATTTGAACCTAGCATGACGAATGTTGTTAGAATAATAAGTAAATAATAGTCTACGTATTGAGCCTTACTTATAAATAAGGGGTACTAGTTTGAATTCGTATGTGAGTGAGAGTGTTATCAACCATTTTTCATTAGCTTATGCTTTTGGGTTGACTGATAATTTTACAATAGTGAAAGTTAATCCTCACCTGTAGAGAAAGTATGACATTTATAGAATCATAAAATTGCTCGGGATCCATTTTCTCACCAACAATTTTTGGTGGCTTCATGGAGAAAAGCATGCAACACTGAAATAAAAGCGAATTTGATGAGTAACATATTAACTACGGAGAAGGTGCAAAATTTTACCCCATTGATGCATTTAAAAAATGTTAATTACCACCAAACTCTCAGCAGTGCAATCAGACACTTGCCATCCATGATCTTGATCAGAGAAAGTCCATGATCCCTTAGAAATGTGACGATACATGCTTTTAAAGTCTCCAGAAGGGTTGTCCTTGACCTTTACAATTTATAAGGGAAAAATGGAATAACTAGTCTGAATGAATATTGAATAGTTTTTATTTTTTAAGCAAAAAGGTAGATTTGATGATTATGGTGAAGAGATGCTTTTAGAATTGAAAATAAAACCTGAGATTTCTTGATGAAGTCATGCCCTCTCGCAAGTGTAGGTCCAATTTCATCAGTGAGATTACTAGCAAGTAAAGCTTGAATTGCAAAACCGGCATCCCACACTTGACTCCCAAAACTCTGCATAAAAATGGTATATATCAAAGTCAGGGATCCCTTATTTTTTCTTGCAAAGACTTCGGACTTGTAGATCACTTGAAGCTAGAAAGCAAGAGCTTGGGGTTTATCCCAGAGTTTGAATAGTTATATTTACAAAACTAACCCTAGAAAGAAATTTAGTGTAATCTCTTCATTCATAATTCAATATGAAGTGTAATTCAAATGTTAAACATATAGTCAAAAGATTAATTCTGCAATTGTTTTTGCAAAATATGCGTACTCATGACCTGCAACTTGATTCCATCTTCAGCAACCCATATGTAATCTGGGATCCTAGCAATGTGCTTCTTGAAGTAATCCCCATTTGGATCTTCAACCCAACAAGCAAGCATACATAGGACCTGTTCAATACAAATGGCTTTAGGAATACTGTAATATAGCCCAAATCGATGCTCTACATTGCTTACCATGATTATATATGATCATAAAATGTACCTTTTCCACGCATCCAATAGTGATGTATTGACTGTTCTCATCTTCATAATGAATGTGCTTCATTGTTACTTGAAGTGCCTTCTCTCTTTCCAACGAGTGAGAAGAGGCTCAGTGAATATGTATAGACTATCCCAGACCAGATCTTGTATCAAAGGATGGGAATAGTATAGATCCTCCTGTAACAATATATAGTTAATTTTGCACAATCAATGCATTGGAAAAATATTGAAAAGCATATATGTAGCAATGAGCACTTATCAGCAATATTGCAGAGAAGATTAAGGTAAACTCACATTTGCGCACTGATGACGCATTTTCTTTCAATTAATTTCATTGTAAGGTTGAGTGTAGAGTTCGTCCCTCAATTGAAGAATGAGAGGTGTGATTGGGCCCACAAACCTTTTCCCATAAAGGTATGACATGGGCAGGTACACCATGCGGCAGTAGCACCACATTTTTGCTGCATTTTGGGGGAATAGGCAATTGTATAACAGAAGTGCTAACCATTTTTGAGTTAAACACTATACTTAGTTTTCAACATTAAAATAAATAATTTTAAAAAAAAAACATTCCATTATGCAGTAAGGATCTAAAGTACACCGACATTTTTTGGAAATACAATGAAGTAGCTAGTAAGCAAATATGTACAAACCTGGATGAATGGGAAGAAATGAAGGAAGGATCCAAAATTCCGGAGGCATTGGGTTGGTTCCAATCCACTCGAACACACCAAGTATCTACAACAAAAGGAAAAAATATGCATACTGCATGGTGAATATTTGAACCTATATATATATATATATATATATATATATATGACTAGATTTATGAAACATGGTCATACTGAAAGCCAGGTCTTTCCCCAAGAAGGTATGTGTGTTACACCACCATGATCAATGATCCATTTTCGCGCTCTTGCACAAGCATTTTCTTGACCACCATCGGGTCCTTCTCCGAGTATACGCATACAAATGTAGCTAAGAGCCGTGCAAAACATGATGCTATGACCCTCTATGTGTAATCCCCACCCACCATCTTCATTCTATATTATGCAAAATTTACAAGATATTTGTTAAACATGATAGTTTAAACACACACACTCACACAAAGGAAAGGAAGCAAGTAATTGAGCAAAAAGTCTATTCCTGTTTGCATAATTGACATGTAAAGCTTTCAAGAATATGCACCTGATGATAGTATATGTATCGGAGGATTTCCTTTTGATACTCAGCGGGGAACACAAGATTAAGATGTCCTGTAATGTACAAACATATTACCTGCAATTTTTTTCCCGTTAAAAAGAATACAATTAGCAATTGCATTAAGATGAAAACCAAAACAAGTCAAAGGTAGGTAGGTTGTCTTTGATCCAATGGTACTGTTCATTTTGTGTTAAATATCATTAGAAAAAATTGTTATATTGTTGATGATTTCTCTCGGTATCACAAAAAGCTCCCTGATGTGATGATCATAATATTGATTATACTTTTTAAAGAAAAAATTATAATAATTATGAGTCTCACCAAGGGGCCGGGGAAGGAAAAATAATGGGCCAGCATTTTCAGCAGGCCAATGGCCATCACTAGCCTGTAAGGCTGAAAAGAAATGGACGGCCCTTCTCAGTGCAGCTGTGGCCTTTTCATTTGTGATTTCCTCTCCATCCTCGACCTTTACCGGGGGAATTGTTTGTTTGAAGTTTTTCTCCTTAAGAAACTGCAATCATTTTGACAAAGAAATTGTCATATTGGAGTAAATAATTTCCGCCTTATTAGATATATCATGATATATATTATGAATTTTAAAGCTGCTACATTACTCTATAGTCAGAAGTGGGAGAACAATGTCATCACCTACTAGGCTACTAATACCAAATAATTTCATTTCCTCAATCAACAGGATTAGCGGCAGCGAAATACATTCCCTTAAACCCGTGGAGCATGGGTCATTTGTGCCCTCTCTCTCCTTGCTCCGCGGGTGACTATATTTGTAGGCACAGGCTTTTGCTATTATATATAAGGGAATTTCATAAAACCCCTTTAAACATTCACACGTTTTGAAATTATTTTCTCAAAGTTTAATTACTCCTAATTATAGTATCGAACTTTCCATAATGTACCTCCTATATGTTAGGATTTTTTATTAAATCTTGTCAAAATTTTCAAAATGCCTATATTTTTTATTATAAAAAATAAAATAAAATAAATAAATAATAATAATAATAATAAAAAATTGCAAAGATCGAAGCATTGGTTATAAGGATTTAATAGAATTTAGAAAAATATCTATACAAAAATACGTACACCTCAAATATATATACTTGAAGTGCTTTCCAACTTTTCATATTACAATATTGCGGATGTGAATATGGATATCTAAAAGGAATATATGCATTTTGCGGATGCAACTGTAGATGTTACAAATAACCGCATTCACATGTATACCATTGCTTGACATGACTTGAATCTGACACTATAGTCTATACATATGGCTAGTACTAATTATTGACACGACCCATGAACTTACACGAACTCAATACAAAATTAATAGGTTGAGTTTGAAAAATTCCAACTGATTTAATTAAATGGATTGAATTAGAATAAAAAAATATAATTTTATATGCATCAACACAACTCGAACTTTCTATGCGAACATAGTGGCCACTGGCTTGCCATGCATATCTGACCAGCTCATTCTTTGTTCTACTTGACATGAATCATTATTCAATTTTATGGATAGTATTGGATATTGTTTTCAAGATGGGAATACCTGCATTCGCCATAGGAGATCACAGTTAGGTTTCACGTGAAACCGGTTGTTGTAGAAATTTTGCCGAGCCTCTTCAACCTCAGCCCTCTCTTGTGGGGTACCAGCCTGAGGGTCAAACTCCCATATCTGCCTTCCAACAAAGTTGTTTGTGCTGAAGATACAAGGGTCTTTTCCACCCTCTGCTATCTTAAGCCTCCACATATTCTTCCTTATCGGTTTCTTTCAATCACTTCTCTCTTCTCTTCTTCTCCGTTTCATGCAGCCATATATAATATATAGTCGCTAGTGGTAACTATATATATATATATATATATATATATATATATATATATGGTGCGTCGATCTGGGGGAGAGAGAGAGGTTGCGTGGCAGCGTGGGGGAGAGAGGCATGGGGTGCATTGGGGTGGGGAAAGAATTACATGAGGTGGCAGTAGGGTAGTTGGTGGAAAAATTAAACGGGGAAAAATTTTGCGGCATTGTGCTCCCGTTTGTGCAGCGGAAACGGCATATTATTATTTTTTTTAGTAACTTTATTTTAAATAATTATTATGAGATTTGACAATTACTTTCTAAACTTTAAAACCTCTCAATTTGAATCCTTAAACTTTCAATTGTAATTAATTTAAACTCTTCCATCAAATTTAGCTGTTAAACTTTTTTTTTTTTTAATTTGGAATTAAGGGTAAATTTAGAATTTTTTTAAAAAAATTCAGGGGTATAAAAGTCATTGTCTCGCTTTTAACGTTTAAAATCTAACGAAAATGTTTAAATTAACTGCAGTTGAAAGTTCAGGGGTTTAACTCTATAGCCCATGAACTTCTTCTCTAACCATATATAAAGATAAGGAAATAATTGGATGGTATGTTGAATTCTAGCCAAACATTAATCTCTTTCTTCTACTAATTTCTTTCCTAATTCTCCGAGACAAATTCTAGTTTAAGCATCTTGATTAATATGGTACATATTAATTAGTAAAAAAAAAAAGGAATAATAATGATTCATAATTCCCAATGAAAATATTTAATTAGAGGACCACATGCATAAGAAGGATTGCCATCAACTTACGAAGAAGAAAATTTATAATTTTAAAAAAAGAGTCCATGTTTTACTGATCGAATTAAGTTACAGTCTATAATCATTAAAAACTCAGAGTCAACAATGCGCCCTACGCAAACGTAGGCTGCACCACTGACCATGCCAACACATTGTTTTATTTTATTTTATTTTATTTTGTTTTTTTTATTAATCAAATAATGAAGGATTATATGGGATTGAAAAATGGGGAGACCGAGATTCCAAACAAAAAACCCCCAAAAAAAAAAAAAACTAAAATGCTTAAAATACAAACCAATAACAAAAAATGGGTTAAAAAAGTGATTCAATCGGTTCTTTATATCTTTAACAAAAGCCAAAAAATAGACCGCATAAGGGGTAAACAAATAAAAGGGACATGAATCTCGAATGGTCTATCAATCATTTCCGAACCCCCACAGTTTATATGCTTTAACTTATAATCCTTTATGCCGAAAGCTGGTCAACTAGCTCTCTTTCTCGGTTCAAGGCTTTTATTTTGGAAGGAAACTCCCTAGTGGTCATCCTTGCCCTTTCAACATCCAAATATAACTCAAGAATATTATTAATTGGCGGATCACCCCATCATCAAAGATACCATCTCAACCATCCCTCACTCTTTTTCTTGATGAGAAGTAAGAAAATTAACAAAAGTGTAAACTTTGGATCCATCATGCATGTGCCATATTGAACCTCTATCAAATCCACTTCTAGTTGTATTCTCATTTGTTGTTTTCCTAGGATATATTTTTATATATTATGTATATTTTATTAATTCATGAATTTATTTATATTTCTTCAAACTTAGGTGCCGACATTAGAGTTAATATATATATATAAACCAGATGGACGATGGATCCCAATGCTGGCTTGAACGTATAGCCTAGCTAGCTAGTATATAAATACATCAAAATTTTGTTCATTGTGACAAGAAAAAGATCCGTTGGTTACGTAAATTTAATTTCTCAAGAAGCGGACTTCTTCATTAATTCTCGAAGGCTACAGATCTGATAGCCCATGAACTTATCCTCTAGTTGGTTCCCGCTGGACCCAACTAGATACTTGGAGCTTAACTTTCAATGTCTTTATAGGTACTCTTTGGTTGAAGATTTGACCTGATTATTCCATATGGAGAGGAAAAGAAAGTGACAAATTAAGACAAAGACAGAAGGAAAAGACTTGTGTGGCAAATCATGGACAAAATCAAAAGTATAAGGTTTACGATAAACAGCAATAGTTTATTGATTGAAAGTCAGAAGAAGAAGCCGAAAAGTGGGATATACTCATATACACTACAAGCTAGCAGCAACTGCCAAATGTTCCTTGAGATTCAATAAAATAAGGTTGCATCATTATTTTGCACAGCGATCCTCGTTACCCTCCAGAGAAAGAAAATGGGATGCCCGGAACGTTGTCCAATTAATTAATGGAGTGTTTCCTCAGGAATGATTGGTTGTGCATGCACCACATGATGAATCCCCTTTGTTTTTCTAATTTAAGCTAGATGTACGTAATGAAAGAAAGCAAACAAACTTGCTTTTGGCGAAATCAAGTCTCAATTTCGTTCTTATTATATATATATAAGTAAAGAGTTACAATCAAAATCAAATAGGAGGAACTAATACAACTAGAACTAGGAGAGCTAATACACCTAGAACTAGAAGAACTATTACGATTGGAAAGCTTTAATATAAACATATATTAACAATATAAAACATATTGCATTCCGATGCAATAAAATCTGTAAGAAGTGCAGTGCGCTCGAGCGCTAGAGGAGATGCACTCGAGCTCACTCGTGTTTCTTAACATGTAATAATGAAAACTAGCTATTGATTTTTCTAACAATTAATTTTTAGTATTGCCACATCATTTCAATTATATGGTAATGCAATCTACTAAATATCATTATTATTATTATTTTTTTATAAAGTTCTTATTAATTAGTTCAAATTATGATTTTCATTAAGATGTTATTTATGATAGTCATATAATAGTTTACTAAATAACTAAATTGTTTGCCAACACATTTATGTTATGTGTTAGTAGTTGCATGCAAGAGAACTCCACCAAGACACATGCATGGCTAAAGTGATGTGGCTGAAGATCAGGTTGCGTAGGACAAGAATTAATCAATAGCTGGAAGCCTGGCTGGAAGCACAATAAAGAGCTGGAGCTGAACTATCACAGAAACGTATGTTGCATGGGCACATGACCTGGCGCTATCTCTTAGTGTACACGGATTTGGATGGGTCTATCTGCCCTTGCAGTTATAGAACTCACATGTTCTCTTATATTAACTTGTAGGACAACTAGTCAAAGTGAAATAGAAATGACAATTTGTCAATAAAATAATTGTTATATTCCGTAATTTTAAGTAAGTACAATGATATATTATATATTCAATTAAAATATAAACCACAAGAGTCCCTTTACCAAGAGTTTCGTTGCGCGCCCTTTGGCCAAATAAGAGTAGTGGAACCACCCCTTGGACAAAAGCTGCATCTTTGTAGCCACCACATGCCCTCACAGTTGAGATATTGTGAATCAATGAGGAAGATATTAGGCTGATGGTCAAGTATAGGAAGGGATTTTGTTAGTCAGGCTGGCCATGGGGTGGTTCAGTCGGTCGAGCCATCCTTGGCCGGCCACCCCATTTGGCTATGAGGTAGTTAGACCATTTCTTTGTTTTTTTAATAAATATTTTAATATTATTCTTCTAAAACGAGGAATAATATTCCTCTACAAAAATTAAGGAATTGCTATTCCTTTAGAAATACGCTAGCTCTAAAACTCATTTCCAAAACAAACATTTTCTTAAAAAAAAAAAAAAAATCTGCGCAAGGGAAAAAGGGTATTGGTTCGGCTGTGGGTGACCACCCCCATGAAAAACAAAAAAAGCAAACTTTTCGTTTGGTTGCTCTATCACCATTCATCTCGTACGAATGAACGGACGTGAGGAAACAAAGCTATGCAGTCAATTGACTTCATTGAAGGAGGAGGTGACAAAATTCCAGCTCTATTGGTAAATAGAATCTTGTGATGCGTATTTTAAAGGAATGAAATATATATATATATATATATATATATATATATATATATACTTGTGTCGTAGTTACTTAAGATTATGAACAATAACAATAATTTTATTGAGTTTCAACAATTAATATCATTAATGTTTTCTAGATGGTGCTTTTAAAAAAAAAAATTATGATGTGACATAAAGACAAAAGTAATTTTGGCCAGCCACATAAAACACACATTTATCACACGCATGTTCATAATGTGTTTAGTATCTTAGAATATTGTTTTTCTAAAACGAGCTTTTGAGGCCTTAATTAAAAGTGCATTTTGGGTTTTCAACCGCAAGCCCAAACAAGCTCTGAGGAGAGGAAAAGAAGATTACATTTTGTATTGCATATGTTTTATTCTGTTTTGGATTTGAGAACTTCGAGAAATTTCCCCTAGCTTAATGCTAATATTAGAGTTCAAATGATTGGATAGTTTTGTTAAATATTTCCTCGCGTCCTAAATGAAGAAAAACTCGTCCATCAAATTTTTGGAAGGCTTGAACTCTTAATGGATTTTGATAATTTGGGGGTCAAATTATGTGTAGAGTGGTACTTGGAATGAATTTGAAAATCTGGAATGGAAGTTAAGAATAATGACTTTAGCTGCTCAAACTTGAAATGGATGTAAGTTGGAAGTTGGAGAGAGAAGATTATGTGTTGTAGAACTACATCATTTCTTATTAATTTGGAATAAATTACCGAACACTCGTACCTATAAATCACAATAAATACATGTGCATATGGGTCACACTTTAATATAATTAGGGAATTTCTTGCATATTATTCACGTGCTGGTACAACATTGTATAATATTCCTTAATCCCATCTATCTTTGGTGGCTTTGTGTTTAGACACTTATTACACACATCAACAGCTGCTAAAGAGAAAGTAAGAGAATTAATAATTGGCTGGTTGAGCTATATATATATATATAGTTCACTAATTGATTCAATTTTTTTTGGATGCCAATGGGACACGATTGCGGTATTCTGCAAGAGCCCACAATGGGTAAATATTTCTGTATGCTGCATAGTGAAGCATACAATTCCTTAAGTAGACTCCAAGTATTTCCTGTATGAAAGAGTGATCAATGGTTACGAAGCTTTGAAGGTAAAATTCAAGCATAATATATATATATATATATATATATATATATATTCTTTCTGAACTAAATTCATGTTTTAAAGAGAGGTACCTGCTGAGGAAAATCGCCATCCTCCAGTTGAGAATTAATTATCAGCTTTGCTGCACGATGAAGAGGTGTTGGGTCTCTTTCAGCCTATTGCAGATACAATTTTAACATCAGAATGAATATGCAGGATCAAAACATATGACAATTAATGACAGCATAATATATATAAACCATGGAGTCTACCTGTCCAGCATGAATGAGACCCATCATTGCCCATGCAGTTTGTACCAAATTTGATCGGTTTCCTTCAAGAGGTACATATTCCTATATAATCAAGCACAAAGAGTACTTTATAGTTTTATTATCTAGCATCTGCCAAATCTTAGAAAGACAAAACATGTTATTAAAGATTCTTAAAAACAAATAAGAATTATACGTGTTAAAACATTACCTTGGTTGGGCATGAGAGATAGCTCTCTCCCCAACCACCATCATCTCTTTGTGCTCTTAGTAGAAAATCAACAGCTCTGCGCATAACTGGACAATTGTTGTAAGTCTTGCCAGCTGCAGCCAATCCTCCAAGTCCAAACCATGTACCGTATATGAAGCAAATTCCCCAATTTCCATACCTGTGGAAATGCTTAATCATGCAATAGATTTCTCTGGTATAAAAACAGAAAAATATCTAAGAAACCAGTGGAGGAACAAACCATGAACCATCAGGCATTTGTATGTCTTGGATGAATCGCACAGCACTTTTTATGGAATCTTTGACCTCTTCCTTCCGGTGCCCGGGGTATAACTTCTTAAACAAAACTAAAGCTTGGATTGCTGATGCGGTGCACTCAAGGTATTCATGCTCAACGACAGTGTCAGAGAAGAATTCTGTGGGATTAAGCAGCTAATGAAAAAAAAAAAAGAGAAAATTTCCATTAATATACGATAAAAATGGTGAATTTAGAAGTACTAGATAGTTTTAAAGTATTCCATAAGCATATTTCAAGGACACTTCAATATGTTAAGGTACTTACTTCCAACCATTTTTGGGCTCGCAGATAAACCACCATTTTTACTCTGCATTAGAGCTTAATGATATGAATGCAATGAAATATTTAAAACAAACACCAAGTGTTGGGCCTTACTTATTAAAGGGTAATTTGAGCCTACACGTGAGAAAAAATGTTCAAATATTATTTAAATAATTAAAACCAATCATTTTTCATCAACTTATGTTTTTTAGATTACTGGTGATTTAACAATGTGAAAGTTAATCCTTACCTGTAGAGAAAGTATCACATTTATAGAATCATAAAATCGCTCGGGTTCCATTTTCTCACCAACAATTTCTGGTGGCATCATGGAAAAAAGCATGCAACACTGAAATAGAAAAGAATTTGGTGAGGAACACATTAATTATGGAAAAAGGTGTTAACATTTTACCCCATTGACACATTTAAACAAAGTTAATTACCTTAAAAGCTTCTGCAGTGCAATCAGAAACTTGCCATCCCTGGTCTTGATCAGCAAAAGCCCATGATCCTTTCGAAATGTGACGGTACATGCTTTTAAAGTCTCCAGAAGGGTTGTCCTTGACCTTCACAATTTTTAAGAGAAAATGGCGTAATTAGTCTGAATGAATATTGTGGTGAAGAGCTGAATTCAGAAGTGAAAATCAAACCTGAGATTTCTTGAGGAAGTCATGCCCTCTCGCAAGTGTAGGTCCAATTTCATCAGTGAGATTACTAGCAAGTAAAGCTTGAATAGCGAAACTGGTATCCCATGCTTGACTTCCACAACCCTTCATACAAATGGAATATATCAAAGTCAATTGTCTCTTCCATTTCCTTGCAAAGACTTAAGACTTACAGACTTGAAGCTAGAAAACAAGAGCTTTGGGGGTTTATACTCAAGTTTGAATAGTTATATTTCAAATGCTCAACACACAAACAAGGTTATACAAATGTTTTTGTACAATATGGGTACTAACCTGCATCTTCATTCCATCTTCACCGACCCATATGAAATCTGGGATCCTTGCAATATGCTTCTTGAAATAATCTCCATTTGGATCTTCAACCCAACAAGCAAGCATAAATAGGGCCTGTTCAATGCAAATAGCTTTAGGAGTAGTGTTATATAGCTCAAATATATGCTTTCCATGGATTCCCTTTATTTTTGATAACATTACCTTTTCCACGGATCCAGCGGTGATGTATCGACTATTCTCATCTTCATAATGAATGTGCTTCATTGTTACTTGAAGAGCTTTCTCTCTTACCAATTTGTTAAAGGGCCAACGAGTGAGAAGAGGCTCAGTGCATAGGTATAGACTATCCCAAAGTAGATCTTGTATCGAAGGATGAGGATAGTAGAGATCCTCCTGTAACAATAATATTGCGTAACCAATGTCTTGGAAGATGTTAAAACAACACTTACCCCGAAAGCTTAAGCTAATAGGAAGCAATTGATTTAATCATTGAATTTATATTCTAACACTCCCTTATGTGTAGGTTCAAACTTTTTCCTAATAAGTGAGACCCAACACATAAAGTATTTAATTGAAATGAGAGATGAATAATGGAGACAACGTTTCAACTCAAAGAAACGGATCCTTTCCAGTCCTTGAAGGACTAGAGAGTATCTAGTTCACGGTTGGGATTTCCCTAGAGAAATCCCAATGCTACAAATAAGCCACGTCAGCCTTCACTAACAAATAAAAAATAAATTTTATTTTCAGGTTAATTTATTAGAATGTATTTTAATATATATTGTAGAATGGGTGACATTGGGGTGGCTCAGCCACCCCCGTTGGTCCTAGGGTGGCCGGCCACCCTTAGGGCAATTTTATTTTATTTTATTTTTTTTAATTTTTTTTTTTTTTTATCATTTGACCCTTGGGGGGTGGCTTGGCCACCCCAGACTAGCCACCCCATATGGCCAATAGGGGTGGCCAGCTGGCCATTCCATTATTTTTATTATTATTATTTTTAATCCTAAAGAATATTTTATTTTATTTTTATGTATTAATAGGACAGGTGTCCCATTTGTGGCCCAATATCTCAGAAATCTTAGCCATTAATTAGATACATTCTAGTCCAAAATAGATTGGAGAAGATCCGGATCCTGAACTCAGGGCTTTTGTTATGATATCATGTTAAAAGCTTAAGTTGATAGAAATAAATGAATTTAATTATTTAATTTATATTCTTATAGAAGAATGTTGAAAAGCATATGTAGCAATGAGTGAGTATTAACCATGAGAAAAATTTACCTTTGCACATAGATGACGCACTTTCTTCCAGTTAACTTTATTGTAAGGTTGAGTGTAGATTTCTTCTCTCAATTGAAGAATGAGAGGTGTGATTGGGCCTACAAACCTTTTCCCATAAATGTATGACATGGGCAGGTACACCAAGCGGCAAAAGCACCACATTTGGGCTGCATTTTAGGGGAAAGCAAATTGATAAGCAATATGTAGCAAGTTTAATCATCAAAAAGAAGAAAGTAAAACCTCTACCTAATAGAGGCTTTCAATTAAAAATTGTACAAACCTGGATGTACGTATAATGTACGTAGTAAGCATTTATGTACAAACCTGGATTAATGGGAAGAAATGAAGGAAGCATCCAAAATTCCGGAGGCATTGGGTTGGTTCCAATCCACTCGAACACACCAAGTATCTACAACAAAGCGAAAAATGCATACTAGAGTTAATTATCATCAAACAATCATCACTTTGTTGTAATTTTTATTTCAATTAGACAATAGTGTACTTAAGATTTTTCATTTAGTTCAATTTTGTGTTCTAAGTTCGAACTGAAAATTTACCAGTTTGAACTAGCCAGTGGAAGAAGTAATCTCAAGTTAGACAAAACTTGCCGTTCCAAGCTTTGTATTAATTCAGTTCCAACTTATTCTTTTATTTAGTGGATGAGTTTTCTGGGTTTGGTCATCCCGGAATAGTTTTACTATTGAATATATAGTTACTCAAAAGATTTACGAAACATGATCATACCGAAAGCCAAGTCTTTCCCCAAGAAGGTATGTGTGTTACACCACCATGATCAAGGATCCACTTTCGCGCTCTTGCACAAGCATTGTCTTGACCACCATCAGGTCCTTCCCCGAGTATACGCATACAAATGTAGTTGAGAGCCGTGCAAAACATGATACTATGGCCCTCTATGTGTAATCCCCACCCACCATCTTCATTCTACATACAATTAATATGCAAAATTTACAGCATACTTGTTAAACATACATGACAGCTTAAAAACACACACAAAAGAAAAGGAATCAAGTACTTCAACAGAAAATCTAATCCTATTTGCATAATTGACATGTGATGCTTCCAAGAATATGCACCTGATGATAGTATATGTATCGAAGGATTTCCTTTTGATACTCTGCAGGGAACACAATATTAAGATGCCCTGTAATGTACAAACACATTACCTGCATTTTTTTTGGGTTAAAAGAATACAATTAACAATTTCATCAAGATGAAAACCAAAACAAGTCGAAGGTAGGCATGTCCTCATTGATCCAATGATACTATTCATAGTCTGTCTATCTTAGAAGATGTTTTAGAGATAAATATCTTTAGTAACTAAAAAAAAAATTAATTTTAGATGAGGCAGGACAAAACTAAAAAAAAAAAAAAAAATCCTAAGGTAAAAATTTAATGGTTAAAGTCCATATATCCCCCTAAAACTATCACCCAATTGGCAATGTCCTCCCAAACTTTTAATTATGACAATGTCCCCACAAACTACCAAAATATTGTCAATGTCCTCCCAAGACTAGCAAAAAGATAAAAATGCCCCTATAAATTTCTCAATAAGTCAAAAATACCCCTATAAAATACAAAAAAATAAAAATGTATTTAAAAAATACGATTTTTAAAAAATTTTATTATTATTATTATTATTTAAAAAAAAAAACCAATTTTAAAAAAAAAAAAATTGGAATTTTTTTTCTTAATTCTGTTTTAAAAAAAGATTTTTTTTTTTTAAAACGGAAATTTTTATTTAAAAAAATTTATAAAACAATTTTTAAAAAAAAAAAAAAAAAAAAAAAAAAGCAAATTGGCCACCCCTTGTAATTTTTTTAGAAGTTTTAGTATTTTTTTTATTTTTTTATTTTACTAAGGGTAGTTTCGTTATTGGAAGAACATTGACAATTTTTTGTTGTTTGAAGGGACATTGTAACAATTGAAAGTTATGAGAGACATTGTCAATTATGTAGTAGTTTGAAGGAGGAATGTAGACTTTTCCCAAAAATAAAATTTTGGAGGTTCAATCCAAAAAAAAATCCCAAAATTGAGGTATTTTGAAAATCTTTAGGGGACTAGCGCCCCAAGGCTAGGGTAGTTCTACCCCTGATTAGTAAAGGCCGTTATGTTGTTGATGATTTGTGATCTTGATGTCACAAAAAGTTTCTTGGTGTATATAATTTTTACGTAAATATATATATAATGATGACATTGGAAAAAAATAAAAAAATAAAACATTGTTAACGATTATGAGTCTTACCAAGGGTGGAAGGAAAAACAAGTTGCCAGAAAGTTCAGCAGGCCAATGGCCATCACTGGCCTGCAAGGCAGAAAAGATGTGGACGGCCCTTCTTAGTGCAGCTGTGGCCTTTTCATATGTGATTTCCTCTCCATCCTCAACCTTTACTGGGGGAATTGTTTGTTTGAAGTTTTTCTCCTTAAGAAACTGCGATCATTTTGACACAGAAATGAGCATATATATTATAGTAAACAATTTCTGAATTATTAGATGTCTCATGATATTTTGAATTTTAAAGCCGCTAGATTACAATATATCATGATATTATGAATATTTTATATAATATTTATACGATTTCTAAATCTGATACAAATTTAGTATTAAATCAACATGTTACAATTAAGAGATCTAATTTGTTTAATTAAATGGTTTGGATTAAAGTTGATCTATATAATTTTATACCCATACTCCGACATGACTTGAACCCGACACACAATATAGGGCTAGTACTAATTATTGACATGACCTGTGAACACAATAACTAAAACTCTAAGAGATTCAATTTAACGCTCATCACATATGATCTCTCTTAGCATAGACTCCGACGAACTCTCTGAGGGCGAAAATTCGTATCTCTCTCTTCTATAATAATGTATATATATCAGTACATTAAACTATAGACCTAGGCCCACTAAAAACACGCGTGTTTTTGGGCATAGTAGGTACGGGGTGTCCGGACATGTTAATGGGCTGTCCGGACAGGGCCTTGAGGAGCAAAAATATGCTTGCTGGAAAGCCTGTCCGGATAGCCTAGCACCCGGTCCGGACATGGCCTACATTTTGAAAATGTTGTCCAGTCTTGATCAACAGATCCAATTAATGGGCGTTTGTGGTCCGATTGAGTTGAAATTTTGCAAGAACGTTCATGACACATGAATCTACATTATGAACAGTGGAGATTTGACTCTGAGCATTCTATATCAGTATTTGAGCCCGTGGACAGTAACCTCTGGATTTTGGAACCGAATTAAATCAACACAAGGACTAATAGTTTTGATGTTGATTTTTTTTTTTTTTTTTTTTTGGTTGAAAAATTGTGCATGAACAATAATAAAAGAAAAGAAAGGCTTTGCCAAACAAAGCCAATATTTCTAAGCGTTGAAGCTAGTCTTTGGAGTTAAGAGTTTAATCTCCATTTGTTTATCGTCCCTTAAACCTTTTGTTTGTTAAAGAGGTCAAAGTTTTCCCTAAAAACCTTAATTTCACTTCAAAAAAGAAATTGCTACTCATGTTATTTAGTTTGGTGACAAGATAAAAGAGCTAAAGAGAGATAGGTTAACATGCATATATATATATATATATAATCTAAATTGAAACTTTACCTTCCTCCCATCAAAGAAAAAGAAATCAGAATAAAATCAATTCTAATTTTTATTCCACAAATAATGCCTTATTTCAAATAAATTACCAAATACCTATAATTGTGTTTAATTTAAATTACAGTAAATATATGTGGCATTAGGCCTGGGCCAAAAAACGGAGTGCCACCTACCGGCCGACTTCCGACCGTAACCGCCCTGTCACTGTCCGACACCGACAGGGCGGCCAAAAACTTAGTGAATACACCAAGTAGAATTTAGAGCATTCCAAAAACTTAGTGATCAGATGGTGCTTCATTTAAATTATACGGCTTCTAACGTCAAACTGGGTCGAATACAAAACCAAACTCCACGTCGGGTAACTGATTTTGTATAGTTAATTGGTTGGTTTAGTTTTGAGCTGTGAGTTTTGTTCTGGTTAATTAGTTTATTGACTTTTTCTTGTTAACTGCTTTGTTCGTAGAAGTCATGGTCAAGCTTTTTTTCTATCTGGACACAGATTTTGATGCGGTGGGAAAGGTTGTTGTGAACATGGCAGGAACAAGAAAGTAGCTTGCTGTTTTGTGTTTTGTGTGTAGAGGATCATAGAGAGAGAGAGAAGATGGGAATACCTGCATTCGCCATAGGAGATCACTGCTAGGTTTCACATGAAACCGGTTGTTGTAGAAATTTTGCCGAGCCTCTTCAACCTCAGCCCTCTCTTGTGGAGTACCAGCATGAGGGTCAAACTCCCATATCTGCCTTCCAACAAAGTTGTTTGTGGTGAAGATATAAGGGCCTTTTCCACCCTCTGCTATCTTAAGCCTCCACATGATATTCTTCCACCCCGGTCAGTTTCTTCGTGTTAGAAAAATATTCAGTGCCTTTTATAGACGGAATGCACGATCTGATGTAGAGTTGTTCCACCTGCATTACTTTTGAATAGGAAAAACTTTACTTTGGCCTCCTAAACTTTCACCAAATTTTACAAATCCCCTGAACTTTTCAATCTCTCATTTTGGACCCCAAAAACATCGCATTCCAAGCAGCATAAGCCACAATTGGTGGGATATGCGTTAGGGTGCATCAATAACTTTTTGTGATATGTGGGCTCAAACGTACGGCATTTCAAAATCCCCTCATTTCCTCCATTTAGTGCATTTTGAAGGGTATTGCATTTAATGTACTACCATCATTAAAACTTTTGGACAATACTACCCTTCAAAATGCACTAAATAGAGGAAATGAAAGAATTTTGAAATGGAGAGGATCCTTTTCCAAACGCAGGGTACATACTTTTCAGAGCACTTAATGACCGGTGGGTGAGTGGCACAATAAGACTTTAGTTCATGGAAACAAAATTAAAAAAAATTGATTAAAAAGATAATTAGAATTTATTTTTATTAAGAAAAATTGCTAAATTCATATCACGATCTTATTTTAAAATTGATTAGAATTCAATAAAATTATTATTATTTTCCATAATTTCAAATAATTACAATAATATATTATATTCAATTAAAAGGGTTAATAACTTTTTCGGTACCTGAGTTTTCACTTTTTTATTTTTTCCCCCCTGAGTTTTAAAACATGACAAATCTAATATCCAACCTATGGGGAAAAGACAAAATCAATACCTTCGTTAGTTCTGTCAGTCCTACTTAACGGGTTTAGTAGGAAAATCAACAAAGAAAGCTTGGAACCCTAAAAAGTAAAAATAATTAAAAATTAAAAAAAAAAAAAAAAAA
>NC_081541.1:46000710-46056798 GCF_901000735.1 Corylus avellana
AAAAAAAAAAAAAAAAAAAAAAAAAAAAAAAAAAAAAAAAACGAGCTGCCTCTGTTTGGTTGCCGAGAAAACAAGAGAAAGAATGTGTTGCCGAGTTGACAAGAATTTTTTTTTTCAGACGCTATTTCATGTCCAAGTTCTTTCGGGTAATTTCAGAGACTAGCTCCAAGCTTTCCTTGTTGATTTTCCTACTAAACCCGTTAAGTAGGACTGACGGAACTAACGGAGGTATTGATTTTGTCTTTTCCCCATAAGTTGAGTACTAGATTTGTCATATTTTAAAACTCAGGGGGGGGAAAATAAAAAAAAAAGTGAAAACTCAGGTACCAAAAAAGTTATTAACCCCAATTAAAATATGAACCATAAGAGTCCCTTTACCAATAGAGTTGAATGAAAAATGTACTTATTTGTCAAACTCTCCCATGTGAAATCATGAAATATAGGGATGATTTCTATTTTTTATGAGCCTTATATATATTAATACCAAAATTCATTTGTATAAGGTACGGCTGTTTTAATATACAACTAATCAAAAAGAAAATAAAAAGGAAAATGACATGTAAAATTAATTTTTGGGTAGTTAGGAATTAATGGTTCCCTCTATAAAGAGAAAAATGGTAACAGCTCCCTTATTTTTCTGGAAATTTGCATTTACAATGAGTTTTTTTTTTTTTTTTATAATGTGGGTAAGCTAAAAAAATATAATAATAAGTTCATGTTGTTAAAAAAAATTGTTTGAATTTGTTAATATGTCACATCAATGTTAATCATATTATTAGGCATATCATTTAAATAAAAAATGGAAGGATGATTGAGCCTCCTTTGGCCAAATAAAAGTAGCGGAACCACCCCTAGGACAGAAGCTGCTTGTCCCTTCTCCATGGCGAGGGGGTTCTTCCTTCGGCATCCATCCATGCATGACATTCATTTTAAGAGCCAGCGATCTTAATTTGTTCTTTTAGGAAGACTAGCATTTGGTGAGAAGTGCATGGATGACAACAAAATGGCAAAGACTCAAGAGTCGATGCAAATCACCATAAAGTGGCATCTTTTGTAGCCACCACAAGTCCTTCCAGTTGAAATATTGTGAGTCAATAAGGAAGATATTAGGCTGATGGTCTAGTGTACGAAGTGATTTGTTTAACAGGCTAGCTATGGGGCGGTCGAGTCATTCCATTTGGCTAATGTGCATAGATCATTTTTTTTGTTTTTTTAATAAATATTTTAGGGAAAATGTATAATAGATCCCTAAGTCAACCATCCAAAATTTTAAAATCCTTAAGTTTTTTGTTTTTTCAAAAATTTACTCCCTAGGTTAATGGAAATGACAATAAAATTCCTACCGTTAAAATTTTTTAAAAGCCGTTAGTCAAATTCAAAACGCACCGTTTAACCTCATTAAAATATTAATATTTTATTAATTTAATTTTAAAAATTAAAAAAATTAAAAAATTAATCTTTTGTCAACTCACGACTTCTTGCCCCAACTCCGGCAAACACACCCGAGCTCTCGAATCTCTCCGGCAACATCAACGGTGGCTTGGCTTCGGTGGTGCCTTCTCCAATTGTTGGAGAACAATTGATTTCTCAGGTAGATTTTCAATTTGTGACTTCTTGCCTTCAAATTGATTTTTTAGGTTGAAGAACAAGAAAAAGAGAATTTTACTGCTGGTTCTTGTTGTTATATCTTGATGGTTTTTTATCTTTACAATTTCAGGGTCTCTACTGCGATTACCAAAGGGAGAAAACGAGACTGTTGTCGATCTAATCATTGCTCAAAGTTTTTGGTTTCTTGGTCTGGGTTTTGTTGGTAGAAGGATTTTCTGAATGGGTTTTGCTTAGTCATTTTTTTTTCTTTCTATTTTTGGTATATGGAATTTTTTTCAGCTTGTCAAATGTCAACATTTGGAGAATCTGGTTGTTTCCCTCATAGCCAAGCTAACGTTTGCCCAAGTACAAAGAGAGTTGATCAGATCTTAGATTCTAACTTGAACAAAAGGTTCCGCAATTCGTACAGTGAAAGCAGAGCAGTCACTTGTAAAGGTAATGGAAAAAGCGTTTTTGGGCCAGATTAAGGTATAGATAGACCAACCATGGAACAGCCTCATAGCTATCCTTACGAATAAACAGATGGCAAGGAAAATTACAGCAAGCATCATAAAGGTTTAAAAAAATTCCACAAGCTTCAAAAGATTCCAACATGTTTAAGATGGCTAAAACACACTAGCAGAGGCATGCATAACATTGTCTCTTAAGATGTTGGATTCTCATACACAGGACTCAAGAGCCCAATTTCAATAGTCCTTCTCAGAAAGGGAATTACATCAAAATTGCACATCTAAAGAAGGGATTCTAGTAGATTGGTAGCGCTTGGTTTGATTGATTTGGGTTTTTTCTGGGGTTGTCAATACTGAGAAAATTTGAGTGTTTTTTTACTTTGTTTGGTTTGAGGAAGACTTTTTTTGGCATTGGATTGTGCTCTGTAATGAGGTATTGTTTTGAGGAAAAATTGGAGGTTTGGATGTTTGTGATTACTCTAATCATTCAAATATGACAATGGAACTGTAGTAGTGCATTGTCGTTGTTAGGACTTAGGAGAGATCCATAGGAAGATGGCCTCCACAACCCCTTCCTCCTCTCCTCTGTGAATTCACTAACTTCCTCTGTAACCTCACGGTCCTCACCACCACCACTTTTTTTCCTTGCTCCGTCGAATTCTTCAACTACGCCTACTCAGACTACTGACACCCCAGCACCTTCATCCCCTTCAACCCCTTCAACTCTAGCTCCTCAGTCTCCTCCACCGGCAGTCCCTGCTGCTCCTCCATCCCCGCCAGCTTCACCCCCACCGATACTAACACAACCTCCAACCTCACCGCCACCTTCTCCGCCAACTTCAACCCCACCATCAACTTCACCACCGCCATCGCCACCAGCATGACCCCCACCATCTGCCCCTCCGCCAGCATCACCCCCTCCAGTTTTATCTTCGCTGCCACCACCACCACCACTAGGAGGTTCTCCTCTGCAAGCATCCCTTACACCTCCGGTGGCATCCCCACCTCCCCCTCGAGCCATTCCAGCAACTGCATCTTTACCTCCTCCACCAAATGATCCAACACCGTTTTCCTCCAATCCAGATCTGGGAAATTTTTACGATCTCTTTGGAATTATTTTTAATTATTTTTAGTTTTTAAATTTAAAATTTAAAATTAAATTAATAAAAAAAATTAATATTTTAATGAGATGAAACGGTACGTTTTGAATTTGACTAACGGCTATTAAAAATTTTTAACGGCAAGAATTTTATTGTCATTTCCATTAACCTAGGGAGTAAATTTTTTTTAAAAAAAAAACTTACGGATTTTAAAATTTTGGAAGGTTGACTCAGGGATTTATTATAAATTTTTCCAATATTTTAGTAGTTATTATTCTAATTAAACAAGGACTAATATTCCTCTACAAAAATTAAGTAATTGCTATTCCTTTAGAAATACGATAGCTCTAAAACTCAATTCCAAAACAACCATTTTCTTGAAAAAAAAAAACAAAAATTTGTTTGCTCTGCCTTAAATGGATGCATTAATTTGCTCTATTACTGTTTATCTCGTACGAACAAACTTGCATTAAAATGCATTCATGTCAGCGTCTTTTCTCAGCTAACTTCGTACGAGAATGTTGACATACTTATATGTATTAGAATTAAAAAAAACTGTTGATCTCGTACGAACAAACTTGCATTAAAATGCATTCATGTCAGCGTCTTTTCTCAGCTAACTTCGTACGAGAATGTTGACATACTTATATGTATTAGAATTTAAAAAAAAAAAAAAAAAAATGATACTGAATTAGAAGAAAAAAAAAAGATTAATAATCAATTCGGTCACTAATTTCAACAATTATATTATTAAGTTTCATCACAGTTTGAAATAAGTCTAGTTGTCACCTTGCCGTTGGACTAATTAACAACATGATGTCACTTCATACAACCAGATTGATTATATTCCTATCTTATATGCCATGGCACCCGCATACTATACATTCAAAGCGCCGAATATACATTAAATAAAAGTGATGGGAGTGGATTGTGGAGCGTTTCCCTCACTCTAAAAATGAGGATTTTCCACACTCTAAAGGTAGGAATAGGATTCCCTCCTCCGGATTATTATTGGAGAAGTATTGTCTTATCAAAAGGTGAAAAAATAAAAGTACTTCAAAAATATAATTAATTGGAGATAATCCTAATTCCTAAAGGTCAGGGTTGGTAATTATTATAGCTGGATCCTAACAGAGTAACAGATCTCTTGGCAACCTAGAAACAAAAACAAGCAACATAAATAGCTGATCACCATGGATTTGGTAAATTATTAGAGAAATAGTGGGAGTAGAAAGGAGGATGTTCACTCACAAGTTTGAAGTGCAACAACTCTTTGTTATTAGGATGAAATCTCTCTCTCTCTCTCTCTCTCTTTCTCTCACTCTTTTGACATTATTATATGTGTATTTTTGAATAAATTTAAGGATATTTTAAAAAGAAAAATGCAAAAGTGTTTAGTTTGAACTATATGGCTTGATTGAAGACTCGACTAGTTAAGTTTGCCGAGTTCGAGCCAAGCTCAAATTTGGCTAGACTTTTAACAAGCCTAATTCGGACAAGATATAATAAATTTATGTTTTGTCACATCATCCATAAGCTCTATAACCAATTGGCCCAATTCCATAAAAAAGACTTAACAAGTCTCCAAAACACACTTCAAACCTTACAAACCATTACTTTTTCCATATCAAACCACCTCACCTACTCATGAGTCATGATCTCTTATCAATTACTTGTAATTAATGTTTCCACCTACTACAATGTCTTATGCAATTCCCTAATTCTCCGTTCTCTAAATTAGGACCCTCTTCAGTTCATTTGAACTGGATAATATCCAGTTAATTATATTGGAATGATATTTTTATCTTTTTCACTTTTTGATGGGACAAAAATACTCCTCCAATATAACTAACTAGATATTATCCAATTCAAATGAATTGGAGAGGATCCTATTTGGCTTCCATACTGAATGAATCCTAAAATTCTACAACTGATTTTTATTTGCAAGTCTTTCACCTGCAAAATAGAATCTTCTCCATTTCACTTAACAGTGTCCATGATGTTAATGTTGGCACATTTTTTAAAATATTAAATAATGTAAGATTATGTACACAATTAAATGCAGTAATTTTAAATCATGATTATATTTTAACGGGATAAATGCAAAATTAGTCACTATGGTTAGCCTAAATTACAAATCACTCCATCAGTATAACAAATAATTTATAGATGCCTATAGTTGGACTAAATTACAAATCACTCACTGTGATATACAAAATAATTTATAGATCCTCAAGGCATGCAAAAATAACAGTTTACTCAATGAAATCAATTTTCGTTAAGTAACTTAACAAAATTTGTCACTTTACCACGTCATACCCAATAAAAACACGACATGTGTTATTATTAATTTCTGACTTTCAAAAATGATAATTATGATTTTTCACATAATTTTACGACGCCATCTAATATTACACGTCAATCATCAGTCCATGTCATATCCCCAAAATTTTACCCCATGCATAACCCTCCCTCATCTGTATCTTCGTTAGCCGCTTCACAAAATATGATCATCAAATTCTTACAAAATACTCACAAATTGTGAAGAGGAAAATGAGTAAAATTAGAAACCATTACAAACCACTACTTTCTCCCTATGAAGTCACCTCACCTGTTGGAAGTGCAAATAAAAATGCAAACTCAAAGAAAGCATGGAAGAAGATTGTACACGTTTCCTTCTAATTAATTATAGCATTTCGGCGCAGCATTCTTTTACTTTAATTAGCTTAGTAAATTATGCATCCCTTAAAAGTCAAAAAAATATTTGTTAGGCAACAACCTTATTAGACTTTATGATTTTTAGTTTTACTTCTTGAGTGCTAGCCACCTTTGTGGACTTTGTAACCATAGTATTAAGTGCTATAATTGTTAGAACAATTTTTATTAACTTTTAGTAAGCAAGTTAAGGGCATCTATTTTAGGCTTTAATATGTAGCAACTTAATGAGTTGCTTTTTTTGACTTTTGTAAGTTACCTTAATTTTTTTTTTCTTGTAATTTGGGGGGAAGGGGGGACCAAGGCCACTACCGGTCCCCCTCCTAACTCCGTCTCTGTCTAAAATTATTGTTTTCCGTAATTTCAAGTAACTACAATGATATATTATATTCAATTAAAATATGAACCACAAGATCTCTCTTTACCAAAAGAGCTGGAGTTTCGTGGCCTCCATCATTTTAGTCAATCACAAACTTTTGAAAAGAACAGTGAACGTTGCACTCTTGTCTTCGAGCACTCACATCCGGCTCAACAAATATTTAGTTAAAATTTAGCTAAAAAACACATTTTTCTATTTTAACAATCAACTTTTTCAAATCACCTATATCCGGCTCAACATTTTAGTTATTTACTTTTACTTTCCTATTTAAAATATTATATTATATTATATATATATATATATATATATATATATATATATATATATCAAATCTAGATCCACAAGCTGTGATCAAG
Source organism: Corylus avellana (assembly GCF_901000735.1). Classification (NCBI taxonomy): domain Eukaryota; kingdom Viridiplantae; phylum Streptophyta; class Magnoliopsida; order Fagales; family Betulaceae; genus Corylus; species Corylus avellana. Next base: position 46,007,318 of record NC_081541.1, read on the forward strand.
AATCCAGGTGAATCTACTTTGTTAATTCAAAGTTCTACTCAGAATGCTAATATCAAAACTCCAAAGATGATTCGATCGAATGAGATTGACCTCCCCAACGAGTGGTTTTTGGAAGGTGTTGCAAAACCTTCTCGAGTAGTGAATGATGCCTCTAATCTTGATTACATCCAACAATACATGGATGGATCTGTTAAAATCAATTTTTTTGATTTAGGACTTTCTAACAGAATCGAAAGACCTCTGTTGGTTAACGAACGAAGGAATTCTTTTGCGGGTTCTACAACCTCAGAAGGATTCCGACGTCGTGATAAGGATGTGGATGAGTCTCTTAACGCTCCTCTGCCTCTTTATCCTGTTGTTAACCCTGATTTGAAACTCAAAGGAATTTCTACCGATTCCCAAGTTTCTTCTGTTTTTTACTCTACTAGAAATCATCCTCCGACGGATGACGAAGGTGGATCTCTTTCTCCTTCTACTTCTAATTTTAATGCTCCTCTTCCCATTACTCATCATCATTAGTGTAATGTTATCACTGCTACTGCTCCCATCAAAGATTTATTTTCTATCATTGATTGGCCTGCTTTGAACAAAGATTTTAAATCTTCTGAAAATCGTGCTTTACGGCATGCTTACCGTGCCAAATATTCAGAAAAGGAACAAAATCTCATTAAGGTCAAATGGGCCGAGATGATGATTAAGTCCCAAAAACATATCTTGTTTTTTGATTATCTTCAAAAACATTTCCCTATCGATAATGTTTTGAATGTTGTCAAAAAGAATTTTACCAAAGAAGATAAATCTGTTGTCAAATCTTCTCATTCTCCTCTTGAAAATACTCTTCTTGATGTCAACAAAATTGTTGTTAAATGTTCCCCTTTCAAAACCCATGATAAGGACCCTATTAATAACGATAGGAAAATTATCGAACAAAACAATTTTTGTGCCCACTCTCTTCATATTTTAGGACAACAATTGGACCGTATCGAAGAGAAAATTCCCTCTCTCTCTTCTGATCCAAAAGTTTCCTCTTCTAATTCAGAAACTTCTTCTCAGGATTCTACTGATTCTGATATTAGAATCCTTGAACAAAACTTTGGTAAGATTGAAATGGAGCCAAAACTCCAAAGGATCTTTGACGGATCCAGATCATTCAGTCCTACAAAGAATTTTCATCCTAAGTCAGCCTTTCCTGATAATTTTGGCCATGATAGTATTAGCACTTGTTCTGTTCTGACTAAATCTGACGAACAAGATAATACTATAATCTCTCCTAAAAATACTTTGGGAAAAGTTTTAAAACAAAAATCCAAAGTAGTTATAGTCTCAGACTTGCAACATGAGATTAATAACATTAGGAAAGATATGGTTGAGATAAAAAGGAATAAACAAATACATGTTTCTGATAATGTCAATTTTGTCAATTTGATCAGCAAAGTGATTCCTCCCAAATGGCATTCTAAAGTGCATATCATTGTTTCCCCTGATTTTACCCTTGATGTTATTGCTTTGATTGATTCTGGTGCTGATTTAAATTGTATCCAAGAAGCAATTTACCAGAGACCTTCATCTTTTGAAGCTCCTTTGCTCTCTAGCCATTCCCCTGTTCTTATATCCTCTCCTTCTCTGTCACTTACTTCAATAAGCACTATCACTTACTTTTGTAAGCCTTATCTAAATCTGTAACGATTTCAGTTTATATCAAACTTTGTTTATCAAACTCCTTATCTATCTTTACTGTCTTTAATTTCAGTTCTTTATTTTGATTATATAACTGTCATTACCGCCTCATGGCTAGTTTTACTGCTTTGTTTTAAATTATCTTATGCATTGTACATCACTCTCCCCTACTCCCTGCATCTATATGCATATCGCGCTTCCTCAACTCCGTTTTGGTATCAGAGCCATAAGAGTTCTGATCTCTTTGCTACTTGATGTACACCCTGCTCTCTCTTGAACCCCCTGAGTATAGTCTTGTTCTTCTCCTTTTCATTTACTCCCTGTTAACCTTTCTCTGTGTTGAGATTCTAGTTGTGGAATGGTAGTCCACCACCCCGTCAGTTGTGGTTGTAAGGAACGGTAGTGCACCACCCCGTCTAGTCAGTTTGCGAGGTATCTATAAGTCCCGCTTTAAGCCTGGGTTGGTGTCTAGGGCGTGAAGAAGGAACTGAGTGTTGGCCAAGGGTGTGTGTGAATAGTTCTGGTTTCAACTATTTCGCGTCCAAGGGTATGTGTGGATAGTTTTACGTCTAGGAAGGACATACTTAGGAAGTTTGTCTTGTGAGTGAGTACCTAGGATGAGTTCCTTGGCTGCTCAATTCTCAAAACCTCCCCAAACTCACCCTCAAGTTTCCCAGTCAAATACTTCTACTTTTTGTCAGTTCTCTAAGCCTGGTGCTATGGCTCCTCCGAAGGAACATAGTCCTCCTGTCAATATCTCCTTCCCTTGGATTACTCTCCCCTTTTCTCAATATCTATTCTCTTCTGAAGATCTTTCCCAAACCCCAGAGCAACTAGCTCATTCTTACTTTCCTTGTCATTTTCATTGGATCCCTGAACATCCTTTGAAAGATTTGTCATTTTTTACTGATATTTTGATCCAAACAAAATCTGTCCGTTTCCGACCTATACCCAAACATAACAATCCCCAAATGATTGTTGGTACCATTGCATATTTTGTCAATTTCATCTCTGTCGATGATTGGGGCTCTCACATCCCTGTTCTTATTATGACTATGTGAATACCTGGTTCCATTTTATTCAAAACCCACTCCTCTTGATTTACAATTTGAGGAAAGGTTTCTCAAAATCACTCACTAGGCAAAGTCTTAGAGGAACTCATCCTAGGTACTCACTCACAAGGCAAACTTCCTAAGTATGTCCTTCTTAGACGCAAAACTATCCACACATACCTCCTCTAAGACTTTGCCCAGTGAGTGATTTTGAGTTTAGTTTGTGTGTCAAAATGTGGAGATCTAATTCTTCTGTTAGCTCTAATTCCAGTTTACCACTTGACGTGGTTAATTCTGAACAATTTTCTATCGAAAGTGATAATAATTTTATTTTTGATAAATGGAATATTCCCAAGCTTTCTAACAATGATGTTTATACTACTTCTTGGTCTAAATCTGTCTTTAGATCTGAATATTCTGTCAAAAACTGTTGAACAAACATTTGCCACAATGGGTAATAATCAAACTATTACCTTGTTCAATAAAAAATTTGTCAATGATGCTCTTGCTAGAAGTTACAAATTCTTGCATATTGGTTCTGTTCAAGTTGCTGTCAAGCCTTTGACTCGACTTGGTATTAATGCTTCTGTTTTGTTATGTTTGCGTGACGCAAGATTTGTTGATTTCAAAACCAGTATTCTTGGCATGATTCAGTCTTCTCTGTTTAATGGCCTTGTCCATTTTGATGTTTTCCCTAATATTTCTCTTGCCTTGAATGATGTTCATATTTTGAAAGCTTTGACGCTTAATATTTTGGCATCTGGTTATAATATGGAAGAAGGTAGCAGACCCCTTGCTATTATCTACCGTATTTATTACAAATTGATGAAAACAAATTTAGATCCACAAGCTGTGATCAAGAATCCAGGTGAATCTACTTTGTTAATTCAAAGTTCTACTCAGAATGCTAATATCAAAACTCCAAAGATGATTCGATGGAATGAAATTGACCTCCCCATCGAATGGTTTTTGGAAGGTGTTGCAAAACCTTCTCGAGTAGTGAATAATGCCTCTAATCTTGATTACATCCAACAATACATGGATGGATCTGTTAAAATCAATTTTTCTGATTTAGGACTTTCTAACAGAATCGAAAGACCTCTGTTTGAAAGACCTCTGTTTGAAAGACCTCTGTTGGTTAACGAACGAAGGAATTCTTTTGCGGGTTCTACAACCTTAGAAGGACTCCGACGTCGTGATAAGGATGTGGATGAGTCTCTTAACGCTCCTCCTCCTCTTTATCCTGCTGTTAACCCTGATTTGAAACTCAAAAGAATTTCTACCGATTCTCAAGTTTCTTCTGCTTTTTACTCTACTAGAAATCATCCTCCGACGGATGACGAAGGTGGATCTCTTTCTCCTTCTGCTTCTGATTTTAATGCTCCTCTTCCCACTGCTCATCATCATCAGCGTAATGTTATCACTGCTACTGCTCCCATCAAAGATTTCTTTCTATATATATATACATATACTTTCCTATCCTAATTCTCAATGACAGAACCAAGAAAGAAAATATTATAAGTGATGAAAGAAAATAAGTGAAAATTTTAAACATACTACCTCATCTTTTGTTTTTTTTCCTAAACCCTCGTAGCATGTCAAATGGTTTTTGTAGTAAAAGTTTTGGTTTGACAATTCAGGTATGAGAAGTATCATAGCTATTATGGTGGTGACGAGGAAGAGAGAAAAGCTAACTACACTGACATGGTGAGTGCTGTTCTGTCATTAACAATCTTTTTATCAGTGTGTTACTGTCTTTGGAATTTACTATAATAATCTGTTTGGTATTTGGTTTCTAAATCATGGTGAGTAGAATGAGAAAGCCTCGATCTATTGTAAATTTATATATATATTTGTTTATGAGGTTTTTTCTGTGTTAGCAAGGTTGGTAGTTCTTGTGCTTGATCTTTTTTTTGTCCATCTCATTCATTGATTAACGTAGTTTTTAGTGGTGAATCACGTAGTGTGTCCTTTTGTGATGGACTGATCTTTGTTTATTCTGCGTTTCTTCTTATTTTTCGCATCTAACCCATTTGTGGGAGAGAGTAATTAAATATCCAACAAAAGTGAGGAACCAGCTGTAGAATTTCTATTTGGATGCCGGATCTACTCTGCTACCTGTCTGAAGAATAAAATTGAACCATCTCTTGTGGATTTCAGGTTAATAAATACTATGATCTTGTTACTAGCTTTTATGAGTATGGCTGGGGGGAGTCTTTCCATTTTGCACCCAGGTAGCCTTTGAAGAAATGCAGTACAATTCCTTTTGGCCTACATTTGCAGATTATAACTAATCATGTGCATAATTTTTGTTCCTAAAGATGGAAAGGGGAGTCTCTTCGAGAGAGCCTCAAGCGAAATCAGCACTTCATTGCTCTACAACTATGCCTGAAGCCAGAACAGAAGGTTTGTTCCTTTTGTGGAACATGGGGAAGCTGACAATTTAGAGATTTACCATTCGAATAATTGAGATTTTAGTTTGACATATATAATATTAATAGGTGTTGGATGTTGGATGTGGAATTGGTGGACCACTTAGAGAAATTTCCAGATTCAGGTTAATCTCTCCCCCAACCCACCCCTCCCATCGACTTTCTCTCCTTTTAGTTTCTACCATTGATTAAACAAGAAACATGGTAAGATTTGTTTCATTGAAATTTATGTCCTCTCACTTATGATTACAAATGTATGAGTCTGGAGGGCGAAGTTTCGAAAAAAATCAGAAGTTTCGAAAGAATCGGAAGTTTCACATGAACATTCACATTAGATTGCTTTGTGCATGGTTTGTGGTTTGTGGTTCTGGGTGAATATTGAAAGTATTATTGAATTGCTAAAGTAATAATGAGATTTTTGAGAAAGAGAAAACACAAGTGCTAGCCTAGCTAGGATTGTATATTTATTGAACTTTCTCTTGAGGAAGGACTCTTTAGCTATGTATATATGCAATGGTGATTTGTTACAGCTCAGCATCAGTAACGGGGTTGAACAACAATGAATATCAGATAGCAAGGGGAAAGGTACGTACGTATATATATAGCATGGTCTCTCACTCACTGATATAAAAACCAAACGCATCTAGAATTTATAATAGACTGAAGTGCTAAAAATATCAAAATGGCAATGACACGTGCAAGCTGCTGTTGCTCCACAGGAACTAAACCGCATTGCTGGAGTGGACAAAACCTGCGATTTTGTGAAGGTTGGTTCATGTTTATGGTGTGAAAGTAGTAATGAGATTTGGAAACAAACCTTTTATGATATAACAAAAAGGGTTTTTTGTGATAGACGCCTCAGTAGTAATGAGATTAATATGAAGTCTTGATGATGCAGGCTGACTTCATGAAAATGCCATTTCCTGACAATACTTATGATGCAGTATATGCAATTGCTTCTACTTGTCATGCACCCGATGCAGTATGTATTCCAAATTCTAATCAGCTAGGATAGCAAATCATGTTCCACTTTTTCTTTTCTTTTTCTTTCCTCTTTTGGTTCATATTGGTTTAACCTTTGCTTGTGATCTGGATAGTATGGATGCTACAAAGAAATATATAGAGTACTAAAGCCTGGCCATTGTTTTGCTGCATATGAGTGGTGCATGACTGATTCTTTCGATCCCAATAACCGAGAACATCAAAAAATAAAGGTAAGATATGCTTGAATTAAGCATGATTATTTTATCGTTTCAATGTAACAAAGTTTCATTGGTGCAGGCAGAAATCGAGATTGGTGATGGCCTTCCTGACATCAGGTTGACAGGAAAATGCCTTGAAGCTCTCAAACAAGCAGGTTTTGAGGTGACTGCAAGTTGTTGTTCTGTTTTTTACGAATCTCGGTTTGTTATTGGCACAAGTTTCAACTTATTTATTTATTCTGCACAAAGGTGATATGGGAGAAAGATCTTGCTGTGGACTCACCTCTCCCTTGGTACTTGCCTTTTGATAAAAGTCACTTCTCACTGAGTAGTTTCCGTCTAACTGCTGCTGGGCGTTTCATTACAAGAAACATGGTAAGATTTGTTTCATTGAAATTCTTCAAGATTTGAAAGAATTATTCATACTTGTTCAACTCTGGAAAGGCAGTTGATTTAGAGCTGAGTTCTCATTTTGGTAGGTCAAGGCCATGGAATTTGTGGGAATTGCCCCAAAGGGAAGCCAACGTGTTCAAATCTTTCTAGAGCAGGCTGCAGAAGGGCTAGTTGAAGGTGGAAAGTGAGTGCTCCCTCTGCAATACTTATTCTCTAATTCCACCCACTCTTACAATGATAAGTGAAAGAAATGGGTAAATAAAAAAGAGAGCCTTTGAAATTCTTTCCTTGTAGGAGTTGAATCACAGTTTTTTTCTTTCTCACATAATTATATTACTGTCTTTCAGGAAAGAGATTTTCACACCAATATATTTCTTCTTGGCCCGGAAGCCGCTTTCAGACAATCAGTGAACATCTCAATGTAGACTAATTAACCTGGGATTCTGACAGGTTGAAATGTATGTTAGGATTGGGTTTTTACCATGCTGGTTGACTTTGTGATCTTGGTTTCCAATTGAAAGTTGTTTGTCTGTGTTTAGTTTCCTCTGGGTTCATTTGTACACCTCCTTTGGCTTGAGCACTAGCTGTTGTACCCTTCTGCTACATTGGGACTTTGGCTCTTTTTATTTATCTAATAAATAAATTTTTTTCTCTGCCTTGACTGGGATTTTTTTTTTTTTTTTTTTTTTTTTGGGAATTGCAAGGGGAGAAAGGGAAGGGTGCCTTGTTGGGATTTGTATGCATGTTTCTTTTTTAGCTTCTTTTTTCTTTTTAATTAAACGTATATGTTGTATATTACTAAATTATTATTTTGGCCTACTCCGAGGACCTCTGAATTATTTTTTATACCACAAAGAGGGATTTGTAACTTTTTTTTTTTTTTTTTGAATTAGTTATCACTTCATTAATATAATAATCAAATGGGGCAAAATGCTCCATACAATACCAAATATATAATTTGGAATCTTCACAATCCAAACACTATTTATGACACACACAATAGCCACTCGGGTTATAACAAGACAATAGCTATGAAATGTTAACATCCCAATCCGTTTTCAGATCTACAGCAAATTCCAGCAAATTACGTCTATCTTTGCTGCCAAGTTATTGATTTCCTGACTTTTTGATCTCTGTTCTAGTGTTTTACCAAACACAATCTCATTCGCTACCTCTACCATAGTGACAATTCTTCTGTATGCATGATAACTCTTCCACCATTGATCTATGGTTTGCTCTCAGAAATGAATTAGAAGAAAACAAAATACCGACTGAAAACCAATTCCGTTATTCTAAAGAATTCGTGAAAAGGACTAAAACTTCACATCATAGATCACTCCTGAAAGCAAATATAAAGAGAAGACAATCTTATTTAAAAACAACGAAAGTACAATAACCAAAAAACAACAAAAACCCAACACTATCACACAATCCACCAAATCCAAGAGAGGTAGCAGTCAATCTACTGGTCTGTTGTTAGAATGCACCTCGAGGACCATTGACGCACACGTCCCGGTCAATTTACGGTGGAGCTGGGAAAAGGAGGGGGAAGGAGGACTCCCTCTCCCACTCTGAGCTCTGTCTAATAACTAGAGAGCGATTTGTAACTTAAGCCAACCATATGGATTGATTTTGCATTTATCCTTATAATTTAATATGTCAACTTGAGCACTTTCTTCTATTTGTAAAATTTATTTTAAAACTTTTCGTTCTTAAATAAATCTAAACCATCAAAATCATAATAGATAATTAGATATCATGTACTTTTAGAAAACCTTCAAGATTAAGACTTTTTTTTTTTTTGGTTGCAAACTATCATTGTCTAGTGATTTTAATTTCTTGAAATTTAAATTGAAATTTAAATTTTTTTTGGTATATCTTAATTTGTTCAAACTTACTCTGAGTCGAAGAAATACGTTGATATTATATATAAGAAGTAACAATTCTAAAAGGTTCTTCGGCAGATTATGTTCTTAATTGCAAAAATATTTCTTGAAATCAAACAAAAAATAGGGTTAAATGTTTTTTGGTACGTGAATTTTAACACCATTATTATTATTATTTTTTTATCTAGATTTCACTTGTTTTGGATTTTTAAAATGGTATACCAAAACGCACATCAACAACATAAAAACACGTTTTGCTGTTTTCAAAACAAGCAAACAAACAGGCTTTAGCATTTCTCAATTCTCAATGCTTGTGTTGTGTCCACTTTGACCGGCCCCATTCCGCTGACATGGCAAAACTTAACTGGTTCACTCAAAATTTCCATCACAGCCCACCAGAGTTGAACAAGATCAATAGCAAAACGCGCCAACTAGTCTTTACCAGAACCCGACCCGACTGGATCAGAGATCGGCGGACGATCTATCTCTACTTTCCGGTACGTTTCTCAATATCTCTCTGCTCATCTCTGTTTGGTTGAAGAGAAAAAGAAAGTCATAAAATTCGGAATACTTGAAATTTTCCATTTTGTGTGCGAAGAAACTCTAAGATTCTTTATTCGCTCATTTTGTGATCTGTTTACAATATTGAGGTTGATAATATTGTTTTCTTTCACTGTATTTAGTTGAAGAGAGAGTGTAGTTTCTAATGCATAGAAAGAATAATGTTTCTTTTTTGGATGAATTGAAAGAAAGAATTATGCTGGGCATAGATGTTGATTTGTTGGGTTACTGAGAAAATTGAGGAGAGGAATAGACGATTACGCTTTGGAACTGATTTTTTTTTTTTTTTTTGAGAACTTTGCGGTTTGTGATTGTGTTTCGATTCTTTAGGTTAATATTTTGGTGTTATTATGATGGATTTTATTTTTTCGTGAAATATGTTATGTTATTTTGTGATGATTATTATTCTTTCACTGTAATTACTTGAAGAATGAGTATAGTTATTAATGAAGGAATAATTATTTTGAATGTAGATGCTGATAATCTGTTTGGTTGCTTAGAAAATTGAGGAGAGGAAAAGACTTTCATTTTGGATCATATGTTTTATGCTTTTTTTGTTCCTGAAAATTTTGAGTTTGGTGGCTAAATTTGTACGCTTTAGGTTAATAACTTTGTATTTTTATGATAGACTTGATTTTGCGTGAAATTTGTTGGTTATTTTGTAATGATTATAGTTTCTTTTACTGTAATCACTTGAAGAATGAGTGTAATTTATTATTTAGGGAGAATTCTTTTGAATCTAGATGTTCATAATCTGTTTGGTTGCTGAGAATAATATATTGAGGAGAGGGAAAGAAGATTACATTTTGTATTGCATATGTTTAATTATGCTTTGGATTTTGAAAACTTCGAGAATTTGCCTTAGCTTAGTGCTAATATTAGGTTCAAGTAATTGGATAGTTTTGTTTCCTCTTGTCCAAAGAAAAATTCATACATAAAATTTTGGGAAGGCTTGAACTTTTAATGGATTTTGATAACTTGGGGTCGATTTTTTGCAGTAAGTCATTTAATTGAAATAGGGTGGGTTTTTGAAATGTGGGGTTCACATTATGTGTAGGGTGGTACTTGCTCAACTTGGAATGGATTTGAAAATCTGGAGTGGAAGTTAAGAATAGTGACTTAGCTGCTCAAACTTTGAATAGATGTCCAGAAGTTGGAGCTGAAGTTAAGCACTGTGAGTTATTTGCCTAAAATGGATGTTGGAAGTTGGAGAGAAGATTATGTGTTGTGATATAAGATGTAGAACTACTTAATAAATGGAGTGTCAGCAACCCAAGTAGGTTGTTATTTGTGATCAACTTAGTTTATGTTTCTTTTTGCTCCAGCTGTCAAAACTATAGTTAATAGGCATGTTGGACATCGCTAGATACGTGGTCATTCATTTGCTAATTTTTGTATGTGTTAATAAAAAATGCAGCTGGTGGCACAGAACAGTTGTTAATAATTTTATATTTGCACAGGACAGATTGCTTGAAGCAATTGGAAACTGCATTCTGCTTAAGATGGACAATGACGATGACTTCACGTTTTGTCAGCCAAGTTTGGTATTTACATTTCATTTGATGAAGTCATAGCTTTATTATCTTTTTGAGTTAGCACAAATTTATCAAGTATATTGAGATTTTTGTATCTGGGTGCTTTTCATACTCAACAATTTTATCTAAGTATATGGTTTATGGTTATAAATTTAGGTTAGCTTACTAGTCGACCAAGAAGGTCATGAGACAAAGAAGCTTGTGTCAGACATTGGTGGTATCAGGATAGAAGACGAATTCTCAAATGGCAGTGATAGTAGTCAGAATAGCGGTCTTCTGTGGAATGAAGAAGTGCCAAATAATACCACCCTTAAGAAGCAGGGCACAGTTGGTTCTTTGTCTTTCAATGTTATTGATATGTCCTCTCCAAAACAGTCGACGGAATTGTCAAGACCAGTAGCTTCAGGAGATGTTCAAGATTCAGTCAACAAAGTTCAGGAACAGACTGTTGCAAGGAAGCCAGCACCTCGAGCAAAGGTTCCTTTTGAGAAAGGATATAGCCAAATGGACTGGCTTAAGCTTACTCGAACTCATCCTGACCTTGCAGGTATTGGATGGGTATATATTTCTTGGTGAACCTGCTTCAGACTTTAACACTGTATTCCTTTCCTTGGTTCTTTTTGCAATTTTTCTCTTGAGTTTCCCTTGAATGTGCTTTGATTCTACTTATTATGGTTTACATATAATCTACTTCTCTCTTAACTTTTTGTTTTTTGAAGGGGGGGGGGGCCTGGTGTGGGTGGGAAAGCAATGGCCAAGATTATGCCTTAGTGTGTAGTTTTGAGGGGCTCAATAATGTATGACAGCCTTGAGAATTTCAAGCTTAGGGCTGTCCTGAAGGAGAGGCAGTGAGAACGATGGAAGAAAGCGTAGGTTTGATAAAGTAGGTTTGGAAGCTGAATCAAAGTTTTAAGGCCTGCTGTTATGATCTTTTGTGTTGATTACCCATCGAAAAAAAAGTGTAGAATAGAATGTGCATACACAGATTGAATAAGAAATGCAGAAAGAAGAAGAGAAAAAGGGATTAGGAACCCATGCTTGATACCTTGGCAGTTGGGACTTACGTCGTCTTGTCTAGTTTCTTACATCTTGGCAAAAAAAGCATTTCCTCTTAGAATATATCTCAACTAGATCTTTATGCCAACTGTCTTAGTTTAAGTTTTATTGGGGGACTTGGTTTTAACCCTTCATTTGAGCTTGAATTCCTTCTCTCTTTCTTGCCTTGAAAAAAAAATCAGACTTTTACTAGTGATAAAACATTTAATAGACATATTTTTGCACCTAAACAATTGCTTTTTTAAGATGTTCAAGTAGCTAGGTATTTTCTCTAGTATACTTCATGCATATCTAAGGCGCCTTACACTTTTAATGATATCTCAATTACTTATTAAAAAAAAATGCTTTTAACTTTTGATGCATCTCCATTTCCAGTTTTCATTTTACCAGCACACTTATATAAACATCATGTCCAAAACAAATCCCATCATTTTGGTTCATAATCTTTTGATTCTATTCCATAGTCATGTGGGGCTTGCTCTCCCTCTTCTTTGTGGTGTCTGCCAAATATGGCACTTATGGTATAAAACAAAAAAAACTCCGTTGCTTGCAGGTAGATGGTGTTGGGTTTGGCAAGGGTTGCTTTTGCATCTATTTTACCCATATTGTGAACTTTCTACATAAACTAGTGGGGACACTTACAGATGATTATAATGTTTAGTAATTAAATTGGTCCTCAGTTATAATGCATGAGCTCATAAGGGGAGTTCAATTTGTTGTAATTTCTTATGCATGTTAATTCTAATGCTTACTCACTGTGAGCTTCTTGATTCCAGGACTAAAGGGACAGTCAAATAAGAGGCTTATTTCTATGAATGAGGTTAAACAACATCAGAAAGAAGGTTCCATGTGGACTGTTTTAAAGGGTCGTGTGTACAATATATCTCCATACATGAGATTTCATCCCGGAGGTATGGAAATGATCCTAATGTGCTCGAGTTTCATGTCTTCAGTGACCAAATTCTCGTTTATTCATTAAGCATGTTGTGTGTGGTGAGTTAGTTGCACATTGTCTGCATTCAAACTTGTATACTCTCTGTGCATGCACAAACACAAGTTCCATATCAACAGTGAGCAGATTCTCTATTTTTGAGGAACTTTAATTTTGTTGAAGGTTGCATATATTCAGAGCCTATCAATGACCTAGGTTCATTAATATAGAAAGGCAAAGCAATGTTGTGCTGTAATTCTCAAACCAGTTGAACCTTTCTGATGCTCTCTAGGATCCCCAATCTCTAACTTGCATTATTTGATGATGCTATCTGTTCAGATAGGTAATGTTATCACTGTAACAGTGTTTAGTGACAGAATTGTATATTCCCCTGAAAGACTACTTGATGGTGTCTTTGTTATTGCCAATTTTATCCAAAGTCCATTCATGGCTAATGTGGTAAAATATGGTCGAGAGTCTATTGCTCCTCTTTGACGAAATTTCCTTTTTCAGGTGTTGATATGCTGATGAAGGCAGTGGGAAAAGACTGTACATCCTTATTTAGTATCCTTTTCTTGAATTTTCCTACTTTCAGTGGTTTCTTTAGGTCATGCCTGAATATTAGTGGTTTTCTTTGACCTCGGAAAAGTTTACTCCATTCTACCCTTTGGTTTTTAGCTTTCATGATTGGACCTTTCTAAAAGAACCTTCTTTTCCGTGTGTTTTACCTGTGAAGCTCAGTTAAAAGGGATAGTCACAAGACATAACCTAGGATGATGAGATGAGTTTATGCCGATTCATTTTGGCATTCTTTATATTTTAGATTTTTTTTTTTTTAATTTAAAATATTATTGGAAATATTGCTCTTGCAAATGGCCCAAAATCATTTACTCAAATGCTTTTAGGAGCATGATGCTTCTTCTTCTTCTTCTCTTTGCTCGTTTTTTCTTCTTCTAAGGAGGGGGGTTGGTTCTTAACTCAGAGTTTGCATCTTCTTTTCTTTTAGGAGAAACTTCACTAAGGACTCCCAAACTTCCACCCATTTTGAAATACCCCTCTTGAACTTCAAAATCTCTCAATTTAGTCCATAAACTTTCAATTGCTTTTAATTTGGACCCCTTCGTCAGATTTTAAACGTCACATGACGTTTATACCCCTGACTTTTGTATAAAATTTCAACTTCTAAAACGTTTTTTGATTTTTTTTTTAAAAACAAAAAAACAAAAATCAAGGATATTTTGGTTTTTTTTGAATTTTTAACAGCTAAAATTAACAGAAGGGTCCAAATTGAGAGCAATTGAAAGTTCAGGAGACTAAATTAAGAGATTTTGAAGTTCAAGGGGAGTATTTCAAAACGGGTGAAAGTTTGGGGATCCTTAGTAAAGTTTCCTCTTTCTTTTAAGCTATTGAGAATTGTTACGGTTGACAGAATTCCTTAATGCCTTTGTTTTAGATAAATACCATGCTTGGGTGAATGATGAATTTTTACTAGAGAAGTGCCTCGTGGGTACTTTAGATAATAGTAAGTGAAGTTCGATAATAATGGAGCAACTACGAAGTGACTCGAGGCCGCCTCTATATTCTTAGCAGCAGATTGGCACAGAAATGCCTTTTCAGTTAAGGTGTATGAGAACTATGTCACAGTAGAATGACACCCCCTTTTTATGGTAGGGGTAACTTTACCATACCATTTGGAAATAATTGTACTTCTGCCTGTATTTTTCTACAATGCATTTAATGGAATCCTGCATTATATCTCATTATACTGCTATAATAATGATTTAGAAATTGTCTAACATGCCCATGGAATTATTAGTTGCTTTTGGGATGGGGAATTGGATCAACTCCATTTCAAGTGGAATGGAATTGAAATGGAAAGGAGCCATTTCGCGAACATCATTTATTATTGTTAAATCTAACGGTGTAGATGATGTGATCTTTGTCCCTCGGAATGGTGTTGGAATGCACATTTTCACATTTAAATGCAATAGAGTGTATAATAATGGAATATGATATTCTCCATTTGAAATGGAGATGACTCATTTTATAATCAAGATTCTGTTTTCCAATTTAATGGTATACAAGACGCTACATCATTTAAACATATATATTAAATCTGTGTGAAAATTAATCTGAACAATGAGAGGATCCTAATCCTACAATAATTGCGGTAGTTGAGGTTTATTGGTGTGTTCCCCCATATCAAAATGGTTTTGAAACTCTGGAATCGGTTTGTCTTCCTTGTTGCTAGGCAGCATGAGTTACTTCCCCAGCTATGGCAGGAGTTAATGACAACTTTTTAATATTTGTTATGACTTTGTTAATTAAATAACATTCATTTGTCTTATAAAGGCACTTTTTTTTTTTTGACTAAATATGTGCCTTTATAGGAAATGCACTTTATCGATGATAAAAAAAAATTTCCCCAACCTAATATTAAACGGACATGTAATTTTCACGTACATTTTTAACAAAAATTGACATGACTCTGTGGTTTGCAAACACAATATTTTCCCACTACAGAACTTTCTAATATGAGGATTCGGATTTTCAGTAATTTATTGCCCAAATTGCTAAATAACTTGCCGAGAAATTGGACAGCAAAGTTGTTGGAAATCTCTATACCTAATTGGACACCACATGAAGCAGAACAATACTAACATAAAGCTGAAGACTCCAAACAGTTTAGATAACTTGTTTAAGTAGAACATGAGCCTAATCAACGGTCATATTAACAAAAAGTAGGATCTAATAACCGTTGCCAAATCTCTACCACAAGAAAACAAAAAAAAAAAATAGTAGATGATAGAAATAGCATCTAAGCTACAGGGACAACCCGAACTTGATCAAGGACAGGGCCACAAAGGGATCCAAAGTCATCGATTCTAGTATGGTAGAAAGAGCTGAAGAACGTGATTCTGGTCCTGATTGACAGTGCTTTGAACCTTAAGCTCACTGTCTTGAACCTCCCCTTGCCTTCTGATTTGAAGGGAACTTTCAAGGTGTCTTGAGCAGCAAATGCTTCAACCATCATAGACCCATGGCAACCGTTCTTAGCATCTCCAACAGAGAAGGTGAGATTGTAGAATTTGTTGGGAACTGTCCTGAGAATTTGGGCAATGGCACTTTCTCTCCCTGCAACAAGTTCAACCGCAGCTTGTCCGAATGGGACATTGAAGTGCTTCGAGTCTATGAATTTCACAGCTTTAAGGGATTCAATCATCCAGCCGGGAAGCGGGGACGTGCGATCTTCCTGTTGCGGAGGAAGGAGAACGCCATGGGAAGAGTTTACCAGATGATAGGGACCCTCCTCAAAGCCTGGATTCTTCACCAAGTTATCTGCAAGAAACCATTTAGAGGTATGATAAGAACCTAAGTTGTTCATTGATAGAAATCAATAAACACAAATCTCACTAATAATACAATTACAGTAAAACGTTCAGAGCAAAGTGTGGAATTCGGATCACAGTGATATTTCTTGTAACGACTCGGGGAAATGACTAGTCAAGTTGCATTAGAGATCCTTAGAATCACTTATAAACTCAATTTCGCCTAGTTAAAAACCAATGTGAGATTTAACATACAATACACTCATTTTACGTGGGCTACTCGTCTTCCTAATGTGAGACGGGAGTGCAACACAAGACAAATGAAAACAAATAAAACAGAGTAAGACTCAGACCAGGGACTGCAATTCCAGATCTCAGTATGTTCTTTTCTAGCCCATCAGTTTGAGACTCTGTAAGGTATTAACTTAGCTACATACCACAGAATGGCAGATAAAAAAGCAAACAGATAATAGGGTATAGGTCATATCATGGAGATAACTATCAATCTCAGTGCCTAAACAGCAAAAACATGCTCATAGAAATAGACAGACCAAATCAAATGGTAAGCACAGCTTGCAAACCATAGTGAACAGAGGAAACTAATATTTTGACAAAAGGCAGTATCCTATACCACAGATCTAGTACTAAACAATTCCAGAAGAATCCCAAATATGCAGAAAGGTTTGAACAGAGATCAAAAACTAAGGAAGGCCAGGTATATAGCTAGAACAGAACAAAGATATATAAGGCTAGTTATCCTCTTACATCTTGTGGGTCTTGGAGGGAAGAGTTCCTTGATAGCAACTGCGTCCAAGAGTGGTCCACAAGCAGGATCCTCCTGAACCCCAGGATTGTGGAATTTCACTGTAACAGTATCAGAAGTGGGGATGAATCCCCAAGCATAAGTGTCACCTCCATTACTGCTGTAGAGTGTCTGCAAAGGAAGGTCTCCTTTCTGAGGAAGCACTATGACGCTCAAAACCTCTTCTTGTGCACATGTTCTTGATGCCCCAAATGTTAGAGCATACAGAGAGCCTGGTTTGACTTTTATGGTCTGAGAGATTGAGGCCTCATTGCCAAGCCTTACAGCATGGACACCGTGAGCCACGGCGAAGAACATTCCCCCCGGCTGCGGCCCGCCGGAGATGTACTCCACCAAGCCATCAATTTCCCACTTGGGCAGTGCGTATTTTCCTACAAGAACTGTTTTCTTGAGGTCAGTCGGTTTTGGTTGTTCTTCAAAATTGCCATTGTCCAGATATCCTGTAGATTTGCAAAGCAACAGCCAATGAGTAAGTGTTGAAAGTAGAAAGATTGCAAATTTAAGCTTCTCTCTCTCTCTAGAATCCTAGGTGAGCATAAGGGAAAATGTTTCGACAAATCTATGCGTCTAGAGAGAGAGAGGAAAAAAAAAAGGGGAAATCTTTCAAACACTATTTGTGTGTGTGTGTGTGAGAGAGAGAGAGAGAGAGAGAGAGAGAGAGAGAGGAAGACCAAAAGGTGAACACCCAACAAACGGGATCAGATTCTAAAGCCACTCCAAAAGAGTGCACAGGAAAGAACATAGAGTCCAACTTCGTGAAACAGATCAGAATGCCATAAACTCCATAACTAAAAGCCAAATGGGGTTCGAGAGAGAGACAGAACAAGTACCAGGAAAGAAGACACCCAACAAAATAGATCAACTTTGTTGAACAAAACCACAAGTAAAATGCAAAACAGAGTTACAGGCACAAAAATCCAGCTCAACCGTACATATAAAGAAATGGGAGGGGTTAGATGTAAGCATTACCCTCCAAGAATGTAGCTGCAAAGGCAGGACCAGTGAACAGTAGCAAGCAGGCAGCGAGCAAGAGTGTGACTTTCAATGCCATTGGAACCAGGGAGAGAGAGAAGGAGAGAGCTGAAGTGGGTTTTGGCTGTGTGGGAGAGATGGAGAGATCTAGCACCGATACTTATACTGAAAATGAAAAGAAAAAAGTGGGTTGAGAAAATGATGAAGAAAGCGCTTAGCTGAAATCACGTTGAGAAGCCACGCCACTGCAGCTGTCTGCTGACTCTGCTCGTCTCAGATTATTAACAGCCACTTTTTCTCCATAATTAATGGCAGTGACATCTTGATAATTTGGCCCTTTCATTAGCTCGTTGATGCTGGAGGACAGGTGTTAAGATGGTCAGTCCAACCGTTTTGCAACAAGTATTTTGATTATAAAATATTGATTCAATAATTAAATTTGTTATATTTTCTTATATTCTAATTTAACTCTATTGGTTTAAAAGTTTAAAAATATACATTATTAAAATTATTAAATAAATAAATTTATTCTTTTCTATCATTTAAATTTTTAGAATAATTAATAATTTAACATAATATCAATACTGTAAAAATCATGAATTTGAATCTTGATTTTATTCCTGTTTACTTTTTATTTGAATTGAATATTTTACGTATAGAGTTTTACTTATTAAAAAAGATATATTAATTAAATAAATGATTTAATAGTGAATCTCATGCATTCTTCCTCACATGACCAAGAATATTAAAACCTCACTTAAATCAATATTTTTGTGACAACTTGAAGTGAAATACACGATATTGGTTAAGATTGTAAAACAAAATTTACAAAAAGAAATCATTTAGATGGTTCCAATAAATGTTATAATCAAGGAGTATTTCCTTTTTAAAAGGTTTGGAGGTCGTGGAAGATATGAAGGTTGGTGATTTTGCAGCAATTACATTAGCAGCATTAGGTGATGGTCTTGAACATGGCCTTAATGTGGGTGTGGGTAGAGAGCATAGTTGTGTCAGCCAATTACTTCAATAAGTAGGTCGGTGATGGTTGCTAGGGAGATATTCTTAAACTACCGGTTATCGTAAAAGTTTATGATTTTGAGATAACCAGTGATTTAACATAGTTTTAAAATTGAGGTTTTATATATGAGGAACAGTATAGCCTAAGAAGAGTTTGACTGCATCCTGTTATACTGCATTGTGGGCACAAAAATTTGCGCTTTCGTTTACTTTTCAAACTTCCCATGTGGAAGAGGTCAGGATGGAGGAGAGGGTATTCACAATAATAGTGGATATTCTCCGGTTAGTGATGGTGAAGAAAATGATAATACAAGCACTAACAATTTAAGAGCCACCTTTAGAGATGAAGTTGTTAAGCTAAAGTTGAGAGGCTAAAGAGGCTGCAAGGAGGACAACCAAAGCTTCTCTAGTGTTTGGATTACAAGAGAGGTTGATGGCAAAGATAGCTTTGATTACATGCCTCTCAGAGATCCGACAGACAGCACTTTGTGCCGAGAAATAAGGCCATAGGCTCTTGTCATTTATGTAATCATCATTTTTTATCCCTTTTTTCTTTAAAACTCTTAAACATGTTCATTAAGCGTTTAGAAAGGCGAAAAATGGTTAGTGATAAAAGCTATAGTGCCATTATCTAAAGCTAAAATATAATCACATAGCTGGTTTATCAATGTAGCTAGGTTTATCATTGTTACATTGAGATCGGTTTTTGGTCATTAATTGGATTATAGGAATTTTAGGGCTTATTTTCTCTGCACTCCTTAAAGCAATGGCTTGAAGAGACTTCTAAGATTCTTATCCAAATGTTGGATGCATGCTAGAATGATTATGTTCCTTACTACTTAATCTATAGAAAACCCACTTGAAAAGATAGGAGTGCTATTAAGAAAAGTACCAAACTTTGGTCCTTAACACCCTCACCCTAACTCTAAGGTATACCCACATAAAAAGACAACACAGGAGAATGGTCGGAAGTTGGCACTTTCCATTCGGACACTCATATGCACATGGGAGATAACATGCTTCCTTCAAGTAGGGACCTATTTGACGAAAGTTGCATTTGCCTTATTATTTTAAAGAAAAAATGTAATATCAGATCATGCATTTTATTTGATTTGTAATTAATTCTTTATGGTATCAAAACGAATTTAAAAATCACTGACATATGCCAAAAAAACAATTTAGTCATTACAATCAAATTTCATTTACTGACTTAATAGATTCGGATAACTTGAAACATTAGAACCAATAAAATTGTAATAGTTGTCTAATTTAAATCAGTGTCATACTGACGAAATTTGTTAAATTAGTTGACAAAATTTGACTGTAGAGACTAAATTATTTTTTTGGCATACTTCAAAGACCTTTAAGTTTATTTTAATACTACAGAAAGCTAATTGTTAATTAGGTAGACCATAAGGATTAATTTTACATTTTTCTCTTATTTAAAGTAACTAATCAAGTTATAAATGAAGATCTCTAGAATCAATTATAAATTTTAGTTTTACATAGTAACAGTAACAAACTAATATATGACTTCGCCAGCCATGCGGGTGGTTTGCCATTCCATTCCAGCCGAATGGGAGTGGCTGCCACCTCTTAATGGGCCATTGGGAGCGGTTTTAGCCACCCTAACTTATTTTCAGAGGGATTTTTTTTAATAAAAAAAACATGGGTTATTTTTGTCTAGTAAGACGAATTTGACAAAAAAAGTAAAGAAGAACAAACTTGCCTACGGGTAAAACTTTAAAAATGTCTATCACTACTTCTTAAACATTATAAGCTCATTAAAAAAATGGGTCAAACATCAAGAATAAAGGTTTTTTTTTTTTTTTTTTCCCTTAACCTAATGGAGTGGAACCAACTAAGTGACTAACCATCATAAAAGTATACGTTGTAAACAGTAGAAAGAGGACATGCTCTTAATTAGTATTATTATTATTTTATAATCATATGCTCTTAATTATTGTTTTATCCTAAGGAAGATATGGACACCAACCATACCATGCCCTACTGACTGACACGTGCTATCCAAATAAAATCTATGTCACGTGCACATGTCGGCACCGTTTGGTCCATCTTTCTTATTCAGGATTAGTGTAAACAAAGGGTCCTAGAAATTATAGGTTAATAAAAAAAAATTTGAAGCTTATATATATATATATATAGAAGAAGCATTTCAAAGTTGTAAAACTACATATAATTGTTTCTTTAAATGAGTAATAAGATTTACTTTCAAATTTTTTTTTTTATTATTATTATTTTTTCTATTATTTGGTAAACAAGGAATTTACCAAATAATTGGTCTGGCTATTAAAAGGGCCGCTAAAAACGACAACTTCTTCTTTTATTTGATTTGATTTGATTTTTTTTTTTTTATAGCAGCCTAAGAGTAATATACTCAAAGCTATAATTAAGCCTATTCCATAATTGATAATTATTAACTAATTGTTATAAGGCTAAAAGATTATCAGATTTTATGGTTCCTCTAATGACCCTAACTAATATTTTGTTAGCATCTAATGATGGAATTTGTGCTCCATATTTTAGTTTTGATTAAGATTGGTATAAAGCCAAATTAAATAAATAAATAAACAAAAACAAAAGACAAACAAAAAAATATGCTTTTGCGGCACAATTGGTCGCAGAAAAAAGGGAAATGGCACATGACATGTTTGAATTGTTTCATGCAAGTGATGCAATTTATTTGAATAAAAAAGAAATCTGATGATGCATATCACATGAATATATTAATTTCATATCAAATCTATCATCTTTGTGAAAGTGATACACTGCATGTGCTCAAGGGCCCAGGTGATGGCCCTTCTGTTGTTGGGGTTGTTTGGATTTGGCAGACGAGTGACCCAATGAATTTCAGAAGATCAGAAAAGGTCCCACAAATACAGATAATGTGGGCCCATATTGGTTTCCAACTTCCAATTTGTTTTTAAAGTTAAAATTTCATTAATATGAACCAAAGGAGGGAACCCAACATCAATTGCAGTTAATATAGTACCCCCCCCCAAAAAAAAAAAATGGTCTGATTCAATGGCTTATTGGATTGAGCTCAAGAATGACGATTTTTGAAGCGGTCTATTAAGAACAACAATAAATTTTGGATATTACAACAAAAAAGATTGCATTGAAATCAACTGAACTGAAACCATTGAAGATGAGTTTTCCTCTGATGTGAGTTTAATTTAAATCCGCATTCTATGCAAATGTAATTGCTTAAAAGTAACAAAGATAATGAAGGTGTTACTGATGGGCTAGGTTGTCTGGTTAGGCTAGAAGATTGGCCCTCACTTTGGGAAACTTGTGGGTTTAATCATTTTGCACAGGACTCTTAGAATATGGCGTTTTTGGGGCTTTTTATTTGATTGTATTGAAAGGCCCAATAAAATAGAATTTTTCTATTGGGCAAGGTTATTTCGAGGCAAACGGATCATTTATGATTAATTGAATGAGTTTCGAGAGAATAATTTGGAGTTCTTGCAAAGTAGAATAGTGCAAACAAGTGATAAATCTTTTAAAGAATTTTTTTTTTTTTTTTATTACAAAATCAGCCTTTGTCTAAGTATTTCTTTTATGGCTTTGAGATTGACACTAACAAGCCCAAATAGCAAGGCATTGGACTAGACATACCCCTTCGCTAGTTGGGCCTCGTATAATGGATGCACCCTATGGCGTAGAAGGCCTTCTTAAGCCTTTTACTTTTTTAAAGTCGAATAATTTTATTTTGGGAAGGAGCCTTTTTTCAAAACCAATCGTGATACGCACAACCGTCCGATCTCCAAAACCCCAAAATGAACCATTTTCAAATCCTCCCGCCCAGCACTCCAGATTCAAATTCAAATCACATCTGACCGTTAGCTCCCCTTTCAAATCCCTCTCTTTCTCTAGAACCCTCCTCAGAGACACCTCCTCTGTGTCCCAAACAAATCAAGAACTCTCTCTCTCTCTCTCTCTCAACAAGAAACGCCTGCAATGGCGATCGACAAGAGACGCCCTCTCCAGCCCAGCGACGCCGCCAACATGGACCCACCTCCCAACCCCACCACCGGTAAAACCATCGAAGAAATGTACCAGAAGAAGACCCAGCTCGAGCACATCCTCCTCCGCCCTGACACCTACATCGGCTCCATTGAAAAGCACACCCAAACCCTCTGGGTCTTCGACTCCGTCTCCAACCTCATGGTCAACCGCCCCGTCACCTTCGTCCCCGGCCTCTACAAGATCTTCGACGAGATCCTCGTCAACGCCGCCGACAACAAGCAGCGCGACCCCTCCATGGATTCCCTCAAGGTCGTCATCGACGCCGATGCCAACTCTATCAGCGTATGTAACAACGGAGATGGGGTTCCTGTCGAGATCCACCAGGAGGAGAAGGTGTACGTGCCGGAATTGATCTTCGGTCACTTGCTCACCAGCAGTAATTACGATGACACACAGAAGAAGACTACCGGCGGTCGCAACGGCTATGGAGCCAAGCTCACCAACATCTTCTCGACTGAGTTCATCATCGAGACCGCCGATGGAAAGCGCCAGAAGAAGTACAAGCAGGTACTGGATATGAGTGAATGGACTAGTTGGGCTTTTAGGGGTCTTGTTGTTTTTGGATTGTGTAAGATTGGTTTGTTGGTGTGTGGTTTAAATGGTTGTTTTGGTCTGCGGTTGCCTGGGTTTTTGTTTGATTGAAAAAACTTGAATCATTTAATCGGAAATTATTGTAGGAAATATAGAGGATTCAAATAATTTGATTATACTTTTGGTTTAATTCTTGGGTTTTGTTGTTTGATCAATTTTTGGAAGTTGATAGTGTTTAGGGTTATGTGATGTGCGCTTCAATTCTTGGATAATATTTTTGGTCAATTGGTTCAATTCCTTGTCTTGGACTTCTACATAAATGTAATAATTGATTTTTGTTTAAACACAGTTATTGGCTTTGGGGTTATTGTAGTGATTGTATTTAAGGTTTTTAATAGATTGTGGGGTTTTAAGGTGTTTCTACTTTTTAGAGGGCGTTTGACCTCACATTTTAGCAAGTAAAACACGGATTTTAAACAACGTTGTAAAAAGTGTCTGATTCGGGAAAAAAATGGTTTGGGTGCAATTTTTTGAAAATGCACAATTAAAGGCTGAACCGTGATTTTACCAAATGCTTAGTTATTTTTTAAATATTGTATTTTCACGTTTTGAAATTGCATTTTTTTTTTAAATAGAAGGTTTTGTGGGTGAGATTCTTTGCGTAACTATAATTGATGCTTAAGTATCTTGTTTTAATGTGGTTCATAGTTATCTGGTAGTTTGCATTGTTTGTTTTCTAGGTGATCATGGAGCATGCAAACTCCCAGTTTAGGTTACTGGCTCTAATTTTTATGATTTCTCTTCTTTTGGGAAGCAAGATATTTTACATTGAACTTTTGTTTTCTTAATCTCATTATAGAAAGACAGCATTAGCATCCTGTTATAGATTTTGTTCTAGCCACATCATTTCATCTGTCTGCAAAACTCAGTAAATTCGTTTTGCTGAACTTGAAGGTATTCTCTAATAACATGGGAAAGAAATCTGAGCCGGTCATAACCAAGTGCAAGGAGAATGAGAACTGGACGAAGGTGACATTTAAGCCTGACTTAGAAAAATTTAACATGACCCATCTTGAGGATGATGTGGTTGCACTAATGAAGAAGCGTGTGATTGACTTGGCCGGTTGCCTTGGAAAGTCTGTGAAGGTTGAACTGAATGGAAATCGGGTCCCTGTAAAATCATTTACTGATTATGTTAATCTCTACTTAGATTCCGCTGCTCAATCTAAACCCGAGAAACCTCCAAGGTCCTTTCCATGAAACTTTGGTTTCTCTATGTTTACTTTTCATTTTTGTTTCTTAGCATGAATTTGCTGACTATATTCTTTGATTTCCTCAGCTATCATGTGAAAGTTAGTGATAGGTGGGAGATATGTGTGAGCCTTAGTGATGGGCAGTTTCAACAGGTATCTACAAGATCTTTTGAAGCACAGGGAGTACTGAGTACATTGTGATTGCAACTGTATTAGTCTTCTTATATCGAGGATTCTTTTTTTTTATTATTTATTTCCCTTAACAGGTCAGCTTTGTGAATTCGATTGCAACAATCAAGGGTGGAACCCATGTTGATTACGTCACTAGTCAAATTACAAACTATGTGATGAATTTTGTAAACAAGAAGAACAAGAGTGCCAATGTCAAGGCCCATAATGTGAAGAGCTACTTGTGGGTTTTTGTCAATGCTCTTATTGACAATCCTGCTTTTGATTCCCAAACTAAGGAAACTCTGACGCTTCGTCATAGCAGTTTCGGGTCCACGTGTGAGCTTTCAGAAGAGTTTCTGAAGAAAGGTTTGTTATGCTTCAACCACCATCTTTTTTCTTTTCTTTTTAATGATGAATATTGCTTCAATTTTCATTATTCTCGATAATAGAAGATTATCATTGAAGTGCTAGAGAGTGATCCTTATGCCCTTACACTATTTATAGTCACAAAGTCTGGAATTGTGGATAGTCTCCTGTCGTGGGCAAATTTCAAGCAGAGCAAAGATCTTAAGAAAAGTGATGGAACAAAGACAGAGAAGATTCATGGAATTGAAAAGCTGGATGATGCTAACAAAGCTGGGGGGAAGGAATCCAAACAATGTACCTTGATTTTAACCGAAGGAGATTCAGCCAAGGCTCTTGCTGTAAGTTGTTGTGTTATGGTGCAGTTCACTTTGACACCAATGCAGCTCATTTTTGGTTTAATTTTTATGATTTTTGACATTATTGAGTCATACAGTTGGCTGGTCTTGCTGCTGTGGGTCGAGATTACTATGGTGTGTTCCCATTGAGAGGTAAATTGCTCAATGTGCGGGAAGCCACCATTAAACAGCTCAAAGAGAACAAAGAAATTGGGTACATCAAGCAGATTCTTGGACTGCAGCAGAATAAAGAATACGCCAATGTCGAGTCCTTGAGATATGGTCATTTGATGATAATGACTGATCAGGTGTGATGCCCTAAACGGCTCTCTCTCTCTCTCTCAGTTTACAAAATTATCCAGAATGGTAACAGACACATGGTTTACCTTTGCCAATTAGCCAGATACGAATTGTTTAACTTCTACGCTTGTACAGGATCATGATGGTTCCCACATCAAAGGGTTGTTGATCAACTTCATTCATTCTTACTGGCCATCACTGTTAAAAGTTCCTTCTTTCTTAATTGAGTTTATAACTCCCATTGTGAAGGTTGGTATTTCAGTTAAGTAGTTTGATAGCAAACCTTTAATACTAAGTGGAATCTTTTGTTGAGGAAAAATTGTCTATTATCATCTTGGCAGGCAACCCACAAAAATGGGACACAATTATCGTTTTATACCATGCCTGAGTACGAGTCGTGGAAGGAAAGTTTGAGGGGGAAAGCAAGTGGCTGGTCTATCAAGTACTATAAGGTTTGTCTTTTTAATTTGTACAAGTAATGAGAACCAATTAGAGCACCTTGTTATTCTTCTCTCATGTACTGATTTGTTTCTGTTTTGTAGGGGTTGGGAACAAGCACATCAAAGGAAGGGAGGGAGTACTTCTCAAATCTTGAGATGCACAGGAAAGATTTTATTTGGGAAGATGACCAAGATGGGGAGGCCATTGAGCTGGCATTCAGTAAGAAGAAGATAGAAGAGAGGAAGAATTGGCTCAGGCGGTTTGAGGTCAAAGTTTTGCCATCTTTCATTGTTGTGATTTTTAGAGAACCTAATTAAGACAATGTGGTTCTAATACAACATCATCTTCTTAATGTGCAGCCCGGCACTCACCTTGATCAGGAGGCGAAGCTCATAAAATACAGTGACTTTGTCAACAAGGAGCTTATATTGTTTTCCATGGCAGATCTCCAAAGGTCTATTCCTTCCATGGTTGATGGCCTGAAGCCGGGTCAAAGGAAGATTATTTTCTCCTCCTTTAAGAAGAATTTTATCAAGGAAGCAAAAGTTGCACAGTTTTCTGGTTATGTATCTGAACATTCAGCCTATCATCACGGTGAGCAGAGTCTTCAAAGTACCATCGTTGGATTGGCACAAGACTTTGTGGGCAGCAACAACATTAACCTTCTTCTACCAAGTGGCCAGTTTGGAACTCGTAATTATGTGAGATGAACAAAACCCACGCGTCACTTTTTAAATAGGAATGAAGCTCCGTCTTTCTTTATTAATTCTGTGCTTATTTTCACATTTTGATTTTTCGTATATTCTGTTTGATTTCAGGGAGGCAAAGACCATGCGAGTGCTAGGTACATATTTACTCAGCTTTCTCCTATCACACGGTTTCTGTTCCATAAGGATGATGACGACCTTCTTAATTACTTGAATGAAGATGGGCAATCAATTGAACCAACTTGGTACTTTTTCCTTCTCTATATTTGTTGTGTGGATTGTTGCATTTTTGCTGTGGAGGAACTTCACATTAATAAAGCTTACAATTCCTTTTTTGTCTATTTTAGGTATATGCCAATTATCCCAATGGTTCTTGTCAATGGTAGTGAAGGAATTGGAACTGGTTGGAGCTCTTACATTCCCAATTATAACCCAAGAGACATCATCGCAAATCTTAGGCGCTTGTTGGAGGGTGATACCATGGAGCCTATGGATCCATGGTATAGATGGTTTAAAGGAACTATTGAGAAAGCTGCAAAGGAAACTGGGAACAGCTATACTGTTAGTGGAATTATAGAGGAAGTGAACGAGACGACACTCAAGATAACGGAGCTGCCACTTCGTAGGTGGACCCAGGATTACAAGGAATTTCTGGAATCTATTTCTTCAAGTAATAAAGAATGCAAGGATCCTCTAATTGAGGTAAATTTCACTACGTACTTGAGAATTATGACATCCATCAAAAGGTGTCTTGGTCTGTATCCAGTTTCTCATGAAAATTATGCTGGCTGCAGGATTTTGGCATGTATTGTGACGATGTAACAGTAGACTTTGACATCTTCTTGACCCAAGAGAACTTGGTCAGGGCCAAGCAAGAGGGTTTGCTGAAGAAATTTAAACTAACCACCTCAATTAGCACAAGTAACATGCACCTGTTTGACCCAGAAGGCGTGATAAAGAAGTATGACACCCCAGAACAAAGTATGTGTTAGAGGTTATGGAGTGCTTTATATTTATTCTTCAGTATATTCCAATGATAACATACTTTCTGTTTATGATTTTTTCTCTCAGTTCTTGAAGATTTTTTTCCCCTAAGACTTGAATATTATGAGAAAAGAAAGGTGAGTTCACTTATGATCATCAATATTTCAGCAGCTTCTTAGTGCAACTATTAACTACAATTTTATAAATGCATGCAGAAATTTTTATTGGACAAACATGAAATGGAATTGTTGAAGTTGGAAAACCAGGCTAGGTTTATCCTTGCAGTTGTAAATGGAGAGATCATTGTGAGCAACAGGAAGAGAGCTGATCTGTTTAATGAGCTGAAAATAAAAGGTTTTACTCCTTTGCCAAAGAAAACTAAATCTGTTGAACCAGAGGTTGCTGGGGCAATTGATGACACTGGAGAAGCAGAAGAGAACTCTGATGCGGTTAGCATAATACCTATCAGTGATTACCAGTATCTACTGGACATGGCGATTGGAAACTTGACCGTTGAGAGAGTTCAGAAGCTATGTGCTGACAGGGACAAACTCAAAGAGGAGGTTGAGGATTTAAGGAAGGAAACTCCACGGTCTTTTTGGATGAAAGATCTGGATGCTCTGGAGAGGCAGCTTGATGTATGAACAAAAAATTTACGATTTCGCATGATGCTTATTTAATTTGTTTCTTAACTGATTTGTTTTGTGTGATTCAGGAGCTAGAAGAAAATGATGCTCAATCAGAGGAGCTGAGAAAGGAAATGAGAAACAAAGCAAAAGGTAAAGCAGCTATGAAGTCTAGAAAAGCAGCACCCAAGAACCCACGCAAGGACAATAAGAAGGCAAATAATGCAGAATCAGTTGCAGAAACCATCTCAAGATCATCTACATCTGCAATGGAAATTGGTACACCTGAAACAATATTTTTATTCTTTATTTTTTCAGAATATGTGTTGGTTTTTCTTTAGATTTTTTGTTTACATATGCTTGCTTTGTTAGAGAAAGCTCCTAAGGTGGTGAAACCCAGAGGCAGAGGGCCCTCTAAAAAAGCTCCTGCTAAGGTCTGTTCTATTCCTATAATGCATTCAGCCCATGTAAAGGATGTCTCTATAACTTATGCTGTTATTACTTTTCCTTATCAGCAGGAAAAGCCCACTTTAGTCTTGAATGATGAGGATGATGATGAGGATGACGAAGTGCTTGAGCTTAAAGAACGACTTGCTGCCTATAACCTTGATTCATCTCCTGATCAATCAGCAGGTAATGTTATAGGCATATATTTATTTGATGATTATGATCTTTACACTATTTTATCACTGCTGCATATAATAACAACTGATCACAGTATGTGCTTCTGTTTTCTTGATCAATTTAATTGCAAGGATGTCCTAGTATTATGTACACTTATAAGCTGTTTTCTACTTAACAGCATTAGCTTAAAAATTTACTTGAGATGCAGCAGAAACAATTAGTTGCTTGATTCACGATGTTTAAAAGTGAACACTGGGAATGTTTTTCCTGCAAGTATTTATGAGTTAGCTCATTCTGTTTTTATGCCTGCAGCTATGGAGACTGAAGTGCCCAAAGTACCAGCCAGGAAGAAAGAACCCAGCAAAAGGACTGCTGCGCAGAAGAAGCCATTGGTCACTGTTGTAGAGGTTTCTGGTGATGATGATGATGATGATGATGAAAAGAATAATTCTGATGATGAAGACTTTGATATTGAAGTTGTTGCTGCCCAAGAATCAGGAAAAAAGGGAGGCAGAAAACCGGCTGCAAATGCCAAGGCAGCTAAGGCCCCTGTAGCAGCAAAGAAGAGAGAGGCACCCAAGAAACAACAGCCTAAGACATTGGGCCAGAAGCTTGTAACTGACATGTTTAAGCCTGCTGCGAATTCGATGTTTTCGCCGGAGAAGAAAGTGAGAAAGATGAGGGAATCTCCCTTCAACAAAAAAAGTGGTTCTGTGTTGGGCAAGGTTGGTGGGGAAAATGAGGCAACTGGAAGTGAACCTTCTACTTCTGCCAGTACTGAAGAATCGGTAGAAGTTGCGCCTGCAAGAGCAAGACCTCAGAGGGTGAACCGCAAGCAAACAAGATATGTGCTGAGTGACTCTGAAAGTGAAAATTCCCCTGTTGATACCGACTTTGATGAAAAGGAAGAGGACTAGATTAGTTGTTCTGTTGAGGAGCTGACTGAAAACTTGAAACGGGAATTCAATCTCATTCCCCTGAATACATTTGTACTCTGTTTCTCTTGTAGTTGGTGCTTTGATTTTCTGCTAGATTGTGTTTCCTAGCAACTGTCACTGTATGTTGTGACTCGTTGGGTTGGAAGGATATTTTTCCCCCTTGCAATTGAATTATGCAGTTTAACCGTGCAAGTATATTTCACCGGTAACAAAAAAAATAATAATAATAACTAATCTACTACATTGTTTTGTAATACGAATAATTTTAGAAGTTCTTTTGTCATTTTAAAAATGAGGTGAATTTTAAAATTACAATTTAATTAAAATTCACAAGTCCAACAATAATTTTAAGAGTCACATTATATTTGGAGTGACATGAGAGATTTTTAACATTACTCTATAAATAGTTAGGCCGAATATGTATGCACTATGCAACCAGACTACAAGGCATTCTTTTTATTTTATTTTATTTTATTTTTTATTTTTTATAGTAATGCTATATGCTCAACTCCAGCCTCATTAGGTTGGTGTGATAATGTCCCTCTCTTAGATTTGATGGGCAATGCCACTGCCACATTACCCTAGTGTTTAAAATTACTCTTCTATTGTTATATATATATATATATATATATATATATATATATATATATATTAATCTTCTATGATTGAGAAATCTCTATATTTTTGTTTTCTATATTTTTGTTTTAAGCAAATAGGAAAATAATTACATGGAATAAAAAAAACCGGAGGGGAGGGGCTCTCCAACAAAAGATCTAAAATAGAAATACAATGCAGAAAATATGAACCAATAAAAGGAAATTGGCCAAAAAATGCTCGATCCCTTGTATCTTGGGCAAAAGCTGAGAAAGGGGAGCAAAAAGCGGTAATTAAAGCAAAAGGGGCATGGACCTTGAAAGGCCCCTCAATCTTAACCCATTTTCATGAATAGGGTTGGCCATTACGAACTCAATACAAAATTAGCAGGTTATACTTGAAGGGTTTGACCCATTTAACTAAATATGTTTAGTTTTAATTGATCTATATAGTTTTATATTCATACCTTAACACGACTTGTGAACTTGACACAAAATTAACGTGTAAGATTGATTTGATGAATCAGACGCATGTAATTAAATAAGTAGCGTAAAAATTAACTTATATAGTATTATACTCATACTTTGACACAACTCGAACGATACACATACTTTTGACACAATTCAAACCCAACTTGAGCACAAATTATTGAGTAATTCTAAATGGTCTACTTGTATCCTACTAAGAATGATGTAACTATTAAAATCACTCTTGAATCAAAACTCAATAATGATTAATCACAAGTCCAATGGTGATTTTAATAGCCACATCATTCTTAATAAGACATAAATAAAATACAAGTAAACCTCATAAAATTACTCCAAATTGTCACCTCTGGGCAAGAGTACAGAATCTGAAAAATAACAAAACAGTTAAAAAGAAAATGGAATTTCCCTTTGGATATGAAGGTTGAGTCTCTCTCTCTCTCTCTCTCTCTTAGCATTTGCTTCCTTTATTGATTTTTTTTTTTTTTTTTTTTTGCACGGATTAGAACTTATTCAACAAGAAATTTTGCTACATGAGAAACGTAATTGGTTAAAAAAATAAAAAATAAAAATACATGAGAAACGTCATAGTTGCAGGAATCGAATCCAATTAATTATATAAGATAAGTATTTTTATCCTTTTATTTTTTGAAAAATAAAAAATACCTCTTAAATATAATAAACTGGATATTGTCATGTTCATTCAAATCCTAATTCATAGTTAGGGCACTTTCATTGCCAATCCTAAAATCACCTTTCCATTGCCAATCCTGAATGCAATCAACCAGCCAAATTACGGATCATAACAATTGCAGTAAATTTCTTACAGGAAATAAAAGCTTGATCTATGATTATCTCTTTCATATTGCTACCCTAAATGAAACCCTCTTTATCATATAAAGAGATGTTGCAGTCTCTGTACAAATTCTGGTTAGCGGCTCAAACAGAAAAATAAAATGAAATAACAAACCCTACAACAGAAAATACACCTACTTATCATGAACTAAAAGCCGATCGGAACCATGATATGTTAAAATACAACATAGAAATTTCGGCACATAGGGAACAATTACCTGAGAAGAAGACAATTCTACAAGAAAACCTCTTGACCAGCAGCTAATCACATGGAAAGGTTTCGTTTTGTAGCTTCCATTTTCAGCAACAGATCTTTAATATCTGCTTCCATCCTCATCTTCATATTGAAGTATTCTCTATGTGCTCTCTCTAGGGCCTGGAGTTCTTCTGATTTTTGTTTGCGCATTTCTTCCGTCTCAGCCAACCGCAACTTTGCAATTCGACTCATATACTCCTCTTCAATTTTTTCACTTTTTGCAATTGCAATGCGTTTCAGGCCCTCAGCTTCTCTTCTTGCATTTTCGGCACGTGCTTGAAACATTTTAGCCTCTGCATGTTTGATTTTCACAATACTCTCCAATTCATCAAAGAGAGGTTCTTTTTGAACACTTGTCTGCAACTCGGATTCCAAAGTACGCTTATCGTTCCGGTCATAACTGAAGCTAGGGAGCATACTAGCTGCCCTTTCCAACTGAGGCCCCTTCTCCGAATAAACAGATTTTAGCCACGTCGGTTCCTGGCTTGGCCCCGCCATCCCATTGCTTTCTTTACCTTGTTCCTTCCCAGATGAGATTGGTGTCTTGCCTAACTTGGAAGAGCTGCCATCTGCATTGGAAGCAAATGATGTAAATAATAACCTTCTGGTTCAGCTTTCTATTTCAACAGAACCAACAATGTTGGATATTTCCCCATTGCCCAATTCCACACCCAATGCAAATATCACCAGAGCAGAAAGAATGCAGTTTGGATTTGGCAATGAAGCAAATATTGCAGTTCCAAGTTATCATATTGAATGGTTCACCAGTTTCTAACACCACTTACATCACAGAAGTCAAACGCTAAGAACCACACTCAACGTCAGGGAGCAAAAAAGGTATTCAATGCAAAAACTACAGAAAGCAGATCAAAATGACAGTCTTGTAATTCTTCAACTTGGTTTTGGTTGCTCAGCAATATATTGTGGCTCATATAAAATAATCAATTCTTAAATGGTTTAGTTCAAATGGAATATCAATCAAACCAAAGATGGATATGATTTATACTTAAAATGAAAGGGTTTTGGAATAAATTGAATTCAGAACTTGCTGAACGCTACTTTAGAACATCACTACGTAGTCACATATAACACAAACATAATCACAGAAATTCACGATAAAACATTGGTAATAAAATTCACCCATACCTGAAGTTGTCATGCATCATACAATATATCACAAAGAACGTGGAAACAGATTGATGAATAAGGCAAACATACTGGGCATTATTTTTCTCCAAGAAAAGTAATTTGCCGCACATTCAATTTCACTTGGAAAAACTATTCAGTGCCAAAAATATTGATTTTTCTTAAAACCCATTAGCTTCCTTTTGCTACAATCCTGTGAATGGCCAATGTTATCTCAAAGACTCAAACCATTTCCTAAGGGACATAATCATAGATAAGAAGCAAGGCTTCAGCCCAGAGACAACAAGAAAAAAGCTATCTCAGATTATGTCATACGGTACAAGTTAATATAAGAAACAGGTACAAATATCTAAAGTAGCTATGTGCATGACAAGTTGAGAAGTAAAATTGATCTCATAATTATCCAGGGAGGAAAACAATGCAATTCCTTGATATCAAATAAAAATAACTTACCATTAAGGAAAGCCATGATATAACTGTAAACCTCATGAAGGTCAGACTTATTTGCCAATCTTGCCAGCATCTGATCAGCAATTTCATGAAGTCGTCTCCCCCTCATGTCCTTGCTGTCACGAAAAATTCTCTTCACATATTCAAGCTCTCTAGAAAGAGTTTCAGCTGTCCAATCCTTTGCAAAACTTTGAAAAACCTCCTTCACAAAGCCAAACATCTCAGAAGGATGATCGCAGGCAACACAATGGAACTGCATCTCGGTCGCCCCATAAGCGCTAGTAGCACTCCTTCCGTTTCTAATATAAGATTCCCGCAAAGCACAATCCGCATGGCACCAATGAAGACAAACATCACAACCAACCCAACTACATGTATTTGACGCCATGTCAAACTTCGAGCACACAAGACACATACAAGCACTGCAAAAACCATTCTTCTGTCCACAAACCTTGCAATCACATTCATCCACAGGCAAAGACTGCTTACAAGTAAGATTTCTGCATTTCAAGTTCAGAAAAACCTCAGTCAAATGAGTAGGTGAAACACTGTTGTCTTGCTGGAGATAATCCGGCAGCCCAGTTTTCAAAGCGACCAAGATTTCCAACTGAGCCCGATGGGATTTCAGTAGCATCTCCATGGTTATGTCAGACTTGTTCTGCAATGCTTTCTGAAATGCGAGTAGTTGTGGTCGCTTGTCAACATTCAGCATGATCTGGTGAATGCTCTCTTTTAGACACGCTATGGATTGTCCAGGCATCTCATGCAATCTCCTAGCCATTACATGTACTGGTTCAGCAACTATCCGGGCAATGACCGTCTCAACAAATTCAACTCCACCTATCGGAAGCTGTTCAAGCTCCTTCTGGCTACTAGTCCTATATAAACTACCACTACTCTTCTCTCTCAATCCTCGTTTCTTGTCGAAGCTATAATTTGATCCAATATCATGAGACCCTACACTCTGCGAAGGTGATCTAACATCGTCGTGGTGCCTTGCCTGTCCTCCAGACAACTGCCTATGAAAGCTCAACTGCCTTTCTAACCCATTGCCCATTTTAGAGCTTCCTTCTAAAACCCTGTGATGTTGTCCTTGCACAGCTTGACCATTCGAACTGCCCTGTAATACTTGGGACTGACTATGAGTGCCATTTCCATTCATCAAGATTCTATGATACAAGGGAACTTCTTTCTGCTTAGACTCATTCTGGGACAGTCCCTGCCAATCGATTCCCTGAAATATTGGGCGGCTGCCAACCGATTGTTCGAAGTTGTCCAGTGAATTCTGCGTCATAGAACAGCTTGGGTTGTGGAAAAACGACTGAGAACCTGAAAAAGACATCGATGCAGTTAATCCATCCGAATTAGTACAAAAAGTATTGCTCAAGGACTGAACACTCCTTGCTTGACTAGGTGAACCAGGAGCAGCTTGGTTCGTATCAGGAGCAGCACCAATCGGTAACAAAACATTTGGTAAGCTCAGAGAAAGATCAAGCGGCTCTAGCATCAGCTTTTCATCCTTCTTATTAACACCCGATCGATCATCTTTCTCCTGTCGTCTAACAGGCGAGGTCGAGAACAGCTCAAAACCCCGAGTACTCGGTCCTTCCATATCATCATCATCATCATCATCCCTCGCATCCCTTCCAATCCACACGCCACCATCTTCAGCAGAATGGGTAGGTTCAATAGACACACTTTTGCCTTTGTCCTTGAAATCCTGAGTCCTCAAACCCTCTGTTTCAATCCCCACATTCACTTCATCCCCTCCTCCATTTTCCTCCTCATTCAACTCCGCTACTTCCACACACTCTGCCTTGGCCTCAAGATCTATTAAACCCTCCTTACCTTGCTGCTTACACTCCTCTTCAAAACCCAAAGGCTTGTCATCAACAACCACAGTCTTCTTCACTTCCTCCTCCTCCTCACACTCCCCATCTTCCTTCACACCCTCTTCTTCCTTATCACCAACACCACCTTCATCATTCGCTGCCATTCCAATCTCATCACCACTTCCGCTTCCGCTTCCGCTTCCACCATGCGACTCATCAATCAAATCGTTCTCGCTATCACTGTCACTACCACTACCACTATCACTATTACTCTCTTGCACTTCTTCATCAACCCCCTTTTCTTTCCTCTCCTCACAAACACTCTCCTTCTTGGTCACCTCCCTCTCTGTCTCTATCTCTATCTTTCTATCTTTCTCTTTATCTTCATCACCCCCTACCTCCACACCCCCAACTTCAACCTCCTTCTCACTATCAATCTCCAACCCGACATGATCTTTCACCTCCTTCGTCTCGGATTCAGCTTCGGCTTCAACTTCGTGACCGGATTCCCCTCTAATTGCTTCCGATTCCGTTTCAGGTTCGGGTTTTGATTCTGGTTCTGGCTCAGGCTCAGGCTCAAGCTCTCCTTCCTCCATTTCACTACTACTCTTACTCTCATTCTGCACCTCCTCCTCCTCCTGCTCAATAGCAACCTTCTTCACAACCTCTGCCTCCGCCTCCACCTCCACACTCCTCGATTGCTGCTCGCTCGCCCCTGATTCCCTCGACCAACTCGGCGACTTCGACTTCGACTTGGACTCCTCTCTCGTTGTCCTTGAACTCGAAAATACTCTTGCGCCTCTTATCGGCGACGATCCCGAATTCGAAGACCTAACCATTCTCGTCGATTCGCTCGTCGCTGAATCCCTAGACCAAGACGGCGACTTCACGTCCCTCAATCCGATTCTCGCCGTCGGCGACTTAACCTCCGAGTCCTTATTTCCACTGTTGTTGTTGCCCCCGAATCGCCGCCACGAAGACACGCTCCCCTCCCGCCGGGACCGATCCATCGCCGCCGAAGAGGACCGCTCCGACCGGAACCCCTTCGGGAACTCCCTCCTGCCAGCCGACGACGAAGACAACCCCCCGCAGAAGCTCTCCGACCGGTGCATCAAATTACGATCGTACCCTCCGCCGTACCGATCGAAGCCTCCCTTCCGTCGATCCCCGTCGAACTCGTGCTCCGGCCGCTTCCTCACCATCCTCGACCCCTCCCGATCCTCGTCGGCCGCCGATCGGTCCCGGTCATACCGTACCGACGCCGACGAAGACAACAAACCCTTGATCCGCACATTCTCGGGCGACTTGTAGTAGAAACCCCTGTGCGACGACGACCGGTTCGTATTCGAACCCGAGTTCAAATTCGGGTTCGGATCTTTGCATTTATCTCCATATGACGTCGAATCGAGATCGTCGCTAGGCCTCAACCTCTTCATTCTCCGAAGCTACGAAATCGTACGCCTTCTCTTTCGCCCAAAATTCATGCACGAATTTACCGACTCTGCCACCCCCCAAAACGAAAGCTAGGGTTTTTCTTTTGCTGGTAAGAGGTTGATTGAGCTTGTTATGAGCCTTTTACCTTTTGGTTCCTTTTTGCCCCCGATATTAGGATAAATTTACGGGGTAGGGCGTCCCGGAGATGAGCCGGAGATGGTTCGCGGCGGGACGTCGGTGAGAATGTTCGAGTTGATGGAGGGCATAATTGGAAAAAGGTGTTGATAGCTCACAGTCAACGCAGTTTTAACTACTGAGGAAAGGAAAAGAGAAAGAGAGAGAGTTGTGTACGCAACGTTTGTGTGTGGGAAAGGAAGAGGAAAAAAAAAAAAAAAAAAGTGATGGGGTGGGGTGCGTAATGCGCCCAGCGGCGTAGGGTAGTTGGGGAAGGAGTTTGGGTAGAGTGCAGTGGAGGCTAGTGGAAGTGTGTTTGGTGGAGCACTCACGTGGTTCCATCTGTCTTTATCTTTGACATTTCAGAATAGACGAAGGTGAGTAGTGAGTTTTAAAAAATGCCATCTTTCCTTTTCTTTTCTTTTTTTCTTTTTTTTTTCTTTTTTTTTTTTTCATTAAGTAAAGAGAGATAAGAAAGACTTATAGTTTAAAATACACATCTAATTATATATATATTATCAAGTAAATTAAAATTTTAAATGACGTGTAACCATACACTTTATTAAGTGCAATAAATAAAATTTTTAACGTTAAATTAATTCACTTTATTTTACATGAAATAGTTTCCAAGAAATACTAGGCACTCGCTTTCCTAGTGTACTTCTCGTGTCCTTCTAGTCTTAGATAAATATTATTTTTTAAATATCAAGTAAGAGAGATAAAAGACACTTTCTTTTTTTCTTTTTTGAAAAATAATATCTATCTAGCATTCCCCAATAGTTCCCCCTAAAAAGAGTATTCCAACTTCTAAAATTGTTTAGATATTTATAACTGAGCAGTTGTTCTTTTATCTTGAGTTTATCTCAAGTTTTGTCTATTAAACAAAAAATATATGTAAGAATTAAATGCAATTTAAACACGCATTAGTTTAATATATATTATAATAAATCATTTTTTTTCCTACCAAATTTTGAGGATAAATTTGTCTCTTAAAGTCCAATATTTTTTTTTTCCTCTTTGTTATCAAGCCAATTTGAAAGACAAAAAAGGAAGAATGATGAGACTCATGAGTGAGTTTTGAGAGAATATTAGAATGGGATGCATGCCTATGCTGAGGGTAATGAAGATCTTGTTGAGTAATGGGATGCATGCCTATGCTGAAGGTCTCCTTTCAAAATCTATGGGTAATGAAGGTCTTGTTGAGAAAATGGCATATGAGGTAGATGTAGTTATTTAAATGATTTGAAGTTATTGCTTATCTTATTATTTTGCAAGTGGAATTAAACTACATAGATGAACAAAACTTTTTTAAAAAACTATTCAAATTGTTTTCTTTATTAAAGCTTGGGTCTTAGAAGTTAGAACATTCAAGTCACTTTTATTAATAATGAAGTTAAAAAATAACAAAGATTGTGTTCCTCAATTGATGATTAGTTGACTAAACAAGACTCATTAGGAAGTGTACCACGTGATTTTGTTGGTATTGTGATCAACGACATGGACAATGGTTTCATTTAAAGATTAAGAAATCTAAGAGGTTGCCTATGAGTATTAAGACGAAATTGCATGTGCAACAAAAAAAAAATTATATTTATATTATTATCGAAAGACCATATATACATTAATACACTTGACCAAATTTTGTCAAGAAAACCGACCTGTAAACTTAATATTCGGGCCATGATGATAAAGCTCAAACCGATAGCTTCATCTTGATCACGAAGGCCAACATAAAGGAATTTAGTAGAGAACAGATGATAGGAAACCTAGATAATTCGACTAACCATATCAGTGTAACATCTACTTAAATGAAGACAATAACCCACGTTAAAAGAATGTTAGACTTGTAGTACTGAAGATAACTATGAAGTGATTTCAATACGATTTAAATTCAATTTGCTTGATATCCGACTAAGGCCAAAACTATCCAACGCCCATATCTATATACTTAATTCGAAAAACCCTATATTTTAATTTTTTGGTTGATTTAAGTATCAAAGAGTTCATTACTGGCAAATTTTTAGCAAGTCTATGAATGTCTCCAATTGTTTTACAAGTGTTTGCTACTTGAATTTGGCCGTGCAATTAATTGCATCATCGAAATTATAAATTATGTATGTAATAATTTATTATTCGCAAAATTGGCTATGAAGAAAAAGTGTATGCAAAAGACAAGAAATTAATTACTTTATTAAAATGCTATCTACTTAGGAATGGAACCTAAAAAATATGGAACTTTATTTATTGAAAAATTTTAAAAATAAAAGTTTTGTTAAAACTTATAACACTTCTTGATGGACTTTGTACCATACAATACCAACCCCATCACCCATATCAAATGCAAATTAAATTACTTTGCATTGACCCTTGAGTCATAGTACACTTACGTGGCGCAATATGATTGGATCTCAGGATGCCAAATTCTGCAACCTGCAACACTTTTGTGGGTCTATTTTCCTTAAAACCTGGGCCAGCCGTGCCAGTTAATTGATTTCTCACTCATATCTTTTCCCTACCCTCTAGCGTGTATATGATGTAAAACTCTCGATCTCTATCGACCACGTGTTATATTTTACACGTGTTAGAATCTCAGAGCGGGTGTAGAACACGTTTGAAAAGTAAGGACAGTTTGACTCCATCATGGACTTTTGACGTCACAGGATTACTTTTCTTTTGACCTGTTCTCTGACACTGTGTCTGATGGTGTACGTTAAGGGTGTAGATTAAGTTTGGAGTTTCGAATCAGAGCCGTTGGATGGTATTTGGTTGGCCCACCACTAGGATGAGCTTGCTGAAGAAGCCACACGTGGAACAGTCAAAATGCTGAAAGAAGGGATAAGCACATTTGAATGGTGTGGAGACCACGAGGATAAGTCAATGCAGTGGATTGGTAACTGTTGGCCTAAAAAATTGTGAATTTAAATATTTAATTAATACTTTAACAAAATTTATTACCTTAATTTCATGTCTAAATTTGCACTAATTAGTGGGTATTTCATAGCTTATTTGATAAGGATAAAGTTGAAGTTTATTAAATTGATATGTCATTAAATCATCTTATACTTATGCCTTAGACAAAACTTGATCTATATAGTCTTATAATCATGTCTTAACAAAACTTAAACTCAATGTACGAACACATATTGTCATAGTTAACGTTGTTACTAGAAAAATGAACTTGAGCCTCCTCTAAATTTTTAATTTTCTTGTCGACTTTAGGGGGAAAAAAAAATTAGAACATGCCAAAATTGATGTAGATAGGGAAATGGAAGAGGAAAGAGTGTAATGGTAACTTTTTCAATTTGGGCCACATTGTTTGCCCTAAAAGTCTTGAGGTAAATAGGAGTAATTTGCTTTCAAATGAAAGATATGTATATATTTTGTAGTTACATGAAAGATATTTTCTATTGCACTAGCAGCCACTGAGGCTGATGGGTTATCTTCTTTTTGAATGATGAGGTCAAACAAAAGTACAAAACCCCTCCTTGAACAAAACCCATCTTCTCCATCCCACCCACCTTAACTTCAAATCAAAGCCTCATTTACCTTCCATGGCTGCTCTTTCAATTGGCCATTCATTCCACAGAAAACCCATCACATATCAAGAATTCAAAAAGAGCAGCAGCCCAAGAACACTCATCCTTTCATGTTGCCAAAGACACAAACCAGTGGATACCTCTAACCCCAGAACCAAGGAAGAAGAGAGCAAAAGGAAGTTGCTGTTGCAGAGATCTTCTGTTGGTTTTGTGAAGTTTGGGAAGATTCTGAGAGAGAATTTGAGCCCAAAGCAGAAGGGTGATTGGAAAGATCTGACTTTGATGAGTTTATCATTTGCTGTTTATGTGTACATATCACAGAAGCTTGTTTGTGCTTATTTTGCTTGGATGTCCATGCCAAAGCAACTATGGTAGAATGTTTTATGTGTTAGCTGATGTAGATAGGGTGGTGCTTTCAGATTAATCTCTTCTCTGTTTGCAATTTCATGTAGAAAAAAGTTTTATAATATATTTGTGGTGCAAGGAAGTTTCCATGTTTGGGCTAACAAATTCAACAAAGAACATAGTCAAATTATTAATGCTATACTTCAGCATTATGTGGAATATTTATTATGTGCAAGAAAAGCTGGATTAGAGATGTTTGACTTTTAGCTGTTTGAAAAGTACAATTTGAATAGATAATAATTTTAAAACACAATTAATAAAATCATAGTTAAGCGTTTGATAAAACTTTTGAGTGTAATTTATGTCTTAAAAAATGTGCATATGTACACACTGCAAGAAAATGAAGAAAAAAAAACACATCATGTTTTCAAACTGTCAATTTCTATTTTAAAATGCATATAAATTGCGAAGCCATAATCACTCTCAATTTAGAAGCTTAATCCATTTAAATATGGTAACAATAACATATGTTGAAATGGATTTCCTCATTGCTGCAAAAAGTTTTTCTAATAGGCCCATTTGCACAAAACCATTAGAAGATAATTAGTGATGCACAAAGCTCATTCATTTGAGGGAATGAGCTGCTGGCCTAGATGATACCATAAATCATACTGCTGCCTTGAATTTGCATAAAAACAGGCAACTTCTTTGATAATTCACCTCTCAGAACTGCCCAATCATTGAACATCCACATAGCAGCTCCATTGCTCATCAGCAACATCTATGTATGAAGTCCTTTAAAATATAATGTCAATCCCAAGGATGAACCTGTTGGCCTAGGCCACCATTTGCACCGGAGAAGAG
This sequence comes from Corylus avellana, assembly GCF_901000735.1. NCBI lineage: Eukaryota > Viridiplantae > Streptophyta > Magnoliopsida > Fagales > Betulaceae > Corylus > Corylus avellana. The sequence continues at coordinate 46,049,484 of NC_081541.1, forward strand.
AAAAATGGGACAAGCCATGTTCAGGAGAACGTGGGATGAATCACCCAAGAAAGATGGGTTGTGGTACAGAAACTGACTGAAAGCAGTTGGAAACAAGCCACTGCAAAAAGTAACTCATAGCCAGATAAAAATGACTTTTGATCCATGTTTAAATGATTTTTGATCTATGTCTAAAACTCTGTGCATTAGCATTATCACTTATATTCTTAAAACATTTTGCTGACTTAAGCATCAGCCAGTATCCTCCGGCAGACTCCATTGTTTATTTCTTTTCTCTTTTGCAAGTGTGAATTGATTAGTGTAAGACACAAAGAAAACTGAAAACTGTTCTTAACAAATTCATTGTTTTAGGGTCCTATTAGAATGTCAAAAGTTACTTTATAAACGCATCTTGGGCCTCAGCATAGCCTACACTTGAAGAAACAACTGGATGTCTCTGTCACTGAAACCTTTGGACAGTAAACATTCAACACCAGAAATATCATATTTGCTTAGTATACAAAAAACCTCTTGCCCATCTGCTCATGAAGACTTTTGATTAGTCTGCTTTGTGCCCTCCACGCCTGAAGAGGCCATAGAAGAGTGACAACAGCCATTGCCAAAAGAGAACCAGCCGATTAAATCGCTTTGGTTTGGGTTCAGGTCTTGGTCCAAAGATTCCTTTATAAATCTCCCTTTGCTTCTGATAAACAGCCTTGTCATGCTCTGCAATCAAACGTAACTCCCTTGCAATTGCTTTGTCTTCAGGTGCAAATTTCTGTGCCTTTAGGAAGTCCTCCCGGGCAGCATCTGTTTGCCCAAGTTCTGCTCTAGCTTTGCCACGTCTAAACAGGGCTTTGACATTGTTTTCATCCTCTGACAACACCTGTGAGCCCATCATCACATCAAAAATCCATTTGTTTCATAAATAATTAAGTAAGTGTTAATGTTATAGAAATCTCATTGATCACCATATTCATGGGTGTTGATTACATGAGAGAGAGAGAGAATGTTGTTTTCTAAAATGTTTGTTGCCCATCACAAAATATCACTTGATATTTTGTGTATATCTGTGTTTTGGGTTGTGTGCAAACAGCTGGTAGATTTTTCATTAAGAAACCTTTGATGGGGGAAAAAGAAGTTACCCTATAATGAGTTATCCAAAGGAGTTACAGAAAGAAAGGAAGCAACTTTTAAGATTTTTTACCCTCATACTTTCGTAGATTCAAATGGGAAAAAAAAAAAGAAAAGAAAAAGAACGCCATACAGCACGCTAGTGAACAAAAAGACTGAAATTACAAGAGTAGCAAGACCATGTCAATAGGGTTCTTAAGTGTTTTTAAATGTTTATATCTGGGCTGGTAAGCAATTAGTATAATTCCTGAGGGCATATCCAGGTGGCACATAGATCTTTAAATTGATTCACCATTAGAAGAAAACACAAGTTTTTTCCATCCATGTCAAAAAGACAGATGAAAATGTAGGTTTGTGAAATAAATATGCCAACTCAAGTTTTCTTTAATATTTGTCAAAACCAAAGACGAAAAATATTTTTGCATTCAAATAAATTGAAATATGTCCATGTACTTACAATGCTGCATTGCACGATCGCTTCTTCATAGCGATTGAGCTTTATTAGGCATGCTGCCATGTTAAGGTGACATGGATTCTTAACAGCTAAAGCCATGTCCCTGTACTTTCCAAACAGCTGGAACATGAAGTCATCGTTCATATATGTGATGGCCTGACATGAAGAAAAATGATCAGGACTTGCTTAGAAAAGAAAAATTATGTATAAACTCAGATGCTGAGAAACAGTAATATTTAAGGAACATAAGTGTGTAACCATCGAATATTGTTGCATAGCCTCCTCCAGTTTTTCTTCCTTAAAAAAAGTATTTCCATCCATCTTTCTTCGATCTGCGGCACCAATCCTTTCTTCCACAGTCATGTCACCACGAGTTTTCCCCTATGAAATGCAGTATTCATCACCACATATATGTGCTGTTAGCAATCCTACGTATTCAAGCTCATACAATCAAACAGAAACTTTGAACATCCAGAAATACTTGGAAAGTCATTTAAGAGCAACTTACTTCTTTTGTCTCATCAAACCCAATGAGCTCAACTTCATATATTATGTCTGCCCTGGGTGGAACATTTGGGAAAGAAAAGCTTCCTTCTTCCCCGTAACCGAATTCCCAGCCCACATGTAACAGGGCATGTTCACCAGATGTCATGCTGGACAAACCAATAGCCAAACCAGCCATTTCTTTCTTCTCTGTTGCAGTAAGTAAATACATCATTGTTCTATAACATGTCCAATAGAACATTACAGCAGGTAAATATTTAACTGATACTTAAATGATTACAATGCATATGTACATGCAAATGAGTCAAAAAGAGTGTGCTAGGCATGTTTATCTGTAGTTTATGGCAGCCGTATTCCCCAATATTCTTTTCCTTCTGTTGGTTTTTAATCTTCACATTTAATCTAATTTAGAACAATAAAATGGATATTTTACACTTTCATCAACATTTTGGAAATAACCATCCCATTAACTTCCGTAGTCCATTTGCTACAAACTCCACATAGAAATGAACGTTAATGAATCACTATGCCATTTTCGCCCATTCATCTATATAAATCACTGAGCTAAATATAATAAACACCACTATCAGTTACTCAGAAGGTATGGCCTGAAATAATCATATATAGAAAAGTATAGCTTAGAGGGAACTAATAAAACCGACAGAGTGGAATTACAATAAGACTATTCAGGCAAAGTTTCATGCAGATATTTTTTCATTTAAAAAAACAAAGAATCAGGATCATATAGCAAATACCTTTTCCTAATACCAACTCAATAGGTCTTTGTTCATTCCACGTGTCTTCAAACTTGTGCTGGGTGCTCTCTGTCCATGCCCTGTAGTGCACTATCACACATATGTGGTTTGGAAAGGATAAAGAAGTTAGCATCCCATGAGACAATTTTTAATAGCTTCTTTGAGGAGTATAATATTACTAGATGCAATCTAGCATCATGATGCCACAACAATCTGTAACTCAACTCAACTAAGCTTAATCCTAACTAATTAAGATTGGCAACACGAATCCTTAATATGCTTTTTATGTACATCTTGATTACTTACAAAAAAAGAAAAAAAAAAAAAAACATTTCTTCCAAAAATCAAATTCAGGCTGCCATGTTAGCTTAGAAATGAGCTTGCTAGATATGAAAACAACTGCAACATGATTGCCAATAGAAGAGAATAATGAAGATAATTGCATGGAGCCACAGAGCCAAGAACTTCTCTGAACCTATTGGGCAAGACTTTTGTAATGGATTTCCAGTATTGATCTATACTTGGGAATTGCCCAGCCGACCTAGGCAAAATAATATCCCATGCCAACATCAATGAGTCAGAATCCTCAACTTACAAGACACAATTATAAGATATAAAATGTAGAGAGAAAAAAGAAAAGAAAAGAGCATTTAATCAACCCAATATCTTCTAACCAAAATATTGGAAGAAAGATGATTTATATAAGGGTGGTTAATATACAATATTATATAACATTGCCTAATTACATCTAAATGTTAAACACTATTGCAATTTTTTTTTTTGTTTTGTTTGAAGACTATTTCTTCTTCTTTTAAGATGATACACATGAATCAGAGAACATTTATCGCCCCAAAACAAATTGGCAGTTCTGCTCAAGGAATGAGATAAATTAAAGAACATGAAATTTTTTTTTTAATATATTAATATCTTTTTCTGTTAACATATTAAAAGAAAATGGAAAAAAACCTTATCAACATAAAGCACTTTCAACATAAAACTACCTGGCATTAGTAAAATGACTGAAACACTCACAACAGTGTAAATATTTATAGCCTTAACCTTAGCATGCCAATTAAGGATCCCTCAAATTGATCAGTCTAGTCTTTGCCACGCCATTTTCTACAACCTTATGATATATAACTTCTAAAGATAATCATCATTGGAAGTTTCAGTGAAATAATGGGTAAAGTACTATCACATGTTCAATGCCAGACATCAGACACCTGACACCAATACAGGAATTTAAACAGATCAACTAAATGATTGTATGATAGTATTAGTTGCTAATTAGTTGTGGATACGGGAATTTCAAGATTTTAATTTCCATGGACGCGAAAGATGACCAAAAAGAAAACTAGAATATATTAATTCTCAAGATAAAGATTCAGGAGTATAAAAATAAGAAACCATCCAGCACTTACAGAAGCATGTTGAATATTTCGAGGGTTTCTGACCACGGCCTTCCTTAATGATTTGCTTTGTGACTTTCTCATGAAGAATTTCCACCTCAGAATCAGCTTTTGGGGGGGCATTAGCATCTTGAGGAGGTTCCCCATGCACAAATGCAGCACTTTCAGCTACTATTTCATTTTCATTATCTAGATCTGCAAAAGGCACGGCCATAGACGGTATAAGTACCTACTATGATTCATGATTTTACTTCCTAAATGTGAAGTTCAGTACAATTGGTGTAGGTAAGAACTGTCCTTTTGGCAAATGCCTATCATACCAATGCACAGAGAAAAGAACAATCTTATTGTTGATAATAAGGTGAAATCAAAGAGGGAGCACTCTAGCAAGACTATGTGTAGTCGTTAGAGCAACAAAGAATACATCTATACACCTCCCACCATCCAGCATACTTTAAGCTTAATATAAGCCAAAAAAAAAAAAAAAGTAACAAGAAGTAGCAATGTGCAAATCTACTATACTTTCTTTACAAATTAAGCTTGGAATTTCCTTTCACTATGTGTTGTGATACATAAAACAGCTCAGAATTATTGCAATGGCCCATAACAAATATCAAGCAAACATCTTCAAAAGTTTCCAGATAAGCACTAAAATGGGTCATCAATCCAGCATATTAACTAACCGAATTGGGTGAAAAATCCAAAGGTTAAACATATATAACTTTCGATATAAAATCTTCAAACACAGAATAACAACAAAAAGATCAAATATTTGATTCTGCAAATTGAAGCTCAAATGTTTATTAGCTCACCAAGTGGTTGACTTTGCTGCTCCTGAACTTCATCCATTCTTCAAAATTCGACAAACCGAAGGCCTTTCCTCAGATTTCTGCACAGACCCAAGTCAAATAAAGCACCAATCAGTACATACACAATTTGGACAAAGGAGTAGATTCTACGGTCCGTTTGGTAACTGAGAAAAATGTAGCTGGAAAAGGAGAAAACCCCACTCAGCTGAGCTTCTAAAAGGACCAGTTTAGCTCAGTTGACTTCATTTCTTTAAAAAAAACAAATACACCCACAAAAATCCAAAGCTTCAAAATTTTCTCTTCCACGCTCCCAAAGATTTTCTCAGCAAGCAAACGGATCGTAGAGAGAGAGAGTGAGAATAGGTCTACTTGCAGTGGGAGTAGTAGGATCGGAGAGCTTTGCGCTTTGATAATTTGTTGGGCAAATGCGACAAGATGATTGTTTTGGTTTTTCAACGATCGAAGAAGATTCCAGAGACAAACAAAAGCGATCAAATTCCGAGTACTTCAACTTAATTGTTCTGTTGCATCTGGCACACGTGCTGCAGGGAGAGATTTTAAACTGTACGAAATTCAATATATAAATTTTAAAAATTAAAAAATAAAATTAAGGGACTAATTTTGTTTTAACTGACAAAAAAAAAAAAGGTTTTTTTTTGTTTTTTTTTTTTTTAAATGACGGTTTAAAAAATTAAATAAAAATTCTATTATTTTAGATCGCAAGCAAGAAGTATATTTTAAAAAACTCACGATTTTAAAGACAAAATAAGTTTTGAATTATGCTATTGTAGGTGGAGATTACATAGATAAACCGCTAACTTTGACGCTCAAATAGATTTTGGTGTGTCAAATAAAATACATGTGGCAAATAAAAAATGTTAACTTTGATGGTAAAGTGATCGATGAATTAATTGAAAACTTGAGCCAAAAATAAAAACTTTATTCTTGAAAATAAAAATCCAATGACTAAATCCAAATTCAATGAAATCTTATGAGCTAAATATAATTTTTTTCGTAAATTAAATTTTGTTTGTTCTTACTTCGGGTCTGTTTGTGATTGTTGTTTCAATACGTGTCATTTTTTAAATCGCTACTTTTTAAAATCGTAATGGCGTTTGGTAAAACATGTTTAAAAATACTTTTTTATTAAATATTTGTTATGCGAATTCATGATTTTAATTTAAATTCGTATTTTTTCAAATAAATACCCCTTAGCCTGGTTATTGAAATTGCAAATTTTTTTCCTATTTTAAATTAAGTGCGTTTTAAATCGCAATGTCAAACGTCTTACGTTTTACGATATATTTTAAAAACACAAATTATTCTTACGAAATCGCAATTCCAAACGCAACCTTCTTTAAAAAAAAAAAAAAAAAATAAATAAATAAATAAATGGTGTTTACACTTCTGGAGCATGCACATCACGGAGAACGTGTGTCACGTGCGAATCATATTTCTTTCTTTCTTTCTACTTTTCTTTTTTGCTTTCTTTTATTCTTTTATTCTTTTCTCTATTGACCCCACAAGACTTTAAATAATAATTTTTATTTTTAGAGGATTACAACTTTATTGCAATTCCTCACACATATATAATCACGTGTTTCCATAATAACCGGATTGAATATGGATAATCTCAAACCCATATGTAGTGGTAGATTTTGCTTTCGTTTAAGTTAATAAAAAATAAAAAATTTAATTAATTTTGTTTATAATCCGTCCACTCAATATAGACTATTCATCTTCCCGAAACTTTATTCGAATAAAAAGGAATTTTCACCATGTGCACATGGTTTCATAATCAAGCAATTTTGTAGGTACCAATATTCAAACGTCACTACTTTATGAATATTATTGTTTGAACGGTAAAATGACGCATTATATATATATAATTAATTTGATATGAACTTGTTGCACAAACATGTCAGTGTCTAAACAAAATCAGAAAGAAGGGCAGTAAATGAATCAATATGTAAAATTTGATACCAAATGTATGTTAAAGCAAAAACATGCAGACCATGGGAATAATTAAGAAGGTATTTCCTTTTCCAGGTTGTCATTATGAGAAGAAATGCTAATTAAACTTTCTTGCATCTCTTGGATACTAATGAAAGGGATTAATTAAGGTCTCTTATATTCTAAAGAAGTGTTGGGCCATTCATTTTAAATGAATGGGACTTTGGATTGAGCCACATAAACCTTTAAAGAAAATAAAAATAAGTAAAGAAGTGATAAGCCACTTTACCATTTTACTCTTTAATTAAGGAGGTGGCC
>NC_081541.1:46056898-46078422 GCF_901000735.1 Corylus avellana
TCTTACGTTTTACGATATATTTTAAAAACACAAATTATTCTTACAAAATCGCAATTCCAAACTCAACCTTCTTAAAAAAAAAAAAAAAGGGAAAAATGGTGTTTACACTTCTGGAGCATGCACATCACGGAGAACGTGTGTCACGTGGGAATCATATTTCTTTCTTTCTTTCTACTTTTCTTTTTTGCTTTCTTTTATTCTTTTATTCTTTTCTCTATTGACCCCACAAGACTTTAAATAATAATTTTTATTTTTAGAGGATTACAACTTTATTGCAATTCCTCACACATATATAATCACGTGTTTCCATAATAACCGGATTGAATATGGATAATCTCAAACCCATATGTAGTGGTAGTTTTTGCTTTCGTTTAAGTTAATAAAAAATAAAAATTTTAATTAATTTTGTTTATAATCCGTCCACTCAATATAGACTATTCATCTTCCCGAAACTTTATTCGAATAAAAAGGAATTTTCACCATGTGCACATGGTTTCATAATCAAGCAATTTTGTAGGCACCAATATTCAAACGTCACTACTTTATGAATATTATTGTTTGAACGGTAAAATGACGCATTATATATATATAATTAATTTGATATGAACTTGTTGCACAAACATGTCAGTGTCTTAACAAAATCAGAAAGAAGGGCAGTAAATGAATCAATATGTAAAATTTGATACCAAATGTATGTTAAAGCAAAAACATGCAGACCATGGGAATAATTAAGAAGGTATTTCCTCTTCCAGATTGTCATTATGAGAAGAAATGATAATTAAACTTTCTTGCATCTCTTGGATACTAATGAAAGGGGTTAATTAAGGTCTCTTATATTCTAAAGAAGTGTTGGGCCGTTCATTTAAAATGAATGGGACTTTGGATTGAGCCGCGTAAATCTTTAAAGAAAATAAAAATCAAAATAAGTAAAGAAGCGGTCAACCACTTTACCGTTTTATTCTCTAAGGAGGTGGCCAATGGGCCCACCCTCTCATAACCTATGAGGGTGGCCAACAACCCATTGTGGATAACGGGGTGGTTGGCCATCTCTCTTGAACCTTCGAGGACCATCCCCTCAAATGGTGAAGGGATAGTCGGCCACAATTATCTGATTTTAATTTTGGTTTTGCTCAAAGGTTATGTGACTCAATAAACTGTTTGTTTTGAATGAACGATTGAAATCTTTGAAACTACAAGCCCTCACAATTCCAAGAAATTGCAGGGTAACTCGATCTCTAATGAAAATGGACACTTTATGCTGCTTTAATTTCCTATTAGAAGGACCCAACAGTGGCTTGCCATTTCCTTCTAAATTGTAATTCATGCTAGTGGGCTGAAAATCTTCCTACTTGATGTACCGTCTCCTTGATCTTATGGGTAAATATATTTAATCGAATAATGATAGGGACCGTCTTTTTATCCTCTTTTTATCATCCTAGAATTGCATGATGTGGCTTTTAAAATCATCATTAAATTTTAGATGAATCATACTTGAATTTTGATCAAATTGTGATTTTGAAAGCCACATCAGTTTTAAGAGGATAAAAAAATGGTTCTTAGAATTACTCTATTTAATTTGAGCAATGAAAAGCAATAAATCACAATGTAGTGCCCTTTCATGAGGTTTTTCTTCTGTTTTTGGTAAACTTGTTGAAATTTTTTGAAAAGCCAAAGAATTTAAAAGGAAAACATGAAAGGTCAACATCTCGTCAAATTTCACATATTTTTCTCTTTCAATGAAATTCCACAAGCCAAGAAGTGTAGAACCATATTTATTCAATGATTGGAAGTATAGAACGACACTAATGTAAAGATTGGACAAAATTTTAACTATTTAATTTGAAATCAACAATCAAGATTAATTTATCAATTCTATATGATAAAATACTTTGAATTCTCTAGAGGATTTTGATATAATTATGACATAATTATCAGATTTGTAACAACTATATTTGGCAAATAGTAGGCCGTTTGTATTTCTTGCCGTGGGTTTAGGGTTAGTGGTTTTGAGAAAAAAATTTAAAATATTTATTAAATAATTAAATTTATTATTTTGTAATTATCAACTTAAGTCTTTATCCTAAATGTTAGCTTAAAAAGATTGACAATTTGATTTTATAATCTCATAATTTTGAAAGATATTTTAAATGATCTGTCGTTAACCTAACAATCCGTGATATGCGTTTGACATGGTGAAGCTGGTTGTCCAATGCATACACGCGTTGTAGAAGTATTGGATATGATATGTCATTCCGACAAAAAAGTTAATAATTAAGATAGAGAGAATGAAGGGAGTGATTTGACAACGAGCCTAACCTTACAAATAGATATGATTAGTTTTGAACCTCGAAGAATAATTTAATAAAAGGTCAAACCATGGAGACCGATAAGATCATTTTTAGCTAAATATAATTCATTCTCTATTATTCTATTAATAAAATAAAAACTTGAGTCCTTTTATTTCAACCTTTTCATGTCTAGATGTCTTTTGGCCAACACCTATTCTCCTAAGAATACTCCTTCGTTTTCCCCTAAAAGTATGCATTCATTCCCAGCCATTCAAACTCCCCGGCGAAAACCCAGAGGCTGAGAAACGGTGACATTCATCATCATCATCAGCAAAGTCAAACAAAAACAAAACAAAAAAGAAAAGAAAAAGAAAAAGTGAATTAAACAAGAAAGAAAATGGAAAATGCTGGTGCAGATCTTGAAGACCCATGTGAGGGCAGGCTATCAGCAATATTTGCAAGAGCAGCAAAACACGTATTCGGCTTCTTCTTAATGGTGGTTCTCTGCAATCTCACGCACTACTTTCTAAGGCCTTTTTCACAGCCTCGCATCACCTCTGAAACCCTTGTAAGTCTCTCTCATTTTCTCTGTACGGGTTTGGAGTTTACTCGGCAAGAATAGGAATAAGAAATGATCATGAAAAAAATATCAAATTTCTTGATTGATCTCCCATGCATGCACGTGAATCCCCATCACATTGTGATGGTTCTGAACAAAAGCATTGATGTATCATGTTGTGTGTTTCATAGAAACTATTCCGACTCTCGCATTGAATTTGGTGACTCGGACATAAAAGAGGTCAGAACGATTGTGGTTATTAAAATATTACTTAAATAATTAAATTTATTACTTTTTACTAATTTAAACTTTTGAGAAAACTTATGATTTAACAATACTACATACAAAAGCGTGACGAGTTTTACCCTAAAAGCAAGCTTGTGTAGCCAATAACTTCAATTCTGATCTCTTGTATCTCCATAGTAGATTTGATAGTTGCTGTTATGATCTGTTTTACATGGCTTAAGTGCAATTTTAATTATGTGTATTTAAGCTCTTAAACGCCATTTCCTTGCAAACCATGCATGAGTTGTACCTAAAGTATGGACATAATATTAAATCATTGAATATGAATAAATGAGCGAAGTCGAAAAAAAAAAAAAAAAAAGGAACTGACTACCATCAAATCAATGTCGATAGAATGAATAACCTACCACGATCTCTAATAAGCATTGCATGTATCATTATACTAATCACTTCAAATAAGAACTTTGCCAACATGTGCTTTCTTATGGTTGTAGTAGTAATTATCTATCCCATAACAATCTTTCAATCTTGCCTTTTTTTTAAGAAACTTATAATAAACTGAAAAACAAAAGACAAAAGGAAAGAAAGAGAGATTACGGAGACATAATTGGTTCAATGTTAGACATTTATGTTCACCACATAATAGAGCCTCTTTTGATAAAATTTACAATACAAAACTCTTCTTTTGATTTGATTATCATCAATCAACCTCATTACAATCAATCATCTCATATATTCTAACATTTTTCTTATGATATATATGCAGGTGGGGCTTCTCTTTGGGAACTTAGGCATTGTACACCACTTATTTGATAAATCATCAAATCAAGTTCTTCGTTTCGTCATCGATTTTGGTATGATATGCTACATGTTTGTGTTGGGGATAGAAATGGATCCATATGTTCTCTTCAAGCCACCAACTCGGGAAGCTAAAGTTGCCTACGCAGGAATTTTCTCCACCTTCCTCCTCGCCTGTTCCATCACCCCATTTCTCAACTTCTCAGAGAAATACAACACACTCTGCATTCTCGCCCTCTCCACCTCCCTCTCCAGCACAGCCTCCCCTGTTCTCACCCGCCTGATAACCAGCTGCAAGATCGGGAAATCTGACATCGGCCGGTTCGTGATCGCGGCCGGAATGCACTCCGATTTCATATCCACTCTTATCATTTCCATTGGCTATATTATATATCCAATAAGAGGTAATAAAGAACCTTTAGGAAAGATCAGCCGGCCTCGAGAAATCATAGAGATGAGTTCTTCACTGATGCTGCAGATTTTGGTTTCTGCAAAAGTTTCACCGATTGTTATGAATTGGGTTAACAATGAGAATCCTCAAGGAAAACCCATGAAAGGCGCACACCTGGTTCTCTCAATTGCTTTCATGGTGTTGGTTTGCAGCTGCTCGACTGTATATGGATACAGCTCTGTTCTAAGCGCGTTTATGGCAGGGATTTTCTTTCCCAGCGATGGGAGAGTATCCAAATGGGTAACGTTAAATCACCATTTATTTCAAAAGTTTAAGCTGGTAGGTTAAATACAAAATTGGTCGGTACTCGGATTTCTAAAAGCGATAAAAGTTGGTCCAATGTAAAATCAATCTTTCTATCTACTTTCGTTAACTGACTATTTTTTTTCTTGGGCAATTTCTGGTTGGTTGTAAACGAAGAATGGTGATGCAAGGGGAACAACGATGAGTTAGGCGTGGAAGAAAACCCACGATTTGATGACGGGCTTAGTGCGATTTTGTTTTAGGTGATGTGGAGGGGTTGAGGTGGAGCAAGGGGATCAAATGGAGAATTGATTTGGCAATATTGGATGATTGCACGGCAATGATTATGTGGAGATGACACACGTGGCTCGCATGATTGATTTTACACGTGACAAACAACTCACTAAACGAAAATAGACATAAAGATTGATTTTAATTGAAAACTCAAAAATTGATTTGATGCACACCAAAAGTACATGGACCACTTTTGTATTTAACCCTAGGCCATATAATTTGTGAAGTCTTACGCCGGGAGTATTTAATTAAAATGAGAGATGAAATGTTTGAGACAAGGTTTGAATTTATGACATTTGTTATAATATCATGTTAAATCACTACTTATTTAATTTATATTGTAACAGGTAATTGCCAAGGTCAACTACTTGTTGAACACCATTTTCTATCCCATTTTTTTCATTTGGATGGGGTTTGAAGCTGATTTCGACGAATTTCAACCTAGACATGCAGGGACCTGGGAAAGGTTAGTTGTGCTCATTGTGATACCGACGGTTGGGAAAGTAGCCGGAACTGTTGTTTCTGGGGTGTTGTTGGGCTTTCACTGGCCGGAATCTATTGCACTTGGGTTGCTTCTAGCGACAAAGGGCCATTATCAAATTTACATGGCTATTGCTGCTAAATCAGTAAGTCTCTGTTTTATTCTATTATTTCCATATTTTGTTTGGAAAAAAAAAAAAAAAAATTGTTTATCCTCTTCTCATAGAGGGTCCATTTGGATTTGTAGTTTCAAAAAAATGTGATTTTAAAATGTTCAATTTGAAAACGCAGTTCAGCGTCTGGTAAAATCACAATTTGGTCTTTAAAATCGCACTTCAGCTTAAAATAATGCCATGCGATTTGCAAAACGCAGTTTTTTTCTACATTTTCAAACTGCAATTTTTTATTTTTTATTTTTTTTAAATGCCATCTCAAACGATACTTTTTTTGCAATTTGATTTAAAATCATACTTTTTGTCTGTGAAATTGCACTCCTAAACGCACTTATAGTATTGGGTGCTTCTAAGTGTCACATTGAAACTTATTTTATCAAACTATTTCCATAAGCATTTTCTCCATGAGTGTTTTACAGTATTAGGTGCTTCTAATATTTCTAGTGCAAGGCATGCTTTTAGGACCTAAAAGCAACATGAAGATAAACATTAAGGTGCATAGAGGCCCCCATGAAATGGAATATGTATTGTTTCTTGTATCATTAATTTGGACACACAAGTTACATGCATTGGACAAAGTATCACTAGGCCCTCATGAAATGGAATTTCTATATAGTAACATTGTTTCTCATAGCGTTTGGAGACACAAGGTATATTTGACCACTTGTTTTGTGGTTGAGTAACAACTATCATATAATTGAGATAATGTGATAGTGAAAATCAGCCCTCTCCCTCCTCCCTTTTTTTTTCTTAGTGTTGATCCAATGACTAATTTTCATTGTTATATCATCGAATTGCTTGATAGTCGTATAAAATAAATTGTTAAAGGAACAAATAAAAATATGTGCAGCTAAGGAAATAAAGACAGCAGTGTAATCTAAGTAATCATGATACTCCTAGAAATGATTCTGCATAATAGTAAAGAAAAAAAGAAGAAGAAGACCTTAAACAGTCAAAAAAACTTCATTGACTCATTTTTAATTAATATAAACTAGAATGAAATGGATTTATCAATTTCTGAGAACTGATTCTTAATGCTCAGCAAGTAATTATCATGGTTTCAAATGAAAGTCTGCAATAACAGCTATGATTTTTGTGCCAATGCAGTTTGGTATCACATCTACTTCAACCAGCATTGTGATGGTAATTGCAGTCTTTTTCACTGTCGTATACACCCCAGCAGTAGTTGCGCATATCATCAGACGTGCAAGGAAACGAGCACCAACTCACAGAATGGCACTTCAATGGCTTGACCCTGCAAATGAACTCCGGGTCTTGCTATGTGTTCATGGACCTCAAAACGTGGCTGCTGCCATTAACTTCATGGAGATTTCTCGAGGCACAGCTGAGCCTGGAACCGTCGTATTCGTCACTGACATGATCGAGCTCACCGACGAAATAGCAGCCACGCTTGTGCAAGGCGACGGAGTGGACACCGTGGCGGTGACTGACAAGTGTGTGACGGAGATGAGAGATCAAGTCACCACTGCAGTTCAGGCCTATGTGGAGCAGAATGCCGAGGGTCTCAAACTCAGACGAATGCTTGCACTCTCCACCTTCAATGGCATGGCCTCAGACGTTTGCATTTTGGCAGAAGAGTTGATGTTGACACTCATCATATTGCCATTTCACAAGAGCCAGCGTGCAGATGGAACATTGGATGCAGGCCATTCAGGGTTCCGATATGTGAACCGCAAGGTAAAAATCAGAAAAATTTGCAGAACTTTTAAGCAGTTCAAGGAGCTAATTATGCAATTATTCCAAATGCTTCACAATGTGGTTTTTTCAACAGGTGCTCAGGAGTGCCCCATGTTCAGTGGGAATTCTAGTGGACAGAGGCCTTGGACTGATAGAAAAGATATCAAGATCATATGTGTCTCTCAACGTTGCGGTTATTTTCATTGGTGGCAAAGATGACAGAGAAGCCCTAGCCTATGCCGGCCGTGTAGCCCGACATCCCGGAGTAAAGCTCACGGTGATAAGATTTTTAGTGGAAACCAATGCGGAGAACACGGGCCGATCAAGAGCCGGCAACTATCGGATCAACATTGCAGAGCAGGAAGAGGAGATGAAGCTTGATGATGAGTGTTTTGCAGAGTTCTATGAAAGACATGTTGCAGGAGGACATGTTGCATACACTGAGAAGCACCATGCAAGTTCAGCTGAGACTTATTCTACTTTGAGGTCATTGGAAGGGCACTTTGCACTCATCATTGTAGGAAGAGGGGGAAGGGTGAATTCCCTGCTGACAGTGGGCATGAATGACTGGGAGCAGTGTCCAGAATTGGGTCCAATAGGGGATGTTCTTTCAGGTTCTGATTTCTCAGTGAAGACCTCTGTTTTGATCATCCAACAACACAATGTAAGAGGAGAACTAGATGGTCTTGATGATGACTTCTCTATCATGTAAATGTATCAAACCTAGTGGGGTAGCTTAGGACTTAGAAACTAATTGTTATGGAAGCAGATGATATGTAGAACCTTAGTTTGTAGAAATGACAATAACCAGAGATTGTTTACTTAAAAGGGTCAAGAAAAAGGTTAGAATATAGAGGTAAAACTAGTGGAAATCAACAATGGAATGATCGTAAATGAATGGAAATGCAGTTCACTGATGGAAATGAAAGTTAATCTGTGACAAATAAGTGTTTAGGGTTAATTGCTTGATAGGGGATAACAGATTCTGGCTTTTCTCATCCCAATGTCCTCAATCAGCAAATACCTTCCAAACAACACTTTTTATGTGGGAAACAAATCAAATTTCATTTCCACATTTCCCTGTATAAGGGAAATGAAATCATTTGGGAAACAAAAACAAGTTTGCTTATCTTATTACAAATGAGATTATTTCCTGATAACGTCTTGAGCAATTCAGCCAATCTCCCTTCATGACAAATGAGATTCTAAAAATCCTAGAGAGTGGGATTCTTGCAAAATGAAAGATTACAGTTCGTCACTTTTTTTTTATTATTATTATTCCTTGAGGTTGTAAACAATTTTGGCTTGAGAAATGCTATTCGTCACTCTTTTATCGTACTTTACTAATGTGACACTGCAAATTAGCTCTAAGATCAACCTTTGTAAAACATAAAAAATAAAAAGTTTAAAGACTAATTAATAGCGTCACATCGATAAAATTAAATAAAAATGTAATATATAACATTGTTTCATTAAAGGTTCTTAGAGCATGTCCTCTACATATAATTTCATGAGACACTTTCATTTTCTTCATTAACTTTTGTAATATATGGGATATCACCAACTACACAGCCTTATTAAATCCAACCAAACCACATGCTAGCTAAAATAACTCGTAGGCACCATATATCTTTAAAGTTCTTCTAGTCCTGACTTTTTTGAAACAAAATTCATTCTTCCTGTTCAATTTTTATTGTTAACTTTTTTGTTTTTTTTTTTAATTTCCAGCCTTGGCCTTCAAAACCAGTTGCTTGACTACACTAAGACAACAATCTATCACCACCTGTCACAGCAAAATCTCCCCATGACTGTTCTAAATAGCTTAATAGAATCCATAAATGGGTTACTCTACTAGGCTATAGTTGCTCTAAACCAACTAAAATCACGACCAAATTACTGTTTCAACAAAGTTTTTTTTCCAACCTAGTTTATTAAATTAGCAACTGTTTAAAATATCTAATTCTCACAAGCTCTATTAACATGTGTTAATCTAATAAACTAGATCCAAAAAATTTCTCCAAACTAATTTAGAGGAAAAATTTATCCTCGTTTTTACTAATATGTTAGTCAGTACCTCTAATGACTTCATAAGATTTACAAAAAAAAAAAAAAAAAACTTCATATTCCTCATCTTTATCCATGGAAAAATCTCTTTTTCAGTTACCATCCATGTTTCTCTGCATATGGTAATGGAACCTAAGTTGAGATCTTAATAATCACAGTGCAGGAACAAAATCATGAAGCAACAATGCTGCATTGCGATAATTCATATTCGAAAGAGAAAGTATATCAATGAGGCTGCTTACAGATGAAACCCAAAAAGATAACTATATTACATGAGATCCATATGTCCACCTAGTAGTTTTATGCACTTCGCTAGAGACCAGAGCACATGAAAATGAGATTGATCCTCCATTAGACATATTTAATATTCTACATGACTGTATTAGGTCCATTAATCCATGACACCCATCACATTCAAAGCAAAAGCCCCATAAAACTTAGCCCATTCCTTTCAAATTCCACTCAACAATAAACAGTCAACAAACTGCTTCCTTGCATGTCTTGAATGCATATTAGTACTCCCTTGACTGCTTTCGCACCTCGGCCTGCAAGCAGGGATTTAAAAATGTCAGAAATGAGCATTTTGATCTTGACAAGGCTCATCAGAACTTAATACCTCATGTTAGTAATAATGCAACACTAATAACCTCTCACTATTATTGTCAGTCAGTTCCAAATATATATATATATATTGATGAATAAGAAACTTCATTAAGAGCAAACAAACCAATCAACAAAGTCGCACCATATACAAGCCCTTCCAAAGGACCAAAAACACAAAGCTAGAAAACTAGAAAAAAACACAAAGCTGCAGAAACCAGCTTGCAAACAGCAAACTACAAGCAGAACACAAAACAGCACCACCAGTATGCCTCCCCAAAGGTTGGACCAGCCTTCAAAGAGAACAAACGCTCAACAAACCATACCAGACTACCACAAACCTGCAGAAAAACCTACAACAACAAATCTGCAGGTAAATTCCACAAAGCGGCTAAAATCAGATTCTCTCTAGTCTTAGGGAATTTCCCCTTCCCAGCTAGTCTGGATCGCACTTCCCAAAGGATTTTCTTCAAGAGCTGCTCCTCAGTGCTAGACTGACTAGAGTGTTTAATATCATTCCTCGTGTGCCATAAGTTGTAAACTACAAAACCTAAGACCAGGCGGCAGAGGAGACCTTTAAGGGCATTATTCCCCCGTTGACTGATGCCTAGCTGCAGAATCTCACCCCAAATTACTGAAGGCTTGTCCACTCTACATCGAAGCATACAAAACTTCCAAATTTGATAATTGAAACTGCATTCAAAAAACAAATGCTCTCTACTTTCCAGTTTGATTATGAGAGAAAAGACATTTAACATCACCCTTATATCCCCAAATGATCAACCGATCACCTGTTATAAGCCTGTCCTGCATAGCAAGCCACAAAATGAAAGCATGCTTGGGAATGGCATGTGGAAATCACACCAACTTCCACCAAACAATCTCCTCCTTTTCCCTAAGAAGCTCCCAAGTTTCTGAGCTAACATAGGTACCTGTCCTAGACGCTGTTTCAAATATTTTGTCATTCAACTTCAAGTCCTCCAAAACTAAGATGGGAGAAACTAACACAAAAAGAGACAGTCCACCTATCTCATGAATCATCAAAGCATGCCAACTACTCTCCCATTTAAGATGATAGCCACGGGTAATAAAGCAGCAATATTGCTTGTTTCTACAGTTAAAGAAACAAAAATTCTTGAATGCCAGTGAATCATCATCATAAGAAGGATCTTTCCTTTAATCCAAAGAAAAAGAATCCTTAGACATTCTTCTATTGATTGCCTCATCTTGATGACATCAAAGTTGTTTTACAAGTGAGATGAACATGGACGAAACTCACAAAACCATCCAGAGCACGAAACTCAACCATTCTTAAAAATTCATCAGGAGGGACATGCAGGAAGCAAATATTTGCAAGCTTTAAAAAACCAAAAGAAGCTTACACTTCCAGAGCCTAGAGCTGATTACTGTCAAAAGTAGCAGCTGCCAGATTTTTCTTGGTAAGTGATGGAGTAAATTTATTTTAGAGAGGAAAAGCCATGGTAGACAGGATGTACACAATAACACATCCTAAAAAAGAGTTGAAACAGATGTAATGCCAATAGCATACACCCAAATCATACAAAGAAGAATAACAATTGCTAAAGCTGAGACTAAGGAAGTTGCAACCTTCAAGAATCCATAGCAAGTATCCTAGTTCTTGTCTGTCACAAGTAATTCTACGGAAACACAAGTAGGCATAGGATAATTTAAAGGAAATGGAATGAATCTATACCATCTCACTAGCCCCCAGTTTCTTATACATGTGAAGGAAATTGAGCAAAAAAAAATTACTCCAGAGACTAGATCCAACCAGAAGGAAAAGATACACTCTAATTAGCAACCAAGCTCTATCCTTTTAAAGATTCCAATACAAACTAGGAATAGGTACACTATTTGTCCAACATACCGACTTTCCAGATATGTGCCCAGCCAAGGTCCCAAATCAATGAGAGGACTTCCTTCCTAGTTCAGCAGTAGTTTTCTAGAAAATTCAGTCACTATGTTCATCCAACAATCAGACGTCCCAAACCAAGTGAGGGACCAATGTTGGACCCACTGTGATACACAAACACTCAGTACCTTGCTATCGTAGATTAAGACTATTCATTTCTAAGGAATATTTACAGCTGAAGATGTTGCCAAGAGTATACAAAAATAGAAATCTACTACTAGCTTGATCCAAATGAAGGTATTAAGCCCCTACCTAAGCTTTAATAAAAATAAATTGTTCTTAAGTTACTAGATTATTAAACCATTCTTTGATGATTGACAAACGAAAACCTTTTCCTCTGATGCTTGCAAATATGCTTGTGTCATGACTATATCTGTATAAGATGCTTGATCAACTTATGCCCAAAAAGACCAAAAAAAAAAAAACACAGAGATGCTTGATCATGAGCATTTACAAGAGAGATTAATATTTACAAATGCTTATAACTTTAACATTCTTTCAAAGTGCAGGATAAACAGACGTGTTTTACCTCGAAAACATTCTTCAAATGGTCAAGTTCCTTGTCCAGATCATTGATAGCCTGGTTATATGCCTGCATTGGCGACGACTGGCTAGTGGTGTGTATCTATGCAAAAAGACCAAAATCATTAAGACCAGAACCTCTACGGAACATTGAAAAGGTTCATATGATACAGTCCAACTTACGAGCTAAAAGAGGGATCAGTTTATGAAAAAAAAAAAAAAAACTATCCAACATATTAACAAGGCTAGAATTGCAAAATCAATAAATCATCCAAGTACTACTATAATTATGCTTTACTCCAATCAACACATAGACACCTCCACAAGCCCCACATTTATACAGGTAAACAATTAATGACATGGCTATACATGACCGTGTGTGCACCCACCCACCCGTGCATATGCATACATACACATAAAAACATGTAAAAACCACTAATCAAACATTTACTTCTATACATACATTTTTCCTTCTACCACTATCCAACAATCTGAAGCCAACACTTGTTCGGATTAAGACGCTCTATATTTTTTACCCTAAAAGTGCTGCAAAGGATAATATAGCTCTTATTACAAGTTCCTCACAAATTGATGTGGAAGTTCACATGGCACTTATATGGACTACCACATCCGTTACTAAATAATTAAATTTAGTTGTCAAATTTTGTTGCTTAATTTTTTCAGTCATGTTGGTACCACATGGCACTTTGGGTCTACCAAGTTGCTTTTTTTGTACGTAATTCAATCTTATTAAAAGCGAAAAGGCCACAATCTTAGTACACAAAAAGTATACAAGAGAAACCCCCTAATATAGTAAAAAAGAAGAACAAAAGTCCAAAAAATCAAGATAAGTAGAAAATGGCAGACTATTTTTTTTTTGATAAGTAGAAAATGGCAGACTATTTAATGCCGCCATCCATGTGTAAAGTGATTTGAACATAGTATTTTTCAGCTCTAACACCTAAGTATCTTGATCTTCAAAGCTCTTTACATTCCGCTCTCTCCAAATACAACATTAAACACAAATGAGCCAACCTCCAAACTTCCAAAACTACAACTTTCCATTTGTCCCCTCCAACTCACCAACAATTCTCTCGCGCTTTCAGGCATGACCCAAACGCCAAACAAATGGAAAAGCAAACTCTATATTTCTCTTTCTATCTCAAAAATGGAGAAATAATATGATCAATAGATCCCTCACTCTTCTTGCACATACAACATCAATCCACCACTATGGTGTTCCTCTTTCTCAAATTATCCAAAGTCGAGATTTTCCCTAAATGCCGCTGTCCACACAAAGAATGTCACTTTTAAGGGACCCTCAACTCTCCAAATACTCTTCCAAGGAAAATGAGAACTTACAAGAATGGATAACACATGATAGAATGACTTCAGTTCAAACTTTCACCTTTTGGAGGTGATCCAACAAATTCCATCCTCTCCTCCTTGCTCACTCTGTTAGAATACAACAGCTCAAAGAAAGAGTATTTGAGTTCCATATGTTATGAAAAAGTATATGTTCTAATGTACATTTCTTTTTTGGAATTGTATATAATCCACCACCCACGCATCCTTACAATGTGCAATACTAAACAAATCCGGATATGAAATCTTCAAGGGTTGCTCCCCACACTATAAGTCATGCCAAAACCTCACCTTGGACCCATCTTCCACCTCAAATCTAACAAATCTAGAGAAAAAAATCTCATCTCCTCCTTATATATTTCCACACTCCCACTCCAAAGAGCCCCCACAACCTCCTAAGAACACCACTCTCCCCTCAAACTATCATACTTAATTTCCACCACCGATTTCCACAAAGTCTCTCTCTCTGTAGCATTCCGACAATAAAATCTGCATATACATATTACCAAAAACTGAAGTACCCAAGCATTTTCCTACCCTAAAAACTGCACATACATATTACCAAAGGAAAAAATGAAAGAGAGAGAAAATTCAAATACTAACCCTAACAATAATTTTGTACTGAAGCGGGTGAGGGAGCTTGTACCCAGCGAACAAAACATTGGGGTCTCTGTGCAATTGCCTGATAATGCCCAAAACAAGCATGTAAATAGGGATTTGATTAAGCTAAACTAATTTTTATAAATAGTTAAATAAATAAAAATAATAATAATAATAATAATAAAACGAAATTACAAAATATAAGAAAAATAATTTTAGTTAAATTGAATGTTACATGCGAAGAATGTTGCCGATGGTGTGGTCCTCTCTCTCGATGGTGAACGACGCCGCATTGATGATCTTCGTGTCCCTCTCGTATGACACCCTATAATTTTGAGGGAAAAAAAATAAGAAAAGAAAAAGGAGTCAGAATCAGAGAGATAGAAAGAGTTTTGGAGAGGGAGAGAAAGAGAGCTTGTGTGAATATACTTTTTGGTGCCTTCGGGGACGACGAAACGTTCGTAACGGTCCGGAGCGTTCATAGCTTCAGCTGCTTCTTCCTTTCGCTCTCTGTGAGAAGTGGAGGTTGAATGAATGCCTCTGCTGAAAGTACTGTTTTTGTACTGAGGACTTCAATGGAACGGCGTCATTAATATGGCAAGGAGCAAGGACAACAGGTGGTAATAGATGGCTGAGATCTTTTACGGTGCTATAGCTTTTTATCTTCAATTTGTGAGTAATGCTATAAGTTTTCCTAAAGTCCTCCTAGAGTCATTCCAAATGTGATGTGGCTTTTAAAATCATCAATAGATCAAAAGTCAATAAATCACATTTCAACGGTAATTTTAAAAGCCACATCACATTTGGGATGACTCTAAAAGGATTCTAAGAAGACTTATAGCATTACTCACAATTTGTAGAGTCTTCTACAAATCAATTTATAGGAAATTTGTGTCTCTTTGTGGATATTTTATTTTTACTTTTTTGCTCAAAATCAAAAAACATTATCAAATGACACGACACAGACACAAGTGATTCAACCACCCCAAATAACTTTTTTATTTTTTATTTTTTTGACATGTCCGCACAAGAGGGGAAGGGGGATTCGAACTAGTAACCTCCACTTCATTAAGCGTGGTCCCAACCGATTGTGCTACCTCTTGGGGACCAAATAATTTTTTTTAAAACCATTCATTTTGATTTTTTAAATATAAATGGAGTAAATCGTAATAAAATGGCTAACTTGCAAAAAAATAATTTAGGGGTGGCAAAATGGGTTGGTGGGTTGACCCGTTTATTACCCGACACACGTTTAGGGTAAATCCATACACAACCCGTTTAGGTAAACAGGTCACCCCCAAACCCGGACACGACTCGATTATTTAACGGGTTACCCAGCACACCCGTTTGACCCGTTTAAAAATAATGGGCCAGTGCCGGGTTGACACAACCCGTTACGACCCGTTTAACCCAACACAACCCGTTTAGCTTACAAAGAAGCGTGATCTGTTTATTGTACTTTCAAAATAAAATAAATTTTATTTAAATAAAATCAAGTTCAAATTATTACTTAGGGCAATAACCCTACCATTAATCCTAACATTGACATCGTAATTCATAAGTTATAAAAGCAATAACGTTAATAACCATCTTCTGTATTATTTAGGATGAAAGAGAATTAATCGACTAAAGAGCAATAATCACACAATGCATTGCATGTCACATAATGGGTTTACCCTTTTTTTTCCTAATTGATCTTAATTCGGCGCTAAAAATTGATTTCTTACCCAAAAAAAATGATGCATTTGTGTTCATCATATGTGCTTGTGCTGATTCATACAAAATAATCGGCCCAAAAACAAAATCAGAGCAAGAGAGAGAAAGATATACCGGAGATCAGTCGGAGACGGAGACTCAGAGAGAGAGCTATGTTGTGCAGCCTGTGCTGCGCCTTGAGTCACAGAATCGTCGGAGAGTGGACTGGTGGCGGTGTGCAGGCGCTGAAGAGTGAAGAGAAGAGAGGGAGAAAAGGTTGTGGCGCTCCTGAAGAGAAGACGGGGAGAAAGAAGGCTGGTTAGCTGGTGTGTGTGTGTGTGTGTGTGTTTGAAGTGAACTTAGGTTTAGGGTGGTTGTTGTTTTTTGGTTTTTTTTTTTTTATTAACGGGTATGGCGGGTCACCCGCTAGTCCAGCGGGTTGACTCGTCAAAAACAAAAATAAATGAGTCATAAGTAGGTTAAACCGTTTATGACTTAAACCATCAACTTTGTGCTGAGTTTACGAATCGTGTCAAAATTGACAACTCTACTTGTAAGAGATTGGTCAAACCACCATTTAATTACTGCATTATTTAGCGCTAACTTAATTATCGAGGTAATTGAATTACCTCCAATATATAGTCAATTTAGGGTGGCTTAACTATTCATTCGTATCCAAAGGGTAGTTCAATTGACTGTAGACCACGCTTCATGAAGTAGAGGTCACTAGTTCGAATCTCTCCTCTCCCTTCCCTTGTGTGGACACTGGACATGTCAAAAAAAAAAAAACTATTCATTCGATCATACGGGTGGTTCAATCTCAAGTGCAACTACACGTTATGCAAGTCACCCCTTCTTTTTTCCTGAGAATTTAATAATTATCTTAAATTAATTATTGATATATTGTTGCAACAATATTTATGACATATTTATAAATACAATAAATATTGACATATGAATGTTGAGTTGAGGGAAGGGATAAATATTGATGTGACTAATTATAATAATTTTATTGAAAAATAGTAGTTATAATTTGAAACAATTACATAGCAATAAAATATTCTAAAATTTTTTAGAGGATCCTGATCTCAAGTATATAATTAGTAATGGGATATTCAAAAAATTAAAAATATCCCGATCTCATAAAAACTATCCATATTATTATTAGATTCTTAGAAAATTGAGTTAAATGCCCAACTCTTAATATCTCATCTTTACAAGTCTTGACAACACGTCATTTCTATATATCTTTCTCAAATGAGAATTTCAATTAAGCTTTCAGTCTCAATCAATAGCAAAAATATAATTTTAAGTAGGGCCATGTTTGGATGCGAATTTTTTCGCAAACTTATATGCATACTTATGAATCGGTTATGTAAAAATTTTAAAGTTTTACCTTATTTTTTCCCCCCTTTATTTTGTAATGTCCTGCCAAATATGATGCAGGACGGAAGGATAACAATAAAAAATAGATAAAAAAAAAAAAAAAAACAGAAAATAAGATAAATCACGTTGATCATAGTCTCACCAGTCAACAATTGAGTTTTGGTAGAATCTCACTACCAAAAAGAAGAGAGAAATCATGCCTCCAATAAAACATCTTTTTTATTAATCATAATCTGATCTCCATAGAGGACATAGAGCATTTAAATAAACATTATAAAATAAACTCTAACCCTAATTTGACTGACTTTGAGCTAAGCCCATTATCTAATTATAAAAATAACTCTAACCCTATTTTGACTGACTATCAACCAAGCTCAATACTAAATTGCAAAATACAAACTCTTAAAAATATAAAACTAATTTGTTATTTTCTCATCCCGCATCAAAGGCTCTATTTTGCATTATCTCGCGACACTACTATTATTACCTTAAATCATGCAACGAAATTTGACATGTATTTTTTTAAAAACCATAAACTCATTTTATAAACAATAAAAATAATGGTAACTCGGAAACATGTATGTTTACATATAAGCGTTACCATTTCCTTAGGCTATACAGTGTATCCCAAAAGTCTAAACATAGTTGAGACTTGAGCCTGATCGGTCCTCTATGAAAAATCTATCATGGACCTCAAAAGGTTTAACCACCGCCGAGGGCCAAATCATAGGGTAGTAGTCCAAGTAACTATAGGCTCCTTCCTCGCTCCTTGGAATTATATCTATAAAATTAACAATTTTACAGGTGAAAACAATTAGTCCACGGTTCAGTAAGCAAAATAGTCAAACCTATTATAGGTGTATCATGTGAGCCCGTATTTACTTTAAACTTCACCTCTCTTTGTTTATCAAATTTTTTTGGTTCTAAACCAAGCAAAGCTTTTCTTTCATAACGGATGCAAAGTTTTAGAAAACTATTGTGACAACATGCTTTTGCAAAGTTGTTAAAATGAGATAGAGACCATTTTCTTCGATAATAAAGTCTAAAACTTGAAATTAATAGCATTTTATTTTCCATAATCATATACACTTTTTTGCTGAATCCTTTGCTTACAGGCTGAATCCCAACTTCTTACTATCATAATACAACAAAAAAAAACAATACTTCTTCACTTCCCAAAACCACTACTACAGTCAAAATTTCAATTATTTTCAGATATACTTAAACCCTAACTCTAACACCTTTATCATTCCATAAAAACTCCTAAAGACTCTTAGGCCTCGTTTGATTCGCGAAATGTTTAGTCCATTGGAAAATGAATAGGTACTACTAGAAAAAGAAGAGTGTAGAATAGAAGGGTCATTCATATTCCTTAGTTTGGTAACAATACACATGCAAAAATTGAAAATGAATCAAAATTACGAAAAACCCTATATATATATATATATTTTTTTTTTTCAAACTCATATTAAACACCCCAAAATGCGACGGAGGGGGCTTGGGGGTGGTCCCCCAAGGCAACTAGGGGTGGTGCAACCACCCCCAACCTCTTTTGTGGGTGACCGACCACCACAATGTGTAGTTAAGCCACTCACTTTATTTTTCATTTTTTTCATTTTTTTATTTTGTTTTAAGTTTTTTTTTTTAAAAAAATAAAATAAAATTATATGGGTATTTTTGAAAAATGTATTTATTCCTTAAGGATTAGTTAAGCTACTCATTTTTTAGTGACTAATCTAATCCTATGTATGTGAGATTAGTAGTCCCATGTAAATAAACTATTTACAGGAATAATGTGTTACCAAACAAATGAATAACTATACCTAGGATTAGCTAATCCATTCTAATGGTCTATTCCGCAAACCAAACGGGGCCTTATTCCATTACCATTTTCCTCTCATGATTCTCACAACACCAATCTAAATCAACTTAAATTATCAATACATAAATTGAAAATGTATGGATTTAACTATTTAAGCTTTTCACGAATCCAATTGTTCACATAGTTTGCCGGCCACTTATTCGGATCACACTGGAAAATCACACCAAACTCATCAAGGAATTCATGAAAAATACTCGTTTATTTCTTTTTATTTTTTATTTTTATTTTTATTTTTTTGTTTACAGTTGTTCATCCTCCTCTCATTTACAAATTTTTCCTACTTATACCTCTCTTTCTTGAGATTCGTGCTAGGATAGCACCGGAGCACGACACGTGTCGCCTGTGGATCGAAGGCAAGGCAAGCAGGTAAGATCCGCCTGACTCCCGTACAGTCACGATGATCCTTTTGAGTACGGCGGGGCTTTGATGGGACATGGGCGTGACATAATTCACCTTATGTGATAGCTCATTTATTCCGATTAGACGTTTACTTTCTCTTTTATCGAGGCCGATCGAATCTTGCTTGACGACCTCATCCCACGGTGATGGTGGACTTGGGTAGTGGCGAGCATGATATGCAAACCTGAACCTCGGCGTGGGCCCCGAACATCGATATTCCACTATTCAAGGCGAGCATGAACGTGTGTTGCAATGGGCCGTCTGACCTCGTGTATTTGGACTGCTGGGCTGGTCTACACTGTAGACAAGACTTTTCAGGCCACGGGTGTCTTGGGCCTTGCGAATGGTTTGGGCTTTTCATGGTCTCAGCTATTTCAGGTTCAACGACTCTTCCGATTGGCCGGATCTTGATCTAACACCAATCATCTTCATCTCCCCTTTTTTCTCTCTATTCTCTACCATTCTCACTTGGATTCTCCCTCATTTGAAGGAGAAAATAAAATAAATAAGCCTTCCTTCCCCTTTGTTTTTCATGTTTAAATAGGCTCAAGAAGGTCGTTGGGGTTGAGCTCAATCGATTGAGTCTTACTTTCAATCTACCGAGCGTGCATTAAATGTATAGTCACTTCCCGCACCCCACACATGTGAGTTGATCCCAACCATTGATTTCATTTGGCGTGTGTAGACGTAGACGCATTGAGATGCTCTCTTCAGTCAATCAATCTCTCATCTCGATCGATCGAGATCACCGAAATTCAATCTCGGTACAATCTCACTTTATATTCTCTCTTGCTTTTGCAATCGGCGACCACCATTGCCTTTGCCTAGCAATAGCGGTCAACCTCACAACACCGCCGCTATCAACTATCGATGTCTATCACCAGAGCATTTTCAGCTTCTAACGAAACACTTGAAAATGTTTTTCAGGTTGTTTTCGGATTTGCCACCAAAAAGGGTAAATTATCTAGTTTTCATTGAACATTTTCGGATAAAAAACATTTTATATTGAAACAAATAAAACCTAAGACATAAAACATGTTATGTCCAACATTTTTCTCTTCAAGTTCCTCTTAGCGAACATCCACACAACGACACACTTAGATACTGTCCCTTCTTTCGCACCAACCCCATTAGCAAACAAAATATTTTTCAGTACAAGCCCAACAAGGAATTTTTTTTTTTTTTTTTTAAAAAAAAACATTTTGTGAAGAACCAAAACATGCAAATTGACTAAATCTGAATCAACTAACAAACACAGAAGTGCAAACTTTTGCACTCACCATGTAGCTTACTGGGCCGCGAGCTAGAGCTCACCCTGTAAGGGTGTCAACCTGGTCCGGTTTCCCGATTTTTTGCCAAAACCGAGGTACTGGGTTTTTGGATTTGAGCAACCGGGACCCCGGTTATTGGCCGATTCCAGTTTTTACTTGGTCCGGTAACCAGTTTTTATATATATTAATTCAATTACCTAAAGTGTACATAT
This sequence comes from Corylus avellana, assembly GCF_901000735.1. Taxonomy (NCBI): domain Eukaryota; kingdom Viridiplantae; phylum Streptophyta; class Magnoliopsida; order Fagales; family Betulaceae; genus Corylus; species Corylus avellana. Next base: position 46,078,058 of record NC_081541.1, read on the forward strand.
ATAAAATTTTATATTAATTCAATATATATAAAAATATATAAAAATATTTTTATATATATGCACTCGATTCCGATAATCCGATAAAAACCGGGTACCAGAACTGGGGTACCCGGTTTTTGGTTTTTCCAAACCGGAACCGGAACCAGGTCCTCGGTTTTCAATTTTCCAGTTTCCCAGTTTTGGTTCCGGTTCCCCAGTAATTTTTGACACTCCTATCACTCTGGCTGTATTCCCACCTACTTTTCTCTCCTCTCTTCTGTCTCCATTTGTAGTGGCAACGATCCACCTCCTCCCTAGTGTTTTGGTTCTCATGTTCCTGTTTTTTGCTTTGTTTTGTTCAAAAGTGTTATTGAAAAAAAAAAAAA
>NC_081541.1:46078522-46120982 GCF_901000735.1 Corylus avellana
CCACTTATTCGGATCGCACTAGAAAATCACACCAAACTCATCAAGGAATTCATGAAAAATACTTGTTTATTTCTTCTTCTTTCTTTTTTTTTGTTTTTTTTTTGTTTTTGTTTTGTTTACAGTTGTTCATCCTCCTCTCATTTACAAATTTTTCCTACTTATACATCTTTCTCGAGATTCGTGCTAGGATAGCACCTGAGCACGACATGTGTCGCCTGTGGATCGAAGGCAAGGCGAGCAGGTGAGGTCCGCTTGACTCTTGTATGGTCACGATGACCCTTTTGAGTATGGCGGGGCTTCGACAGGACATGGGCGTGACATAATTCACCTTATGTGATAGATCATTTATTCAGATTAGACGTTTACTTTCTCTTTTATCAAGGCCGATCGTACCTCGCTTGACAACCTCATCCCACGATGATGGTGTTGGACTTGGGTAGCAACGAGCATGATATGCAAACCCGAACCTCGATATGGGCCCCGAACATCGATATTCCATTATTCAAGGCGGGCATGAGCATGTGTTGCAATGGGCCGTTTGACCTCGCGTATTTGGACTGCTGGGCTGGTCTACACTGCAGACAAGACTTTTCAGGCCGCGGGTGTCTTGGGCCTTGCGAATGGTTTGGGTTTTTCATGGTCTCAGCTATTTCAGGTTCAACGACTCTTCTGGTGGGCCGGACCTTAATCTAACACCAATCATCTTCATCTCCCCTTTTTCTCTACCATTCTCACTTGGATTCTCCCTCATTTGAAGGGGAAAATAAAATAAATAAGCCTTCCTTCCCCTTTGTTTTTCATGTTTAAATAGGCTCAAGAAGGTCGTTGGGGTTGAGCTTGATCAATTGAGTCTTACTTTCAATCTACCGAGCGTGCATTAAATGCATAGTCACTTCCCGCACCCCACACATGTGAGTTTACCATTGATTTCATTTGGCGTGTGTAGACTTAGACGCATTGAGATGCTCTCTTCAGTCAATCAATCTCTCATCTCGATTGATCGAGATCACCGAAATTCAATCTCGGTACAATCTCACTTTATATTCTCTCTTGCTTTTGCAATCGGCGACCACCATTGCCTTTGCCTAGCAATAGCGGTCGACCTCACAACACCACCGCTATCAACTATCGATGACTGTCACTAGAGCATTTTCAGCTTCTAACGAAACACTTGAAAATGTTTTTCAGGTTGTTTTAGATTTGCCACTAAAAAGGGTAAATTATCTAGTTTTCATTGAACATTTTCGGACAAAAAACATTTTATATCGAAACAAATAAAACCTAAGACATAAAACATGTTATGTCCAACATTTTTCTCTTCAAGTTCCTCTTAGCGAACATTCACACAACGACACACTTAGGTACTATCCCTTCTTCCTCACCAACCCCATTAGCAAACAAAATATTTTTCAGTACAAGCCAAATAACGATTTTTTTTTTTTTAAAAAAAAAAAAACAGTTTGCGAAGAAGCAAAACATGCAAATTGACTAAATCTGAATCAGCTAACAAACACAAAAGTGCAAACTTTTGCGCTCACTATATAGCTTACTGGGCCGCGGCTAGAGCTCACTCTGTAGGGGTGTCAACCCGGTCCGGTTTTTCGATTTTTGGCCAAAATCGGGGATCGGAACCGGGGTACTCGGTTCTTGGATTTGGGCAACCGTAACCGAGATCTGGGACCCCGGTTATCCCGATTATCGGTCGGTTCCAGTTTGTATCCGGTCCGGTAACCGGTTTTTATATATATTAATTCAATTACCTAAAGTGTACATGTATAAAATTATATATTAATTCAATATATATAAAAATATTAAAAAATATTTTTATATATATGCACCCGATTCCGATAACCCGATAAAAACCGGGTCTACCGGAACTGGGGTACCCGGTTTTTGGTTTTTCCAAACCGAAATTGGAACTGGGTCCTCGGTTTTTGGTTTTCCAGTTTCCCAGTTCCGGTTCCGATTCCCCTGTAATTTTTGACACCCCTATCACTCTGACTGTATTCCCACATACTTTTCTCTCCTCTCTTCTGTCCCCATTTATAGTGTCAACGATCCACCTCCTCCCTAGTGTTTTAGTTCTCATGTTCCTGTTTTCTGCATTGTTTTATTTGAAAGTGTTTTTGAAAAAAAAAAAAAATCAGCTAACAAACGTGGCCGCTTCCTATTGCCTAATGACTTTGACCACTCCCATCCTTTCCAAAAAGACTACCATGTCAGCTGCTCATTGGTCACAAAACCACAACCACATCATACCTTCCCTTACACAATCCCCAAACCCCCTCTCCAAAACTCCGCGTTTCAAAGCACAATACCTCTCCTATCCCACCAAACACAGCCTAACATGGCCGCTTGAATTTTAAAAAAGAAAAAAGAAAAAAGAATCCCGAATCTTGGAAAATAATAATAATAATAAAAAAAAAGAAAGCCGAGCGAGTGCGAAAGGCGATCCCTAACTCACACACACTCAGACCCAAACCCAAAAAAATTTTCAAATTCGCCAAAAATTTTTGCTCTACATGGCCTTTCACGTCGGTTGCCCAATTACATGGTACCCCTCGCTCTCTCTCCCTCTCTAATTCTCTCTTCACACTTGCACACGCACACTCTCTACCGCGCTTCTCTCTAGTTCTCTCTCTCTGAAGCTCTTTCTGTTTTGCAGCCGGCGAATCTGTTTCTGTTCGTTAGGGTTTCCGCGGGGGCTTCACAGCGGGAAGGGCAGGAATGACTTTCTGCAGGAGGTTTCTAGGATCGAGGCGTTTCTGAGAGACCCATGGGGGGCGAGGGAGGAGGGGAAGGGGAAGCCCGGGAGAAATGGCACCGTCCAGGTGCTGGTCCCCAGGGTCACGCCTTTGCCGCCGCCGCCGGAGGCTGCGGCGGCGGTCGCGGAGAAGGGGGTTGGTGGTGGCAGTGGAGGTGGAGGTGGAGGTGGAGGGAGTGTGGTGGACGAGGTTGCGGCGGCTGCGTCCGCGCAGAGCAAGCGTATGGCGCTGCAGAAGAAGGCCGCTGCCGCGATGGTCGCCGCCGAGGATTATGCTAGGCGGTTCGAGTCCGGAGACCTTGCTGTTGCCGCTGTGGTGAGGGAGCTTTCTTGCATCTCGATTGGTGGATTTGAGTTTAATTTGTGTGTGGTTTGTGTTTGAATTGTTGTGGAGTGAGTTGGTGGGGTTGATTTTGGGCGGTGGTTAGGTTTGTCAATTTGAGGGGATTGGATTTGGTTTGAGCTTCAATTTTGGATTTCTAGCTTAAATGGTCTGTCCAATGGTTTCTGTGCGTGTTTTTGTTCGGATTTTGTCATAATTTTAGCTTCGAGTTTTTGTGGAGTGAGTTTGTGGGGGGGCATTTTGGGTGGTTAGGATAGTGAATTGCAGGGAATCAGTTTTTAAAAGCTTTAATTTTGTATTTTTAGTTTTTGTGGAGTGTGTGTTTGTGGGGTTGATTGGGCGGCTGGGTTTGTGAATTGCAGGGAATAAGTTTTTTTTTTTTTTTTTTTAAAGCTTAAATTTTGTATTTTTAGTTTTCGTGGAGTGTGCGTTTGTGGGGTTGATTTGGCGGCTAGATTTGTGAATTACAGGGGCTTGGGTTTGGTTTAAGCGTGAATTTGTGTTTTTAGTTTATGTGTATGAAATAGGTTATACAATAATTTTTATGCGTTTTTTGTTTGGATTTTGTCTTGATTTTATGTTATTAGTCTTATTGGATTGTGAGTTTGTGGGGTTGGGTGGTTAGGTTTGTGAATTTCACTGGATTGGGGTTGCTTTGAGCTTGAATTTTAAATTTCTAGTTTGCGTTTGTGAAATAGTTTGTTTCCTTTATCATACTTTTCAGAATGTAGGGGGATTTGTTGTAGTTTGGCTGTTCAATGCGTACAAGTTGAATTCATGCTTTTTTGGGTTGACATGGTTTATGTGGTGTCATGCAGAAGTTTGAAACTGTGTAATGTTGGATGCTAGGGAAAGTTCTTTGTTAAAAGATTTGGGTGGGTTAGTATTAGCATTGACAGTTTATTTAGATTTTTCTTGAAGGGAACCGAATGTTGGAAAGTTTGACTTGATTGTAGTGCTTCCCTATTGCTAGTTTTGCGGATTAATTATTGCATTTTATTCCCTGAAGTTTGGTGTAAAATTTCCTTGTGTTAGGTTTTCTGAAGCTTGAGTTTGTGAACTATAAAGTTTATATGATGGTGTTTGATTTTGCCCCCTTTGCTAGTTTACGAAGCCCATCAGTAAAATTTATCACTGCATCCCTTTTGATGTGTGTAATGTCCTCTTTTCTTGAGGTAAAGGAAACAGATATTTGTTACATAACAGGAAATCGACTTGCACCCTATATTTTGGAAGGTAAGGTCTTGAAAACAACAAATTTGCTTAATCTAACGAGACACTACACGGAATAGAAATCTTTCATGTGGCCGTATAGAATGGGGTTTGGAAACAAAGTGGTTTTCATTTTCTTTTGCAATCAGTTTTGTTACTCCTTTTACTTATATATATATATATATATATAAGGTTTTGTTACTCCTTTTAATTTGCTATGGCATGGCCATTATGGCTCGATGAGATTAAAAAACATTTTAGCTTGTTTTTTTGTGGATTTTTATGGTGGCAATTTGGGTTTATGGTGTAATGAACCTTTGAAGGCCTTTTGTTTTCAATGTTTATTTGTTCATTATGTTCTTAGTTCTTGCTGTGGCTATACTGATTGGGTTTTTGATTAAACAGGATGCCTCAGGAGCTCATGTTGGAGAGGAGCAGGGTCAGTCCAATGTGAATGTAATGTGCCGGTTGTGCTTTTTTGGTGAAAACGAAGGTAGTGAGAAAGCAAGAAGGATGCTTCCATGCAAGAAGTGTGGCAAGAAGTACCACAGGAGCTGCTTGAAATCTTGGGCTCAACATAGAGGTAAGATTTAGCGGCCAAACATATCTATGGCGCTCCTACCAATACATTCTCTCATTTGTGGGACTTGTTGCAGATTTATTCCACTGGAGTTCATGGGTCTGCCCCTCTTGTCGGATTTGTGAGGTAAAAAATGACATGCAATATTAGTGAACTCTTCTTCTTATTCGTGCTTTTAAGTTAAAATGATATGATGCCACACTCCATATTTGTGGCCTATGTTGAACTATGTACTTATACTGTACTAGCAGAATAAAATGAAAACTCAGTCATGAGTGTGAGAAATAAGGTGCTGGGTTTTAATGCATAGCCATGAATTTAAAGCGTTATTCTTTTCCCAAATTCACTTTCCTCTATTTCAGTACAAGAATTTTGCCCAAAATGATAATTTCTACTTGTCCAGCATGGATGTCCGGATTGACCTTACTTTTGGGGTCATGACTATGACTTTGTTAGGTTCTGGGGATCTGGTTGTGCTATTTCTTAATAACCTTGTTCAGTAAATTGTATAAATTCCTGAAGGTTAGCATTTTTTTTGCCTTAAATTGTTTTCCTCATGGATTGCCATTGAGATCGTGTGCCTTGCCTATCAAGTTATTCATATCTGGTTGTTACATGGTGCTTTTGCACTAGATAAAAATTCATTACTTGCTGCGTGTAAAGTTGGTCTAACATGTGTATACTTATTATTATATGATCTTACACTTTCTTGCCTTTTGCTTTATCCAGGTTTGCCTAAAAACTGGAGACCCAAATAAATTTATGTTCTGTAAAAGGTGTGATGGCGCTCACCATTGTTACTGCCAGCAGCCTTCTCACAAGGTGGGGTGTAAATTGCTTGTTCCAAAGTTTTATATCATCATTAAAAGAGCTTGCTTATATTTGTTCATGGATAATGCAGAATGTCAGTTCTGGACCTTATCTGTGCCCAAAACATACAAGGTGTCACAGCTGTGCCTCCACTGTCCCTGGAAATGGCTCGAGTGTGAGGTATTGATTGTTTTCGTCAAAGTTGACACATGATAATAGGGTCTTTTCTGTATTTTATGTTTAATTAATTGTTATATTGTTTTGTGATGACTGAAAGTTCTTTAGATCTTAAGGTGTAACAGCCGTTTTGCTTCTTTTTGTTTTTAATTTTACCATCCAAGTGATAGTAAAAAATATTTCTAAATGTTTTACAATGCTCTCCAATCACCCTGAAACTTAGCATTTCCTTTGCTTTTTAGCAGTTAGATTCATGATTTGCCTTTTAACTTTACAGGTGGTTTCTGGGTTACACTTGCTGTGATGCATGTGGAAGATTGTTTGTAAAGGGGAATTATTGCCCTGTTTGTTTGAAGGTATATTCTTGTATGATCTTTATGAAGTTCTTTCAGTTTATTCATTTGCACATTATTGTTTTGGTTGTATACTGCATAATGTTTTTCGGGTAGATCCTATGTAATGAGGGGGAAAAGTTAATGTGTTCTAGGGGTACGTGTATGTATCTAGCCCAGGAGTACTAGTTGAAACAATATTTCCTCTGGCCATGAGAATGTCCACCTTACCAATAGAAAAAAAGAAAAAAACAGTACATGTATTTATGTAACTTGATTAGTGATTATCCAAGTGCACATTTGAAGAAAAAATTGATTAGTGATTGAAATATGTTATTTCCTTTTTGCTCCCTCTCCTTCCCTGTGAGTTCAGATACATCTGATACTTTTTTGTGCTTAAAAAGAAAAAAAAAGAACTTGACTATGTGCGTTGGTCCAATTTTGCAGGTTTATAGAGATTCAGAATCAACGCCAATGGTTTGCTGTGATGTTTGCCAGCGCTGGGTGCATTGCCAGTGTGATGGCATCAGGTTCACTTCTGGTTCATTAAAAAATATACTTGATATGTTTGGTCTCTATCATTGTGTTCAATTTCAGTTTTCTGAGGACATATATGTTTGGTCTCTACCACATTCTCCTTTCGATATTTCGTTGAAAGCTATATATAATCTCCCCTTTTAGGTTCTGTGATTGAAAATTACTGGAATTTTTCTTGTTACATCCAAGTCCTGACCCAAACACCCCCTCCCTGAGGAAAATGCATCCTTTGTTTTGAAAACTAGCACATTAGGTCTTGTTAGGCTTATAACATCTGTTAGATCCACAGAGTAACTTCCGAGCATGCTATTTACTGCCTTCAACTGTCTTTAAAGTAAAACATAATAAATCTGTAATTTTTGAGAAGATGCTAGCTAGTATAGCTGATAAAGTCTCTTGGCACGATATATGGAATCAAATCTCATATTCACCAGTAATAGAGGGGTTTAAGGGAATATTGCAGCCCCAAAAGATTTGTCTGCTGCTTTTGCACATGCTTATTTCCATTATGTCAATTTCAAGTTCAAGATTTATTTTGTGGGGCCCAGGTGAGATGTCCAGTTGAAGCAAGATTCCTTTTGAAGTGGGCCTGTTTCTATTTTTTCTTAGTTTTTAGAATCATGTGTCCTTGCCTTGGAGGTGTTCCTCGTTATCAAAAAAAGAAAAAGAAAAAGAAAAAGAAGAAGACGTTTAAGGTTTAGGTGAATCATTTTTTTTTTTTTTTCATTTTTTAACTTTAAGATACTAATTGCTTGTTTCTGAAAATACATTTTGCAGTGATGACAAATATCTGCAGTTTCAAGTAGATGGAAATCTCCAGTATAAATGTCCCACATGTCGTGGGGAGTGTTATCAGGTTGGTTGAAAAGTGAGAGAGTTCGTCCATGTGTTTTATACATTTGTTTTAGGGGTCGTTGAATTTGACTTCTGTTTTTGTACTGAAATTTTATGTCAGGTAAATGGTATCGAGGATGCTATTCAAGAGCTTTGGAGAAGAAGAGATGAAACTGATCGAGATTTGATTGCTAGCTTGAGGGCTGCTGCAGGTTTGCCCACCCAAGAAGAAATATTTTCTATTTCACCTTATTCAGATGATGAAGACAGTGGTCCTACGAGATTAAAGAATGAATTTGGGCGGTCCTTGAAGTTTTCTCTCAAAGGGTTAGTTGAGAAGTCACCAAAAAAGAGCAAGGATTATGCAAAGAAATCTTCGAATAAAAAGTATGCCAAGAAAAAAGTATATGAGGCACCTTTGGTTGGTAAAACTGAATCCCACGAGAGTTTTGAAGGACATAATGACGCCCAGTCTTTTGGATACAGCTTGGATGATGACAAGAGTGATGATAAGCAGTTCCAAAGGAAGGAAGGATCAGAAAAATATTCCCTTCCTGTGGCTGGAAGTATGAATCACACCGATGGGATTTGCTCAATCAATCAGCCAGGGGTTTTGAAACACAAATTTGTTGATGAGGTGATGGTGAGTGATGAAGATAGGGCCTCTAGAGTTGTTCGGCTCAAGCCTCATGGGTTGGATACTGGAGAGGACTCTGGAAAACAAGCTAGCAAGTCAAAAAATGTGAAAGGAAAGAAGTTAGTTATCAATCTAGGTGCACGAAAAATAAATGTAACTAACTCTCCTAGGTCTGATGCTTCAAGCTGCCAAAGAGAGCAAGATCTGATGACATCCAATGGTAAGCTTACAGCTTAAAATTTTTCTTTTTCAGTATCCTCATAATTATCGTTAGACAAGAATGATTGTTATGAATCATTGGATGGGGATGATAGATAGTGCGTGTTTAACAAGAATTTGTCGGTATTGCACTAACTTTTCTTAGTCCTGTTGAGTTTAATATAGTTTGTCATTCAAGGCTTATGGTTATGGTGCGGACTATCTTTACTCAAGTTTTTAGCGGATGATTGATAACAGTTAGTCCTTGTGGTTTTGCCTTTGATATAAACATCTATAAAATAACTTTTAAACTTTTAAACTGCTGGTAAATTGCTGTTAAATTTATGTTTATGGCCACCGCCCGACTTGGTCATTCTCACCATACTTCACCTATTTAAATCTCTTCATATGCTTATTGTTCTCTGCCATTTTTTTCTTTGGCAAATTTCGATGAGTGATTTTACTTTCAACATTTTGTTTTCCTGAATATTTTCTTTTAGGCTCTCCTTTTGCTGGTTCTATTGTTTAGCCTTTACTTCACATCGTTTGCATGTTTTCTAACATAATTGGTTTGACTTATCTTTAGAGACTAAATATTCAGTTTATTGAAAAATGATAAATAGTACTATCTCCCTGACTCTTCTCTGGCACGACTTATATATGCATATTAATGGACAGGCAGTGTAAATACAAGCCAGTGGAAAACGAGTGACAAACCTACAGTGGATAGATATGCTGGCAATGCTAAACTCGGTGATGGTAAAGGTCGGAGTTTTGATTTTTGATTTTTTTTTCCTCAATAAAAGAGTGTCTCCTCAACTCCTTGTTCCTAAAACTACATCTGATGAATCTGATATTTCTTTTAAGTTGCACTAACAAAAGTCATTTGAACTTTCTGCAATTTGCAGGAGACAGAACTGATACCTTTGGCCAATTGAAACTTTTGAAGGTTGGTGGGAAAGAAGGAAATTTGCTAAAATTAGGAAAAGTTAGACCAGAAGTTTCTGATGTAAACCCCAAATTTGGCAGAGGTAGTAGCGCTGATGCACATGAAACTATTACTCAAGAGCATACACGTATTTCATTGGGAAAGAGAAACAGTGAAGGAAACATGGCTACAGATGGGTCTTTAGGTGAAGTAAGAGGTAGCAAGGAAGTATGGGGAAAGCTATCAGAAAGCAAGCCTGAGATGTACAATGAAGGTCATGACGATTATGGTCAGACACCTGGTTCACAATCTCTGCCAAAAGATTCCAAACCTTTGCTGAAGTTTAAATTTAAGAAACCCACTCTTGAAAATCAAAATTCTCCTCATCCTGAGGAGGAGAAGAGTTCTGTCAAGGGCCAAAGGTCAAAAAGAAGGAGACCATCTCCCTTGGAGAAAACATCATTTAATGAAGTTGAAGATACGACGGTGTCACATCAAGACAATTTGATGGATGAGATCATGGATGCTAATTGGATACTGAAAAAGTTGGGTAAAGACGCAATTGGAAAGAGAGTTGAAGTTCATCAGTCATCTGACAATTCGTGGTGAGTTTTTCTTTTCTTTCCCTTTTTTTCCTCCGTTGTTGGGTGGGGGAAGGAAATCATGGTGAAGGAAAATAAAGACAGCAGCCTACTAAGAACAGTGTGTTAGTTATAGGCCGAATTTGATCCTTTTTTTTTTTTTTTTCAAGCAGAAAACATATCTGATGGTTCTGTCCTACAGTAGGAAGTGGAAAATTTTGGGTTGGATCCATGTTGAAAATGGTTGAAAATAGTCTAGTTTGATTTCTCAGGTCTACACTTTTCTACGCCTGGTCACTTGGATCAATTGAATCCTTAACACCCCTCCACCTCTTCATCCTTTGGCCCCAAAAATAGAAGGAAAGTCATGTACTCTTTCTTTATGAATTTGCAAAAAAAATCCAATAAAATTAAAGAAAAATGAAGTGGATGATTTGCTATTTCAGCCTATTTGTGTTGCAAGTGTCATGAAAAAATGAATGATGAATCCCATTCTTATTTAAATCCTTCAACGGCTTGATTACTTTGTTAGTGACTTCTGTGCATTGTGGATTAAATTATTTGTCCTTAATACTTTTATCTAGGCACAAAGGAGTGGTTACCAACATAATTGAAGGTACAACATCATTAGCTGTCACACTAGATGATGGTAAGGTGAAAACCTTGGAGCTTGGCAAACAAGGGGTTCGCTTCGTTCCTCAGAAGCAGAAGAGATCGAGAACATGAGGGCCGTGCTCTTTCTCGATCAGTGTCTATTTTGTCTGGAGGCTTTCTTCCATTTTAAAGCTGAAGAGGCAGTTCTCCATTCCCCAAGGCCTCAAGAAGTTCAGAGTTTTGTTCTTCTGGTTGCTTGTTGTACTGCTGATGATATTCGTTCAGCTAGGGTTTATTCTTCAAGCTAAAAAGTTCTCCCATATTTCATTTCCTTACATGAATCTGAATACACTTGATTCTTAGATGTAGCTTTGCTTAAGCTGCCACTTCTGTGTGGAACTCGGACATGTAGGAGAGAGTCCATTGTAACCAAGTAGGGGGACTGAAAACTGTTAGCTCCTGTTAGCGAGTACTTTTGTGAATAACATACTCCATTTATTAGCATAATTAAAAGGATTGAATTTATCAAAGATGCTAATGAATAATGATATCTTCCTCTTCCTACTTAGTGAAGTTGATTTTTTTTTCCTCATTTTATTGTGGAATTTCTGTGTACCCTATTATTATTTATTCCAATGAAAACAATAATTTTGTGAGGATTTTACTGAATATGCATCGTCAAATTTTATTGACAAACAGCCAAGCTTCAGTACTTCTAACTCATAAAGGGTGTTGTTTTAAGTGTTGAACTCATTACTATGTTGCACAGCATGCCAAAAGGTCAAATAACATGAAGTAGTGTAAATGGGGCTGAAGACTGAGAATGTAAGAGTTGCTTGAACTAAGAAAGTGGAAAAGTGACAATATTTTGCTGAGAAATCCTAAAAATCTCACTTTTATTTTGTTTTTATCTAACTTTGTCGATGTAGCAGTGTTAATCTATGATTATTAAAAAAAAAATTAAAAAATTTAAAGGCTATTATTCTTGATTTTTTTTGTTTGAAATGTGTGAGGACATGGATTCCTTGTAATTCTCTGCTCGATTTGTATAGCAAATGGGAAGAAGGAGAAGCACGAAGCATAGCGGTGGGTGTGGGGCCCACCTGCCCGGAGCACTTGGACCTCACATCCCTCTCCTATCCTTGCCTATTTTTATTTTTGGCAGAAATCAAACAAAAAATTTCAAAGGTAATCCGATTCTAATGCATAAGTTGTCCGTTTTATGGTTGTGGTACGATGGTGAGAACCTTCGGTCTAAGGTTGTAACCGGTCCTTTCACTCATGTCTTTAATTCCACCTTTGTGAGCATGGGCATATGGATTCAAGTCTCTTTTATTGAACAACATTTGTGCAGCTGCAACAGGTTGCAGATGGTGACGAACATTTTGTTTTTGTTGTTTTTTCTTTGGGTTTACAGCAGTGCTCAAACTAGAAAACAATCAACAAAAACAGGACGACTGCTGAGCTAAGCTAGAAATACTGGCAGCATTAGTCCCACATCGATAACGCAAGTTGGAGTAGAGGCGAGTGTGGTGTATAAATAGGAAGTAAGGCGGGCATTTAAACATACTTACCTGGACGGGGTCGATGGGCGATCAATAAGGCCCATGGCCTAGGCTAGTGACCTCCATTGCACTTGGGAGGGGTGCTCGCCTAAGGTCTGCCCAAGTGGCAGAGCCTACGTCATAATTTGTGATAGTGGGGGCCTGCGTTCGCGCGGCCCCCGCCTATGTTTCAGTTTTAAACTTTGGTAGGTGAAAAGTCTTCAGTTTCCTCTTTTTTGTTTTAAATTTTCCTCTGCTCTCTGAAGATCATCTTTTTAGCTGTCTTTATTATTATGTGATAATTGGTTGTTATTATATATAATAGGTAATTGAAATTAATCAAATACAAGGAAACGGGAAGGGTTACACGGCAAACCCCTACCAATAATTTTTTTTTTTTTTTTGAATAAATATTAAATTCATTCTTTAGGGTAAATAATGATTTAAAATAAGAGAAATGCTTTTTTAGTGTTGTTTTGGTGTATTCTCAACTGTTCTTTCTTTAGGGTAATGAATAATTTAAAAAAAAGAGAAATGTTATGCATTTTTTTAGTGTATTCTCAACTGTGATGTGACTTTTAAAATTATCGTTAAATTTGAGATTATTATTATTGATTTTTTATTTATTAGTGATTTTAAAAGTCACATCACAATTGGGAGAACACCAGAAAAATACTAGAAGAACACCTAGCATTTTCCTTAAAATAAAGGTCTAAGTTAAAGATTTTAATTTCCAATTAAGAAATAATCAAAATTCGATTAGTACGTTTTCATGCTATTTCGATTTGATTTTTACACTTTCAATTGACATTAGGTTTTTGAGTTTTTCTAAAGTTTTAAATAGGTCCCTCTATTATGTCAATAAAAATGATCAAAATATTCTCATATATATATATATATATAATTTTTTTTTGAAACAAGAAAAGAAAAATAGTAAAAAATTGTCATGAGTCCCATTTTTTTTTTTTTCTTAAGCAAATAAGGAAAGAGTTATATGATTAAAGCACCGAAAATTGGGTGGGTTTCCCACCGTTAGACTTAAACTGAAAATTACAGTGCAATTGCAAGCAATATAAGGAAAAAGTAGAAAATGAGTCATAAAATGACCTGGTCCTCTCAATAAGGGCCGCAAAAAACAATTTAAACACCTAGACAATATAAACGAGCCCTGATTCAACCCTACCTAAACACCTGCAAGATAAAAACAACCACCAAGAGGAGGCTGTGGTAGAAATTAACTCACAACCAAAGCTGTGGGTTTGGTGAGCCAGAGCTAGTTGGTTATCCAGGCTAGCATATTGAATCTTTTTATTGATATCATCATAACCCAATCCAATTGTTGGTGGCGTAGCAATAATCCGCAATAAAATCTTCACTGAAGTCATGAGTGAAGTTAATTACAGCTGGTTATCAGGATTTTGCAGTAGTAACCATTCCCACCCAACAAATGGAAAGGGCCAATGGAGGACTAATTTGTTTGCTGGTACACCCACCTGCCCGAATTCAAGCCCTGATGTCAGTTTTCAGGCTTATAACTTTGCTCTCTTGGATTTAGATTCTACAACGCAACAAGTGGTCCCGTCTTTGCTGGGTTTTGTCATGTACTCATGTTGGAATTAGTGATCGGTCGAGTGGTAAAATATAGTCGCAATTTTCTGTATAGGCTTAACTCATGTCATAAAATTAGTTCAATAAGAGAGGATTGTCAATTTCTTATAAACATGCACAAGTAATGTGAGATGAGTAGTATGAGCCCCGTTCGTTCTGTGGTAGAACTTGATACCATGAAAAAATTCATGAGCTTAATTTATCTCATAAAACCGGTTCAATAAGAGAGAGTTGCCCATTCTTTATAAACATGCTCTAAATCTTGTATACAGGCAATATGAGCATTTCTCAACAGACACCTTACCAAATCACGTAAATCTGTATCTCGACTCTCTCTTGATTTTTTTGTTTTCGATTTCATATTATTTACCAGTGTCCTGCATGGTAACACCAACCCATGACGTGTAATCCACGACCCATAATAAATTATAACAGCAAAAAGATTGAAAGAGACCGAAAAAAGATATAACATGGATGGTCCCGGGTCTCCTCCACTAATGGCCCTTTAGTGTCCAGAAATGGACATATGACAGGCTGTTTTTGATAGAAACCACTGAATACGTACTTTTGATCAGAACGATACTGATGATTTTATTCCACAGATGTAGTGATCATATCCTCCTTTTTTTAAAAAAATATATATATATTATTTATTTATTATTATTTTTTAATTGAGGCCAATGTGGTTGTATAATTTTACTCTCATATCCCCCTAATATTTACTTCAAAGAGCGTGTTTTAGACTAGAACAAATTCAAGAGTTAATCGACACTGTTAATCACAATGGGATAATAACAAAATCTAAAGATAACAATAAGATGATATAACAGTATAATTTCTAGCATTATTCGAAAAGAAAAACATACTTTTGCATTACACTACTGCTCAATTTGCAATTAGAAATAGAGGGAGGGAGAGGGGGACCAAGGTTGACCATGGTCCCCCAAAATAAGGAAAAAAGAAAAAGAAAAAAAAAAGAGTAAAGTCAAGTTTTAAGTTTAGTCATTTGGGTCCCCTCCAAAAAACAATTTGGGTCTATTTTTAGATTTTTTGGCCATATCCAATAAAAACTTTTGGCCCTATTCTTAAATTTTTTTGGGTCATATCCATTAAGTTTTTTTTTTTTTTTTTTTTAAATTTTTGGTCCTTACTTTCAAGTGTCTATTTTTTGGCCCTTACTTTCAAATGCTCACTTTTTTTTGGCCCTTATGGTAGTCTTTATTTCATAAAAAACAACAAAATAATTTTTTTTAATAAAAAAATTCTAAAGAACTGAAAAAACATTTTGGTTGCCCCCTCTCATAAAATTTTCTGGCTCCGTCTCAATTTGCAAGGTTTTCCAATGTTTCAAAATTTGCGATATACCCTACCAATCTTTCAAGCACTTTCACTTAGCCCCTTATTGTTAAAGATTTTTTCTAACGCATCACATGACCACATGCATATGACAAAGTGTTCAATATATCCCATAAAATTTATAAAAATATAACCACGCTGTTATATTAAAAAAAAAAAAAAAAAAAACTTTGCGAACATGTTGGCGGTGAGTCTTCTCATTCTCTTTTTCATGTTACTTGAGATATTTTTGTCATTTTAGGTCAATTGAAACACAAGTAACCCTTCTTTCACGATTTAACATAAAATTTTAATGGAATAGTAGTTAAAAAGGCTTGGCAGATTGATAGAGTACATTGTAAATTTTACAAATTCGAGGAATATTACAAATTAGGTGATAGCGAACAATATGATTAGTTACTTAGTTAAAAGCAAGAGAGTGGCCCTGCCCCTCCCAAAAAAAAAGGGAGAGTGGCATTTGTGCATATAGATTATAGATGGGGGTGGTTGAAGAAGAAGATTGAGGAGTATAAATATCTTGGATTCACATTCAAGTTTACATAGAAAGATCCCCTTTTCCCCTCTCCCATATTGAATAGAAAAAAAAAAAAAAAAGTTTTTCAAAGAAAGAAAAAGAACAAAAATGGAGGAAGAGAAGGGAGTGGTGAAACATGTCTTTATAGCAAAGTTCAAGGATGGAACTTCACCAGCCCAAATTGACCATCTCATCGGAGAAATGGCTAACCTCGTCAACCTCGTTGAGCCAATGAAATCTTTTCAATGGTAACCTTCTCTTGTTGATTATTATCATTCTTTGCTTCTTTAGGAAATATGAATATGGGAAAAAGAAATGTATATAAAAATATTTCATGTTGGAGTTTCATATATATGTGATGGAAAATTTCAAATTCCCTAAAACAATTAAGTTAAGTGCATGATATAATATAATTGGACTCAAATGCATAAGTTTAAGTTTTTAAATTAACACTTTTTTTTTTTACGAGTAAAGCAATCTCGTTAGAAAGCGCAGAAGGGGTGTAATTTGTGTTTTAATAGCATTTTTGAAAGTTTTATTAGTTTTTATACTTGTAAAAAAATCTCTAAAAAATGCTATTTGTTGCCGATTAAGTGTTTGGAGCCCATAAATTGACCAACATTCTATAAAACGAAAATAACTACTAATGTTTCAAAAAAAAAAAAAAAAAAATCTTTGATAATTTATTTTAAGGAGCCTCATATAGGAGAAATTATAGATCCTATTTTAAAACCCCAAAAAGTTAGTCTTATATTATGTGGGTGGATTGTCTACCTTGAGTAGACAGATTATAAAGGTATTTTATGGATGTTAAGAGTCTATTTGAGATTGCGCTTGAAAAATAGAGTTTTTAATTAAAAAAACGTTTTTTTGGCAACAACTTTTGTTAAAAATGCGTTTTTGTCATTTTTTAAGTAACAAAAAATAAAAAATAAAAAAAGTACTCTTGAAATTTTTTATCAAACACACCAACTTTTGTTTGCCACGGTTTTTTAAGTATTAAAAGTATTTTTTAAGCTATTTAATGTAATCACAAATAGGCCCTAAGTCCCGTAATACTTTCTTGTTAGGTGAGATTGAATTCTATAAGTGATTTTAAAGAACTGAATTGTAAGTTGACTATTCCATGTCAATTTGATTCTGAAAACCCTTAAAACCTCCTTTTTTTTCTTTTTTTTTTTGTTTTTCCTAAAAAAAAAAAACTTCAAATATAAAGTTTGAATGGCCAGATGTAATATCATGGACCTACACAAACTTTCTAGACAATATGTGTTATTTTTTTATGCTTATTTATAATTTATTTTTGCGCATATTAATAGTTATAAATATTACTTTATTAAATATTCAATATGTTAAAAAATTGAGTAATGTTATTTAGTAGATTGCTATATAACTACTATACAATTTGATAATGTGGTAGTAAAAAATTAGTCATTAAATAAGCACATGTAAAAAATAAAATAAAAAAAACCAATGGTTGATTTTCATTGCCACATTATTCCAATTATATTACAGTTATATAGCAGTTTAATAAATAACATTACTTCTTAAAAAATCCGTGGTTCAACTAATGACCGAACTATTGAACCAAAGTCAGATTAGTGCTTTTTACAACTCTCCTTGTTTGGTACTTTTTTTTAGTAGCTAACGCAATAGTGCCACGTCAACATGAAAAACGAGAGTTATAGGTCTAGCATTTTTCATTACGATAAATATATACGATTTATTTGTTATATTTGTTTGATGTAACAGGGGGAAGGATGTGAGCACCTGGAACAAGAACCAAGGTTTCACTCATGTGTTTGAATGCATCTTTGAGAATATGGAGGGTGTCTCAGAGTATGTTGCTCATCCTGCCCACGCTGAATACGCAAAGGCTCTCCTTCCTAACGTGGAGAAATACCTGGTGTTTGACTACAAAGTCTCTAGCTAAGACACTCATCTACAATCCTGCTGCAGCTTCATCATCTCTGAACAGATTCAACTCGTTTGATTTGATTGAACATTTGTCTATGCATCCGCAATAAAATGCAAAGCTGATGGCGATGAAACTTTATTTATTTGAATTTATTTGAATCTAAGTGTGTTTCTGTTATTCATATTTCGATTATCATAATATTTAAGCGGGGGTTGTTCAATAACCAGGAAAATGAGAGAACGGTGGCGAAATTAAAGGCCTTCTTTCTTCAATGCCCTATTCCAGTGGATGGCTGCTTATGAGTGTTTTCATATTTCTAGTTTTCTCGACTTTTTGATTTTTGATTTATTTATTTATTTTTGATTAGGTGTTTTTCTTATATATGTTTGTTAATAAGAGATTTTGTTGCTTTCCAAGCTCTTCCTTCAATAATGCCAATTTAGGCTGCAATTCACAACAAAAAAGGACATCTTCTATCAAGGCACTTTAGGACACCCAACCCCTTGTCCCTTTATCGCCAAGTGATACGGAAACACTCTCAGAAATAGTTTTACGTTAGGCGGGTGGATTGTCCAAATTGGGTGGATGAATTATAAAGGCGTTCGTTGGTACTAAGTCCCACATTAATTAGTTACTAAGTGAAATTAAATTTCATAAGTGATTTTATAACTATTCTTTTTGCTAAGTAACTATTTTTCTGCTTATCACCAATATAAAACCTTCAATCCGGGGGAACCCAATGCTTGAAAAAAAGAGTTACTTTCAATCTCCCAAAAGCAAACTGTACTTCCACACTGTTCTGTACTAGAAAAAAGTTTGAACTTCTCTTTGTCTATGATTGGAATTGAAACAATTTTTTTTTTTATAATATTTTTTCTTGTGAAGGGGAATGTTGAGAGTTCTTTATTGTATGCATTATGCCTCATCGTATCTTTCACACACCAGACTGGTTCTTAGTGCGAACAATTAGTTCTAAGTGCAGCTTTGCTCTCACAATAATCTAAGACAATGGATTTCATTTAATGTTTCATTTGTCCTATAATTATCAGAATGCAGCATATTTATTTTGTGCAAGTCACATAAATTGCAAATGGTGAACCTGGCTCAGGATAAAAAAAGGAAGAACCTCAATTCACATTCATTTCTGCAGTCAGGAGGATGCCTAAAGTAATGGAATTTTAAAGAGGGAAAAAATTGTGTTAGAAGGGTAATATTCATTCAAGAATTGATAAATTTATACAGGTGGAGGTGGCAAGTCTAGTAGGAGCCAAAATCCAACACAGTCATCTGAATCCAAGTCTTCTTGAATGGCAAGGAAATGTAAGCCTCCACTGGCTTTCTTTGCTGCTTCCCAAGCTTCAGCTTCATTTGTTGTTACTGGAGTTTTCTCATAGGTAGCGTAAACATACCGAGTAGAAATTCCAACAGATAGAAGCAAGCAACCGCGGCTGATGTCAGCTTCAATTGAACAGACTTCCAGTCCATTCATCCAAGCTGAAAGAGCAGGTTTTTTTAGAATGATACTTCATAGCCATTGGATCAGCATAAAAGCGTTTAAGACATACTTGGAATGAGATGGTAGATTGAAGAATTATATACCACAATCATTATGAAGTTGGAGACAACCATTATATTAACGAAGGGATAGTTTACCTGATGAACAAGTAGTGAAGTGAAAGCTCAAGGTCGTTACCAAACAAATCCGATTTCTTGCTTGAATGATATAAATTGGCTAAGAATTTCATCAAAAGAACAAGTATGGCAACAAAAAATGGCATGGTTCTTCTATGTTAGAATATAAATCAAAGCACAAATTATGAGTTTGAACATTGTTTTTATAATTCACCTTCTATTTCAATTAAATATTTCATACTGGAATTAAGTTTCTTAAGACAAGGTGCACATTGTAGTTGGCATGCTGACAGATGTAGGATATATTGGGAGATGGTTTCAAAATGATGTGAAAAACATATTGGTATTGTATATAATGAACCAAATAAAAGGAACATGAATTAGATGAAGATATAAGAGGAATATACCCGCCAAAGGTTGAGCACGCGAAGACGCGACAGCCAGTCCCGGAACCAATGTCTTGTCATCAATTTCAATCCCCAGTAAATCCAAATCTAGACCTGCACCGAACACAAATTTCGTCTCCAAGGATGATATCTCCTCACGAATAGCTGAACAGAGGAAAGTAAGATCAGTAGAGGCTACGGAAATGCATTACAAGAGCAAATCATAGCAATAGCATTGCCTTTTAAGTGAGATTTGTACACATCACAGTAGGTTTTGTGAAATACTGCCATGATGACATTGCCCCACATTAAAATTGAACCTTCAGAAGCTGCTGCTGTGAATGTACCTGAAAAAGGTAATTGGACAAATGCCCATTTTTCACCAAACAGATTCTCTGGGAGCTCCATTGGGAAAGGGTTGTCTAATGCTAGAAGTGGTTTTGATCCCTTCTGAAAACCGGGATGACGCTTGTATACAGTCTCATAGCGCTCTTCCAGCCAGAGAAGTAGGGATAGACACTGAGAAAATATCAAGGCAACCCCAGTAAGTGTAAATATAGATCAAGCAGTTTTAACTAGAATCTCAGAGCCAGTATTACCATAGAAAGTAAAAGAACCAAAGTATCCCCTCTACACTAGGCAGATAAAAGGGCATTCAACTCATGCCTCCTCATGTACTATTGCGTGAGTTCGAATCTCCGCTATGGATAATTTTTACATATGCTTGATTAATATTAATTGCCTTGGATTTCCATTGATGTCCTGGTGAGACTGGGTCAGGTTATGACTCAGTCGGACTTGAGGAAGCGCCTATGGTTTCCACCGTCTAGGCTCTTCCTGTGCGGCTCTCAGCAGGTAGGTGCTACTATGGTCATGTCTAAGTAAGATAACCACAATTGGTCTCTCCGACTTACCCTTTTTAATTAAAAAAAAAAAAAAATCTCTCGTGCCTCCTCACACTAGTGGAGTTACAAAATCAATACTAGTTAACAAGGAATATTCCCTCACACGTGAGGAGAAGTGTTAGAATATGAATTAAATGATTAAATTTACCCTTTTGGGATAAGTGTTCAATATTGATTTTGCAGCTAGGCTTTTTCCCCAAAAGTCCATTCGCAAGTATCAACTAAACTAATCATGAACCCCAAGTAACGGCCATCAGAGAATTTGCAGCATATTATGTTTGAGATTTGTTTCTAATTGTCTATGCTATCCAGATTCTTTCAAGAAATAGTTCATCACTTGTCCAGCGGGTTTATAATTTCTGCTGTTATATATCCTCCATGCATATTTAGCACAATGTGATCAAATTCAATAAAAGTTACGATTTTCTTTTTTCATCATCTCATCCTAATTTGCTCTTAGCAACATGGGAGCTAATTTGGTTTTGAACTCAACACACAGCAGATTCAAGTAAAATAAAATGAATTAAAATTTGACAGAGATAGAAAAGTAAAGCATAGACATAACGAAGCCATACGCACCCGTTTACTTGGAATTGGTTTTATGCCAAGCTCCCTACCCGCTTTTGTTATAATTGTCTGCATCTGTGACCTTCAAACCAACAATTAACCAATTGTTAAAGAAATTGATCAAAATACACAAATAATCGTGTAAATCCTACAAAATTCCTACATATTATCAAACAATTCACCTAAAGAAGCGGATTTTCTCCGGTAAAGGGATGCCCAAATCATCGGTTATAGATACAATAGCATCCTTCAAAGTGACACTATTGATAACATTGTTAGGAAAATACTTTGTGTATTGAAGTGAAAGAGAACTGTCGCATACAACAAGCTCCCACAGCTTCTTCCCTCTGATATCAAGTATTGGCCTAGAGCAAAAATCCAACTCCCACTCCGAAATGCTCTCGGGATCGGTTTCGGGATCAAGATAGCTCAATTCTGCCGTTGGGTCGTCCTCTTCATCATCAACTTCCACTTCGTTTGGTGTAGAAACCGAGCTTTCAGACCGGAAAAGGCCGAGTTTTGCTTGGTTTTGTGAAGGTTTTCGGAAGAAACTACATGATATTTTGATGGGTTTTGTGAGGGAGATGAAGTTGGAGAGGGGTTTGTGAGGGGTTCTGATTCTGGTGGTGTTGAAGCTTAAAGTAGCCATGGAAGTACTCTGTGTAACTGATAAGAGAGTGTGAGACATACGAAGGAAGACAGGTAGGAGGTTATCTTCCACCACATATATCCGTTGGAGATAATGGGCCAGGCTTGATAAAATGTAATCAGCAGATTTGAAGCCCAACCTCAGCCCACTTTAATATTAAATCACCAGATATTTTAAAAGTGGCGCAAATCTGGGCCTAGACAGACATGGACTTTTTTAATCACACTGAGAATAGACAACATGTGAGGCTGCTCTAGTATATCTCGGTCCTAGACAACCTATGGCTTATTTTAATATAAAGTTCAAGTTTAAACTTAAGATTTTGACTTTAATATTACCTTAAATTACTACTTATCTTAAAATTTTAAACTAATACTTTAACAAATATCTACATTGTTTCCTTGCCCTTGTTGAATAAGGGATGAAATGGAGAGGTTTATTTCGTAGTCAATATTTTATTTTGATGCATTTAATGGTATAACTACTTTGTTTAACAATAGAAGGGTTAAACACCTTTTACTCCATGTGGTTTAACTACTATTTTTGTTAGGGTTTCTGAAAGTGACGTTGAGTGCCATTTTGTAGTTGCCTAAACTTTGTTTTCTTAACTAAAATCTCTCTTTTTTAAAGTTTTAATTTTGATTTCAAGTCAAACCTCTCTCTTTGTCTCTAACGCATTTCCGGACCCGGCCAGTAGTCCAAGCACCATTTAGGATCTATTTGGAATTGTACTTGAGAAATATAATTTTTTAGTCAAAAAAAACCTTTTTTGGTAAAATCTTATGCCAAAAGTGAGTTTTGTCAATTTTTGAGTAAAAAAGTACTTTTAGAATTTTTTTTACCAAATATGTTAATTTTTGTTTGACACAACTTTTTAAGTAGTAAAAATACTTTTTAACCTTTTTAATGCAATCTTAAAGAGACTCTTACTTGGCAAATATGCATAGACTAATTTTACATTTTTCTCAATAATTTACAACCTGTACATGTGAAATTATCTTATGTCCGAACATAGTTTTTCTTTAAACTGGGTTGGAGGAACTTTCTTCAAAGTCTATAAAAATGACATGTGTCCATTTTTTTTAATAACATGTGAGATGCACATGAGTTTTTAATGTTATTTATTCTAACTTTGTCCATACTATTAAAAAAACATGTGCATTACACATGTTTAAATGACACATATCATTTTTATAGATTTAGTTGAAGGAAGTTCCTCCAACCTAATTTAGAAGAAAATTATGTCCTCTTTGTCCCCATGACAATATCTATTAACTAATAAGCTTTTATGCATCCAGTGAGGATTGATCACATAAGCCAAACCAAAAAAAAAACATTTTTTTTTGGACTAACATATTTGTATTAAAAAAAAAAGAAAAAACCTTGAAAGTTAAAATTTTAGTTATGTCCCTAACTGCGTATAATTGTCTTCATACAAAGTAAGAAATGGGAAGATGAAAGGGGTTATGTTTGTTAAAATAATTTTTGTTTTTTAATTTTAATTTTCTCGTTCTCAAAACAAATCACAAACAAACAACATAAACACAAAACAATCATAAAAACTCAAAAACAATTTTCACGATTTTTTTTCTTTTATTTTTCAATAGTAGGTCTATAGTAATTGGTATGGTGCTCAGGAAAGAAAAAAGGTTTAAATTATGGTAATCCTTCTAAGTTTTTTTTCCCTGGTTTTCAAAATTATTTGTAACTTTCTAATTAATTACATCTGTCATCTGTTTCAAAGAGGTAATTGTTGGAAGTCCCATATTTCTTGGGTATTAAAGAGATGAGCCATTTATAAGGGTGAGAAGAAACCTCAATTTTTGAGTTGTTAGGATCGCAGTGCACTTGCGCTTGATTGCATAGCTGCGGTCGATCTCCCTGGAATGGGTGCCGCAAAACATAAACATATAAGGCTTACAGGCAGCTATGCGCTTGATCGTTGTTAGACTACGCTCGATCGCACTGCCGTAAATTAAATTAGTTTCGCGGATAGAAACAGAAACGGAAGAAAAAAAAATTAAACAAAAATAAACAGAAACATAAAATAAACAAAATAATAAATAATAAAAAAAAATAATGAACAAAACAGAGCAAAGAAAGAAAAATAAATAAAATAAATAAAAGAATTATAAACAAACAAAAACAAAGAAAATAAAATAATCAAAATTAAAACAGAACAGAAATAGAGAAGTAAATAGAAAACAAAATATATATATATTTTCCATTTCTGTTTCCATCCGCGAAACTAATTTAATTTGCGGCAGACTAACGACAATCAGTTGTTTTTTTTTTTTTCCGCAAACAGTTTGTGTTAGACGAAATGGGAAGGTGAAACACGCTAGACTACCGACAATCAAACAATCATTTTTCTCAGCACCCCAGAACCACAAACTCCCGGCCACACCAAACCAAACTTTCTCGGCAACACTACTCTCTCTCTCATCCAACTGCCACCGCTCTCTCCTCTGCTCTACAACACTACATCAACTCAGATAACCCTTCCCATGGCCAAAAGATACATTCCCATATTCTCAAAACTGGGTTCAGGCCTGGTACCAATATCTCAATCAAACTCATTATATTGAATTTGAAATGTCACTGTCTGAAATATGCACGCCAAGCGTTTGATGAATTACCTCAAAAAACTCTCTCTGCTTATAATTATTTGATTGGTGGGTACCTCAAACATGGGCTGGTTTTGTCTAGTGAGAAGCCTGATGGGTATACGTGCCTTTGCCAGTTAGTTTAGGAAGACAGGTACGTGCCAGATACTGAAATCTGATATTGAGCTGGATGATGTTCTTTATACAGCACCTGTGGGGTGGCTGGCGAGCTACCCCTAAACCACCATTTTTTAATTTTTTTCTCAAAACGACGTCATTTTGGGGGCATTTTTTAAATTGATTCTCTTTTTTTTTTTTTTTTTTTTTTTTTAAAAGGGGATTTTAATAACTTAATCTCAAAAAATGATGTCGTTTTGCATTTTTCATCCAATTTGGCAGTGTTGGCTAACAGAGTGGCCAAATTGCAACTGACTGGTAGTTTGGAGACTACTTTATTACATTTTTTGAATATTGGAGGGCCAAATTGCAACTAGCTGATAGTTTAGGAGGCCATTTTATATTTTTCCCATATTTTTATATTTTTAATTTTTGATACTATGTTGTTTGATACTCTGTTTGACACTCTTTCAACAAACTCTAGGTCGTCACTATTGATCTTTTTATTTATTTATTTTTTAAATTTTTCTCATATCATTAGCAGCGACCTTCAATTCGCCGCTACTGATAGCCCATTAATGACGACTTTGTGGTCGCCACTAATAACATAGCAGTAGCGGCAACCATCGAGTTGCTGTTAATGGGTTATCATTAGCGGCGACTTTGAAGCCCATTTCAAACTATTTTTGCGGTGACAAAAAAGTCATTAGTGGCGACACAAAGTCGCCGCTAATGACGGGCGGCGACCCCAAAAGTCACCGCTATTTATCATTACCGTCGGATTACTAGCGACCAAAAATTAGTAGCAACATGTTGCCGCTATTAAGTAATAGCGGCGACAAAGTGCTCATTAGCTAATTTCTTGTAGTGGATCACCTCATTACTCAACTTCGCATCCCTGTAATGCAAGCGATCCAACACTCCTTTAGCATGATCACACAAGTTAGCATCTTTCCATTTAAAGAATCCACACAACTGACCAAACTATTCAAATTAGAGGTCATACAAACAGATGTTAGGCATCATATATATATATATATATATATATATATATATATATAAAAGTCGAATTACTCTCAGAAGTGCCTTAATATTGCGACATGTGACGTGAACCCCTTTTTTGTAAAGGATAAACCGAATTTTTAAGGCATAATTTTTGAACCGGTTACTTAAGAGTGAATAATCCTGTATAATTCTCTCACTCAAATTACGAGCAATTTGGCAGATTTGTTGTGGATCATTGTCCAAAAGTAATGCCCTATTTTGAGTTCTAAATTCTTCAACCCTAAACCTAAAGGCCTGCAATCTGTATGAGACACCCAGTGAACTTGTGGATCGGCCAATTTATTGACCCAAATAATGCTGACAACCTTTTCAATGGCTTTTTGGGGCTCATAATGCAAAATCCAAATACAACCAGAAAGACTTATAGCCCAACGGCCCATGACCCCTAAACACGCGCCCACTTTGCCAGCTAACTGCCGCGGCGTTCGAGGAACTCTGAACTCACGTGTCCCATGTCTTTCAAGAATAATCTGCGTTTTTAAACTAAATCGCAATTTTTGAGTGTTTGAGATTGCGATTTTAAAAATGCAAAATTTAAAATTGTGGAAAAATCTGCAATTTCTATAAGCTGACTAGGAGATGCTTATTTGAAAAAGTGCGAATTTAAACCAAAATCACGATTTTTCTTAAAACAATATTTGGCGCAATATTTACCTATTTGGCAATGAAATCGCAATTATTTGCTAATGTTATCCAAACACTTAATTAATAAAAAAGTACTTTTTAACATATTTTACCAAACGCCTATGCAAATTTAAAAAATAACGATTTTAAAAACGTAATTTTTAATAACGCAATTTTTAAAATCGTACTTATTAAAATCGCACTCCCAAACGGCCCTAAATACGCCATTCCATCAATCATCATCCCTCTCTCTCAGTCTACCACAAACCCTAGATAGAGGGGAGGGAGAGACCAGACGCCTCTTCTAATAATATCTTCTCTCAAGTTGTTTTGCTTCATCTCCTTTTATTTATTTATTTATTTAACTTATTTATTCGGTAAAGTTTTGCCCTTTGCAACGCATCAATGTCAACCTATCTTCCTGAGGAAGTGGTATTGAATATACTGAGCAGGCTGCCCCCAAAATCCCTATTCCGATTCAGGTGCGTTTCCAAATTTTGGCATACTCTCATTGGAAATCCTGATTTCTTTACCCCAAACTCTCTCAACCGATCTATTCTCGGAGACCCCGATCGTTCTGCTCCTCTCCTTCTCGTCACAGATGACCGCCGAATCGGCACCGACTTTCAATATAAGCATATTTTTTATTTCCTCTCTGGCGAGACCCTGGATTGCCAGTCTCAAATTATTGTCAAGTTAGATGCTCTGTGTGAAAATTTTACGATTGTGGCTTCCTGTAATGGTTTACTCTGTCTCCACCAATTCGTCGATGACAGAATCTATCTTTGGAACCCCGCAACTTCAAAAACTTTAAAGGCTCTCCCGCCCCTGCGACGCCCGCAGATTGATAGGCATATGAAACTGAAGTTTGGTGTCTTTCTGATCACCATCGGATTCGGTTTCGACAGGAGATCCAACGACTTCAAGGTGCTGAGGATTTGTAACGTTTTTGACGACGGGGATATGGAAAGTAAACGACGAGTGGAAGTGTACCGCCTGAGCACTAGGAGATGGAGACGGCTTGACCTGCCCGTGCCGTTTGCTGAACTTTACCAACGCTTGTCGGGGGTTCCACTTCCAAATTTTCCTACCACTGCGTCAGATGGCGTTTTTTTCTGGTGGGTGGCGTCCGCTAAACAAGAGGAAATTGTTGCTTTTGACTTCGGCGACGAGTTGTTCCGAACGACACTGCTTCCGGACGGTGCACATTTTTCAGATTTCACTTCTGTTACTTTTACGGTGTTAAATGGGTTCGTTTCTATAGTGGGTTTCCCTCATCAAAGAGTTCGCTCAAGAAAGCGTATACGCGGGGAAACAAGCACTACTCAATGTTTGGTTATATGGGTTTTGTTTGAATTTGGTGCGGAGGAGTCGTGGACTAAACTCATCAATATTCCACTTTTGCTGGACTACCCGGAAAGGCCCATAGGATTTTTTAGAAACAGAGAGTTGTTTATGCAGAATCCGGAGGGGCAGCTGGTCTTGTACGATCTGTTAACCCATTCAAAGAAGGATGATCTTCAAATTTACGGGAATAGCAGCAGTAGGAATAAAAGATTGTTGCAAGTTTTTCCCTACACGAATTTGATGAGTTGGGAATGGATGGAGCTCAACGGCCCTAAGGTATGTCGTCTCAATTCCATGTTCTTTTGCTTGTTTTTGTTTCTAATCATTATGTTTTGCATATGCTTTCTCACCGTAGCTAAGAGCGAGCACTCTATGCAATGACAAAATCTATCAACTTTGCTTTTGATACATGTACTTCGATTTTCCTGAAGTCTATTTATTGAATCAATTCAATCATTGGTGTGGATGATTGAAATAGGAAGTTCATGAAGTTTACTGCCCTAGAAGACTAACCTCAATCTTTTAAAAAACTAATATGCTAATAAATTGTGAAGTGATGCTACTTTTTGTACTTGTTAATACCATAGAAACCATTAGGAACTAACTATGACTAGTGTTGGTGTGTTTTCTGACCTGTGGGCTGATTCACAATTGTAAAAGACTAAGAGGTTAGGCAAGGGCCGGCATAAGATAGCTCCGATATCTACGATAGTTATCACCCTTTTGATGGATAACTTAATTTATAAATGTCATGCGGTTTAAATAAGGTCTCATTATTAGACTGAGGAGTTGTGATTCAGAGCCCGCACGCCGTGCAGGAAATTTTTCTTTTAATATTTTAATGCAAATTTTTTTTTTTTTTTTTTGCACTGGCGTGCTTGGCACGTCACGTGCTCTTTTACTTCACCTTAGACCGAGTCATGATGGCTATTTCCCCATGTCCCCCTATATCCATAGATTAGGGGTGGTGCTAGCAGGCTAGGTAGTATGTGTCAGCAAAAGTGTGCTATTTGTATTCCTCGAGCCAAGGAGTTGATGGGACATTGGTCATGTCGGAGTACTGTAGACCAACAAGCGCATTGTGATCGTACCACTGAATTTGAGATAATTCAAATATAGGCTTTAAATGTGTGTCTAATCAATTAATGACAATGCCTTTGGGAACTACGATGACAGATGGGATTTGTGTGGCAATCGTGACTGATGATAGGATTTGAT
The DNA here is from genome assembly GCF_901000735.1 of Corylus avellana. Classification (NCBI taxonomy): domain Eukaryota; kingdom Viridiplantae; phylum Streptophyta; class Magnoliopsida; order Fagales; family Betulaceae; genus Corylus; species Corylus avellana. Next base: position 46,107,106 of record NC_081541.1, read on the forward strand.
CTCCTTTTTAGGTGGTGTTTGGTAAATGAGTTGGCCTAGACATTGTAGTTGATGTAGATTGATGTGAAAAAAAAAAGTAAAAATGTTTGGTATAAAAAAAAAAAAAAAAAAAAAGTGGTATGAAAAAGTGAAAAAGTTTTGTTTTGTAGTGATTTTTTTATTTGAATAATAATAAAAAGTGAATGATTTGATATAAAAAGTGAAAAAAGTTAGAATGTTTTGATGTTGATTTTTTTGAAAAATGGCGATGAATAGTAATGAGGGAACCCTAACTCTTTACCAAACAGAGCCTGATGGTGTCGCCTTGTTGGCTAAACTTGATTCGGGGGCCAGATCAGTGATCGAGCCTTGAATTAGAGTGTTGTTGATGGGGGCCCCGATCGCGGGTGGGCTTTAACTGGCTGGCTTCTTTGTTAGCAACTTTGGCTGATCATGAAGCTTTATCTTGATTTCTTTTGTTTTCAAACCAGAGTGATATAATCAGACAAACAAAAATGTTTCATGAAGCTTTTAGATATTTTTACCTTTTAAGAGTAGATATCATTAACTGTTATCTTCATAATATATGGCACTTAGTTGGAAATGTTGGCAACTGTGTCACTTGAAAGCTAAGGGAAGAAAAAAAAGATGAAAAAGATTGTTTATCTACTGCTACATCTCTTGAGAGCGAAACTGAAAATTATTCTCATATATGTTTCTTTATTTCAATTTCCTTAACACAAGCATCATTGAGTTGAAAACCTTACAATTGTTGGACATATGCATAGTATTCCTCATGATGATCTTTGCTAAGTATTAAAATATTTATATTTTCAACCCTTATGTTTTAATCATTTGGTTTTAGTTAATTAAGTTATTTTAATTTATTTTTGTGTTTTCCATACTTTTGTAGGCGTTTGGAAGAAAATGAAGTAAATATAAAAGATTTGAGCTCAAAGAGAGAAGAAGGGCAAAATGGAAGCCCCCTGACAATGCGATCGATCATAAGCAGACCTGCGATTGAGCACAGTACCAGAAAGGCACAACACGAAGCAGGCCATGAACGATCGAGTGCACGACAAAAAAGGATCGATCGCAGACCTGTGATCGAGTGCACACGGGTTGCAATCGATCGCACCCGTGCGTAGGAGACACATCAAGTGGTGGCTAGAATGTCTTTCTTTCCATATTAGGGTTTTCCAACTCCCAATTGTAATAGATTTTGAAACCTTACGAAATCTCTAGATTTACTACTTTGTCAAGGATTTTTAAAGCCTATAAATAGACCCTTAAGTCTTTAGAATAGGTATGCTTGTAAGGAGAAGAAGTGGAGCTCCTCAAGTTCAAGTTTCGGGTTTATTCTTTTCCTTTATTTTATTTTATTTTATGAAGATGATTAACATAAATTTTATGTGTAGCTAAATTATTTAGTAGGGCTAGATTGAAGCCCTAGTTATGTTTTGTTGATAATTCAATATTGGCGCCTTTGTGATGATCTTGTTATGATGTTTAACTTGATTAACACCTAGTTTCATGAATTCCTCATATGTGTGCCTGATTAACATGTGCATGTAGTATGGATTAGTTAAATCAATTTGGATGACCGAGTCCTAGGTTAAACATAAGTAACAAAATAATACACATTGCGATTCTTGGGTTAATTAACATGGGGAATCGGGAGTAGACACCTATGCTCTAGGCTTCATGTGTTTGTCGATTTTGACAGTTATTATGTTTTCTTAAAGAACAATTTAGTAGACACTCATGTTACATTATTTAAGAGAAAAGAATTAGAGTAGACACCCATGACTAATTCGTTGTTTAGGAAAATCAATAGCTTAAAGAGTAGACACCAATGCCATTAAGTTGACAAACATTAGATATTCATAACATGATCAAAACATTGACATATTGATATATTAGCTAAATATAATTAGTGGTGGATATCAAAGCCCTACTTTTTTATCATTATGAACTCAACCCAATCTTTATTTTAGTTTACTATTGGAATTGATTTTAAGCAAGATTCAGCAATTCTCGTGGGAATGACCCGTATTTACACACTATACTACTATGTTGACCTCGTGCACTTGCGGATAAAACATCCAGTTGTTTGCCTATTAATTTAGGTAGGTAATTGTGAACAACAATCTTCACTAACTTTGCTTGCATCCTTTGTTCAACAGATGCATTAGGAGTATTATTGGACGTTTGGAAAATATGAAGAAGGTGCTTGTTAGAGTAATTCACAGCAATGTTTTTTTTAAAATTATTAATAAGATGCATCTTATCAATGTATTTTTATTTAATTATTTCTCTTTCAATTGAAGTAAACTATTTTTGAATGCTAAAATCTCTCAGCTATATATAGTTTAATTGCCAGGATGATTGGGTTGAGTTCATACTACTATAGTTTGGGTTGCCAGGATGAGCCAGCCAACTTTTGATTGTGCTTCCTTTCTACTTCACTCCTTGTTAGCTTCCGATCTTCTTCATTTAAGAAAAACACGATGGGGCTTTGAATAAACTACTCATGTAGAAAGGAAGCACATGAGTAGTTTGGGCTTGATTTCTATCATTTTCATAGAAGGAAATTGGTCACTTATATCAGTTGCTTTGATATAAAAGACTATATACAAATTATGATCGCTACCCCAACAAGACAATTGAGTTTTGGAGGACTCTAGTATTTTTTACTTTGGGCTTGGCTTTATTTTTATGCCTAAAATTTATTAATTTTGGCAAACAATACCATAATTGTTGTGCACTACATTATATCAGTAAAATAAAATCTAGACCATGGAATGATTTCTTTTCATTTCACTTGAAATTGACGATCCTATTTTGTCAAGTTTTCTCCATTTTATATTTTGAAATCTTTGTGACTGCCGGAGGCTTTGTTTGAACAGAGTTTACAAGTATTTTTTAATTACTCTTAAGTTTATTCTTACTGTTTGGGCTAGTGTTTAACAGATTTTATGTAAGCTCTCTCATAATTATTGTTCAAATTGCTAGGCAAAAAATTGACGGAGATCCCTAACAATTTGGATAGCAAATTGCGCTTTAAATTGTCGGTATACAACAGAAAATAGTGGTTTTATCTAGCAAGGTTCTTGCTTGTTTCTAGCTCTCTTTTTTTAATTTTTTTTTAATTTTTTTTTTTTTTTTTTTTTTTTTTTTAAATCTAGCTCGTTTGGTCTAGTTTAGGCCATTTGGCCTGCTTCTATTGAATTTCTTCAAGTTCTATAATGAATGTGAAGTGTGCAACTGTGTAAGTATTAGAAAGTGTCTCAATTTGGTTGAAAAACAGGTTTGTTCACTTTCTAGGTAAATCCTATTAAAAATTTTAATTCTTTTCACATATTAAAGTTAAAATTCCAGTGAAAAAACCTATACGGGGAGAATTTTATCCAAAAAGAAAACCTAAGCATAGAAAATTAAAAGAGAAAGAAATTAGAAAGTCAATTTGAAAGTGCAAACAAGAAACTATTTTCTGCTGCCAAGTCATGCCATGAATAAGTGAAGAAAGAGGGGCTGAGAAATATGGAGAAGAGCACTAATGAGAGGAAAAAACAAATAGGGGAATGTTCAGATATCCTTTCAAAAATCACCCTATTGAGAATGTTCTCTTTAAACTTTTAATTTTGATTATGTTTCCTCCCCAAACTTAAAAAAATTGTCAATATTCCTCTCAATGGCGAAACTATCCTTAGTAAAATAAAAACAAAAAATACTAAAAGTTCTAGAAAAAACCTAAAACTAAATAAATAAATAAATCCAAAGTGGTAAATTTGATTTTTTTTTTTTTAAAAAAATCCTATGTTTAAGAAAAAAATTTAATTTTTTTTGTTTTTTAATAACTTTTTAAATAAAAATTTCCGTTTTAAACAAATTAACAATTCTCATTTAAGAAAATAAAAAATTTCTAAAACAAAATTAAAAAATAAATAAATAAAATTTTCTGTTAAAAAAAAATATTCGTTTTAAAAAATATTCATTTTTTTTAAATTAAAAATTTTTCATTTTTTAATTTTTAATTTTTAATTTTTTTTATTATTATTATTTTTTAAATTTATGGAGGTATTTTTGTCTTATTGAGAAATATATATGCGCAATTTTATCTTTTTGCTAGCTTTAGGGGGGACATTGACAATGTTTTGGTAGTTTGGAGTGGACATTGTTAAATTTTGTGATAGTTTGAAGATAGTATGTGGACTTTACCTAAACAAATAAATTAATCAGTGGGCGCGAGTTATGGGTCATGGGCCATTGGGTTAAGTCTTTCTGGTTGTATTTTTTGATATTGATTTGGATTTTGCATTTTGAGTCCGAAAAAACCATTGAAAGGCTTGTTAGCATTATTTGGGACAATAACTTGGGCCGATCCACAAGCTCATACAGGTTGAGTGCCATAAGGGTATGAGATTGCAGGCCTTTAGGTTTAGGGTTGAAGAATTTAGAACCCAAAATAAGGCATTACTGTTGCTAGCAATTTGAGTGAGAGAATCATTTGGGGCACATGGAAGTAGAATCATCATAACAACATGCGATCAAAATGTTGCATTGGATATGCATGCTAATGCAACTCATCTTATAAATGAGTTACCCGAACAATATTGTTGGTCGCTATTTGTAAAATATGCATTCCACAATTGTAACTTTGTTGCACGTCTAGCTTGAGAATCAATAGAAAGACAAATTGTAAAAAAGTGTGAAAGCCTGCCTTTAACAATTAAGGCGATTGGGACTCTCTTGTCATCTAAATTAGATATTGAAGAATGGAATAAGGTATTGAGAAGTCAATTATGGAATTTATCAATGGAGGAGAGAGATGTCCTTCCTACTCTAGGATTAAGTTATAAATATCTTTCGCCACATCTAAAGCGATGCTTTGCATACTGCTCCATATTTTCAAGGGATTATGCTTTTGAAAAAGATAAATTAATCTTATTATGGATGGCGGAAGGTCTTTTGCCACAACCTCAAGATAATAAAACAATGGAAGAAGTTGGTGATGAGTGCTTCCGTACTCTTGTATCAAGATCATTATTCAAACAATTAAGTGGCAATAATTATACAATGCATGGTCATGTTTACACTCTAGCAAAATTTATATCTAAACAATTTACTCTAAGCTTTGGAGAAGATTCTTGTTTTGCAATTGAAAGCAAGATTCGCCATTTGTTGTATTTCCCACAAGGTTTTAATATTAAGAAGTTTGAACCTCGTAAGGATGAGAGGTTGCACACTATTTTTAGGGATGATTTGTGCTACATGCTTGGAACCCAACATTTATCACCAATGATAAGATGCCTACAACTACGAGTGCTCATTCTATCTTACAATGAGGATATAAGTAAGTTGCCGGATTCAATTAGTAAACTTAAATATCTACGTTATTTGGACATTTCTTACACTATGATTAAAAGGTTGTTTGATTCCATATGTAAGTTGTGCAATTTTCAAATATTGAATTTATCCCATTGTTGTCGTCTTATTGCCTTGCCAAGAAAGATCCATAAGCTCATTAATTTACGCCATCTTGATATTACTGCAACTAATTACATGAAGGAGATGCCAAGACATTTGGGTAGACTAAAGGATCTTCAAACATTAACCAAATTTATGGTCAACAAACATAGTAAATATGGCATTGAAGAGTTAGAAAAACTTACAAATCTTCGGGAACTTTCTATTTTGGAGCTCCAAAATATTGAATTTCCTATTAATGCTAAGAGCAGAGGCTTGAGGGATATGAAGTACCTTAAGAAGTTGGTATGGGAGTGGAATGCGTGGAGTGTTGTTACCAATCCTTCAGAAATTCAAAAAATCGTACTCGATCGTCTCGAGCCCCATCCATACTTGAAAAGCCTGTTTATCAAGTACTATGGTGGTACAGGTTTTCCAAACTGGGTAGGGGATGCTTCATTCTCTAATATAGCATCTCTTCATCTAGAAGACTGTAAGGAGTGTTGCAGGTTGCCCCCACTTGGGCAACTACCCTCTCTGCAGGACCTCTCTATTGTTGGGTTAAATGGAGTTGTTATGGTGGGTCTTGAGTTTTATGGCTACGGATCTTCTTCAGTAAAGCCATTTGAAGCCTTAAAAGTTCTAAGGTTCAAGTATATGTCGAAGTGGGAAAAATGGTTTCCCTTTGACGATGACAACAGACGTACCGAGCTTTTCCTAATCTCAGAGAGCTTGAAATTTATCGTTGTTGAAATTTATCGTTGTTACAAACTTCTTCCTCTTTTTTTCCCAATAAAATTGAAACCAATCAAAGTTAACAATATCATGAATTCATTCTTTCTTCAATTCATCCCAATATGATTGAGATCAACCAAAATTTAACATCATTGTAAAGAGATTGCCTTGGCCAATTCTTTCGTCGAGGACCAAGTCTTACATTTTGATGTTTATACAATACATGAAATTTTCAAAATGTGTTTGTTTTGTTACATTTAATAGTATATATATTATCACATAATTTAAAATTTAAATGACGTGACAATTGTATGAAATGAATGGCATTTACCAACTGGTTGACTCCAAGAACTTTCAAGCTAATTTCTGTCAGATATTAATGGTGTGGAAAAATCATTCGACCAATGGAATCCAAAGCTCACGTATTAAAAGTTGCTTTATCTTTTTTTCTTTTTGTACGCGCGCAACCGTGGGTCGTTTATCTCTATTGGTGATTTGAAGACTCTTTGCGGATAGCCCATCCTTTGTCCGATTTTGGTTGCTTTATCTTTATTTATGCATTTTCACTTGGATATGGGCCTCTCCACTATTATTGATCTTCTTTTCATAGATTGCCATCTCTTTTTTTTTTTTTTTCAAAGGCAATGGCAATGTCCATGAAATTTCTTTATTTCTTTTATTCATATTTAGCTTCTATATTGTAATGCGCGCATATGATCCTCGAGAAGATGATAATTGATATGTATTATAATTTATTGTATATGATCAATAAATTTAGAATATATTAAAATCCGACTCATAATATATAGCACCCGGGCAATATTCTTCTATTACTAGCTAGCTGCTCAATCTTTCTTGAATTCATCTTAATCAATTGAGATAAACCAAAATAACTTTGAAAAACATATTCAATTAATATGTTTGCATCTATTTTTTGGTTTAGGCATGTATAAATACAAAACTTGGCCGACTAAATTGACGTCAAACACCCACCTTCATTTCCTTTGATTTCCTCCAACATTGCAAAGAAGAAACACGTGGGTAGGGCCGTATGGGTCCATTACTGTTTTTGTTTTCTTTCGTGAGCATGTTTCCTATATATATACCTTCTTCAGTGTAGAAAGCGTTAGATAGCTTGCATTCCAGTCTCATTTTGCTCTCACCTTCCTTCGTTTCCTTTGATTTGCAAAAGCACAAAACATGGCTGAGATTGCAGGCATATTTCTCTCTCCCTTCCTCCAAGTGTTTTTTGAAAAAATGGCGTCTCCCGAATTCATTGACTTCTTTCGGGGACGAAAAGTGAATGATGGACTCTTAATGAAGCTGAAGATAAAATTGTCGTCCGTGAATGCAGTGGCTGAAGATGCGGAGGACAAGCAATTTACAAAGCCTGATGTTAAAGTGTGGCTTGATACGCTGAAAGATGTTGTCTATGATGCAGAGGACGTCTTGCATGAGATTGCTACCAAAGCCCTACAACGCAGGTCGGATGCTGAACTTGGAACGTTTGGATGTAAGGTACGTAACCCCATCTCTACTTGTCCTTTTGCCAAGAAGGTAGAAAAAAGGATAGAAGAGCTACTTGACAAACTGGATTTTCTAGTAAAACAAAAGGAGAATTTGGGCCTAAGAGAAGGTGTTGGAGTTGGTGGGAATCCATCAGAAAGACTGCCCACGACTTCTTTATTTGAAGAATTTAGTATTTATGGAAGGAATAATGATAAGGAGGCGATAATTAACTCGCTTCTCTCAAATGATGCGAGTGGCGAGTGACCGTGAAGTAGGTGTGGTTGCCGTAGTTGGCATGGGAGGAATTGGCAAGACCACCCTTGCTCAATTAGCATATAAGGATAATAGGGTGAATGAGAACTTTGACCTAAAAATATGGGTTTGTGTATCGGATCCATTTGATGTGTTCTTGGTAATAAAGTCAATTTTGGAGGTAGTAACTCAGCCACCTTGTAATGTTAATAATTCGGATCAGCTTCAAATTAAACTCAGGGAGATGTTGTCAGGAAAGAAATTTCTACTTGTTTTAGACGATGTTTGGGATAAGACATATCCCAAATGGGAGAACTTAAGTAATGCTTTAAAATTTGGGGCACAAGGAAGTAAGGTATCGTAACAACATGTGATTTCGAAGTTGCAAGAGTCATGCACACTAGTGCAACTCATCATATAAAAGAGTTATCACAAGAAGATTGTTAGTCACTATTTACAAAATATTCATGCCGATAGTAACTCTAATGAATATCTAGAACTAGAAGCAAAAGGAAGACAAATCGTAGAAAAGTGCAAAGGCATACCTTTAGCAATTAAGGTGATTGGGGCTCTCTTGTGGTCTAAATTAGATGTTGATGAATGGGATAAGGTATTAAGAAGTGAATTATGGGATTTACCAACTGAGACCGGCATCATTTCTGCTCTAAGATTAAGTTATAAATCTCTTTCGCCACATCTTAAACGATGCTTTGCATTCTGCTCCATATTCCCAAAGGATTATGCTTTAAAAAAAAAAAATCAATTAGTCTTATTATGGATGGTGGAAGGTTTCTTGCCGCAACCCAAAAATAAAACAATGGAAGAAGTTGGTGACGATTACTTCCTTGATCTTGTATCAAGATCATTATTCCAAAAATCCTATCGCAATAAATATATAATGCATGATCTTGTTAGTGATTTGGCAACATTCATATCTAAACAATTCACTTTAAGCCTTGCAGATGATTGTCCTCCTGAAATTGTAAGCAACACTCGCCATTTATCTTTTCATAAGAATTTTGCAAGCTTTCAAGAGGCTAAGAGATTGCACACTGTCCCAAGATTAAATTTATTGAGTGGCTACGTATATGGAACCCAATTTCCACTACTAACGACAAGTTGCTTACAAGTGCTTAGTCTAACTCACTATATGGACTTAATTGAGTTGCCAAATTCAATTAGTAAACTTATATATCTACGTTATTTGAGCATTTCTAGCACTCGGATTAAAAGGTTGCATGATTCTGTTTGTAAGTTGTATAATTTACAGACATTGAATTTATCATATTGTTCTATTCTTGTAGCATTGCCAAGAGATATGTATAAACTCATTAATTTACGTCATCTTGGTATTACTGAAACTCGCAATATAACGGAGATGCCAAGACATCTTGGTAGACTAAAAGGTCTTCAGACATTAACTAAATTTATGGTTGGCAAAGATAGTGGATGTGGCATTGGAGAGTTAAAAAAACTTAATCTTCTGAGAGGATCACTTTGTATTAAGAACCTCCAAAATGTTACATCTCTTACGGATGCTAATGACTTAAACTTGGTGGATAAGAAGTACCTTGAGGAGTTGGAATTGAGCTGGGCATATTCTTGTAAGTTGTATAATTTACAGACATTGAATTTATCATATTGTTCTATTCTTGTAGCATTGCCAAGAGATATGTATAAACTCATTAATTTACGTCATCTTGGTATTACTGAAACTCGCAATATAACGGAGATGCCAAGACATCTTGGTAGACTAAAAGGTCTTCAGACATTAACTAAATTTATGGTTGGCAAAGATAGTGGATGTGGCATTGGAGAGTTAAAAAAACTTAATCTTCTGAGAGGATCACTTTGTATTAAGAACCTCCAAAATGTTACATCTCTTACGGATGCTAATGACTTAAACTTGGTGGATAAGAAGTACCTTGAGGAGTTGGAATTGAGCTGGGCATATTCTTGTAAGTTGTATAATTTACAGACATTGAATTTATCATATTGTTCTATTCTTGTAGCATTGCCAAGAGATATGTATAAACTCATTAATTTACGTCATCTTGGTATTACTGAAACTCGCAATATAACGGAGATGCCAAGACATCTTGGTAGACTAAAAGGTCTTCAGACATTAACTAAATTTATGGTTGGCAAAGATAGTGGATGTGGCATTGGAGAGTTAAAAAAACTTAATCTTCTGAGAGGATCACTTTGTATTAAGAACCTCCAAAATGTTACATCTCTTACGGATGCTAATGACTTAAACTTGGTGGATAAGAAGTACCTTGAGGAGTTGGAATTGAGCTGGGCATATTGGTCGAAAGATAATACTGTAGTAAGGCAAATAGTTGTCTTAAATAGTCTCCAGCCCCATTCGAACTTGAAAAGTCTCACTATTAGGGGCTATGATGGTAAAAGTTTTCCGGACTGGGTAGGGCAACAGCCTTCTTTTGAGAAATTGGAAATACGTGATTGTCCAGAAGTTGAGTCATTTACTGAAGGGGGATTGCCTTCCAATCTAAACGAAATTTCCATCATCTTTTGTGATAAACTCTTTGTGAACCGAATGGGGTGGGGTTTGCAAAAACTCCAGTGTCTTAGAAGATTCATGCTTTGGGACGCAAAAACCGATGTGGAGTCCTTTCCAAATGAGGGGTTGTTTCCTACCAGTCTTACCCATCTTTACGTCCAATTCTTTCCAAAATTGAAATCTTTGGACAAGAAGGGGCTTCAACACCTCACTGCTCTTGAAGAATTGCATATCTCGTCCTGCCCTAAGCTCGAGTGCATGCCAGAAGACGGGCTGCCTGCCTCCCTTTCTACTTTAAGGATCTTCGAATGTCCTTTGTTGGAGAAAGAGTGGGGAAGGAAATAAGGAGAAAAATGGCGCAAGATTGCTCACGTCCCCAACAAATATATTCATTACCACGTACGGATTGAATGAGCTATAATTTATTGTATAGCAAGGTACTTTCCTTTTCGGCCAGCTATAATTTATGAATATACCGTTTCTATTTTAATTTTTCTTAGCTACTACCTCTGATGAAACACATTGCCTTGTCCTCTTCTTTATTCTTCCTTTATTTTTGTTTAATAATTCTGTTTTGATTTGAATTCATTTCTCTAATTTAACCCATCCAAATTCAGAAAAGAATTAAAAGTCTAAAAGAGTTCAAATCAGTTGGGTTCTATCTATCTAAGTGGTGTTTTGCATTTTGGGCAGGTCATCCGAAATGAAATGGTCAAATGCTGTCATTCTCTTCCAATAGGCTTTGTTGATTGTGCCGGATCAAACTGGGTTAGGGTTAAGGGTACTATCCTTATATTTTCGTTTAATAATTATATTTTGATTTGAACACAAATTTCCAATTTAACCAATCAAAAATCAGAAAAGAATTGAAAGCCCAAAAGATCTCATATTAGTTGGGTTTTGTCTTTTGAGCAGGTAATCTGGAGTGAAATACAAGTTGTACTTGTGTGCTCAAGGCCTTGCTACAGATGGTCAACTGCTCCTAGGCATTATTTTCGTATCTTCTTATCAATGGGTTCCATTCTCTTCATCATCCTCCAATGCGATTTGTTAATTATGCTTGTACAAACTGGGTTAAAAGCAGTTGATTTTACCATTGGTACGAGAACTCTGAAATGGTGTAAATATTCTGTTGGGATGTCTTTTTTGCTTTGGTGGCAAGCTCCTCTGCCACAGCTGTTTCAATTGGTGGTTCAAAGGTGTATTTATTGGGCATTGTCTCCTTGTGCTCTTATGATCAATTTGTGTGATCATTTTTCCCTCTTTCTCCGGAATTTTGCACGTAATTTGGTTACTGAAGACAATTTGTCCAGCGTAAATGGGTTGATTTGGAATTGATTGTTAAAAGTCTCCACGTTACTGTCAGGTACTTTCTCTGTTCAACCAGCTAATTTCTCTCTTTGTTGAGGATAAAATGCTTTGCCCAATTTTTTATTCTTCCATTATTTTTGTTTAATAATTCTGTTTTAATTTGATGCCAGTTGTCTAATTTAATCCATCAAAAAAAAAAAAAAAAAAAAACTAATTAAAAGCCCATAAGATTCTAAATCGGTTGGATTCTGAGTGGTGTTTGCCTTTGGAGCAGGTCATTTAGAATGAAATACAAACTCCACTTGTGTGTTTTCATGGATTCGGTAGCAGATGGTCAACCACTCCTACTCTGTGTCGGAGTGGCTTAATGGCAACTCATGTTTGTTGACATTTTGAGTTTAGAAATCAATTCAATTAACATTGGACAAGCTCAATCTTGATTTTGCCATTTGAGTTGTACAATGTTTTTGGTAGGTGAAAAACGTTTTTGGGTTTTATTATTAAACTTATTTATGGTTAAGTTCTCTACCAAAACATCTTCTTTGCAGAAGGTTGACTTAAGGAGTCTGGAGATGGCTGCTTTGTGGAGATATTGGGGACACTTTAAGCTTGTGAGTTTTTCTAATAGGAGAAAGTTACTTGTTGATCTGTTGCCACTATTGAGTCACTTTTTTTGTGTACTAGCATATTGGATTGCTAGGAGCCTAGGTGGATGCTAGCCCAACCCATCAAAAGAGCAACTAGTTGATGTTGTTCAGAGGCATTTCATGTCACATGTACTTGCAAAACTGGTTGCTACTCCCTTTTTCGTGTACTTACAATGTTAGTTCAAGCAGCTTTTTAGTAGTAGATAGCATTATTCTGTTATGAAAAATGAAAAATCCATATTTCTGGTGGTGAAGCAAATGGACGACTTGCAGGTCATTTTGGGGTTTGTTCAGGCTGCAATTGATTGAAGACTGTGCAAATGACCTGGAGACAAATGGGGAGATCTTTGAATTTGGTTGTCTATGCCAACTGATGATACTGGTACCTAAATGTCCACTTCCCTCTGCCGTGATGTTTGTAACAATTTATCAGTGGCTTGTTTATGTCTATCACTCTATCATTTTCGGTTACAGAGCTCGTGACCAGACCTCTAAAGAAGATCTTTGTGGCTTTCTTTCCAAACTTGGTTGAATGTACTGCTGACTTGAGGAAGTAGGTTTTTAAAGACCTCTTCATCTGTGCTGGATGGGCTTAAGGGAAACTGATGTTTGTTGACATTTTGAGTTTAGAAATCAATTCAATTAACATTAGACAACCTTTATGTTGTGAAACTATATAAATGCTAAGTTTTTGCTCCTGAATATATTCTGAGGTTATGGATTTTTGACATGATCTTGGCCTTTGTACTGTTGCCCAAAAAGTCAGACAAACCAAATCAAAACTGCCTGCAATGATCACTATCTCTATAGTAGTAGTTATAACAAAACGTTTCATGCACATATTGATCATAAAGTTACTACATTTACTTCAATCTATTTATTCCTTTTCTTTTTAATCATCATCGTTGAACAGTTTGCATAGAGAGTGGAATGGACTTTGCTCTGTGACATACTTGCTTCGTCATGTAGACTTTTAGCCACTTCCACCCCACTGATTCTACTCACTGGTATACTAAGAACTTGGTAAAAGAAGAAAAAGAAGACTGAAGTAATTCAGTCTTGGTTCTCAGAGCTCAAGCTAACCAGCATTGGTCAGAAGTAATCCTCCTTCTCAATTAGTATGTTCATGTTTTTTCCTAGTGGCTAATATAGGGGTGCTCTGGGCATCAGGAATTGGGGCATCACTAGCTTATTCGTGTACAAGATCTCCTCTGAAACCAAGCCATAGGCTAATTCAAATTCTTGCAAGGTAACTTCCATCTCTTCAAGGCCTGAAGTTCTTGAGCTATTCATCTAAAAAAATAGAGAAGTGTGTTTGTGATCTAAAAAAATAGAGAAGTGTGTTTGTGTGTGAGAGATACTGTAGAGCTTCTAGTAACTTCATAGACCTTCACTTAACATGTTTCTTTTGTGTTGAAAAAGATAAAAATGACCTCTTTTTTCTTTCTTTT
>NC_081541.1:46121082-46122562 GCF_901000735.1 Corylus avellana
TTTCAGCCGAGAATAATTTTTACCAACAAGTAGCAGGGGATATATATAGTTTGAGTCTTGTATTTTCTTTTGCTGTCCACAATCAGCCATGCATAATCATATCTGCAAATCAGTGGAATCTTGTTTTATGGATATTGAAATCAGATCAACAAACATCATCCAAAAGATCTGTTTTTGTTTATTTATTATACTGAAAATTTTAATTCACTTGATATGTAGAACAATTCAGTTTCCACAAAATCTTTCTAGGATGTACTACTTTTCTAGTTATTTCAATATGTGGTTTCTGTTGACGAATATGTTTTATGCTTAATGCAGAAAAAGAAGCCAGGGCTGTGTTTTGAAAACTCTCAAAACACAATGTGCAGCAGTAAATGGTGCTGATCAATCCAATTTTGTCTTGGTTGATACCCCTTGATCATATATTATCAGGTGCTTTAATCGTGCATCTCTTTTCTATGTGATATAGCGGTTTTAGCTCCTATTTAATTTCTAATTTTGTTGTATTGCTTTAAGGGATTCTTAGGTGTGCTTTTCAAATGATGTTTCGTGCTTTGGAAACTACACCAAACAATTGCAGCCAACTCTTCCTAGCAGTCCATATGGTGGAAATTGTCGGTGTCCTTCTTGTGGAGGAGGTTCGATAATATGAATTTGTATTTGGTGTTTGGTATGTAGAGCTTCTTAGTAACTTCATAGACCTTCTATAACATGTTTATTTTGTGTTAGATATAATATGACCTCTTTTTCTTCTTTCTCTTCTACCCAAAATTCATCACTCTTCATGTTACCATTTAACCTGTTGTGAGGCCCTTTATGCCAACAACTAACTTCTCTTGCACTGAAAAATGCAGAGCTATCATATATTAAACACTTGGCTTCTGCATTAATTGGTTTTCACCCTGTGCGCTACAATTATTATTCACTCTGTTGTTTTATGCTAATGTTGTTCCTGTTTGTTCTTTCTTTTCCCCAGCCAACCAACAACCTATCATCACAAGAGTTTTCAATGAGACAATGAACCTTTCTTCATTTTCCAATGAGCAAGTGGGATAGTACAAGTTCGGGCTACTTCTGATCAAATACAAGGCTGCATATGAAATTGAAGTAAAGAAGGGTAGATTTCCTCTAGTCTCTTAATTCCTGGAATAGAAACCTTTTACTTGAATTCTTCTTGTGCCAATGATCCTTTCTTCAGTGTACACATGATTGGCTTCAAGCCTTCACTATATATCGGCTGCAGAAACTTGGTTCTCCACAATAGCTTGACTCGCTTTCAATTAAATGCTATTTTTGGAAGCTGTTAGAGACGAAAATAGTTCGCAGGACATTGATGAACTATTGCTGATTGTTTTTTCATTTGGTACTTGGTTGTATTTGTATTGAGAGATGGTGTTATTTTTTTTTTTTGCTTTTAATTTGAAAAAACTCAGATGGTTTACCTTTCAATTTTGGTTGTTTAAAGTCTTTTAAGTGTACT
>NC_081541.1:46122662-46131960 GCF_901000735.1 Corylus avellana
TCTAAACAATTCACTTTAAGCCTTGCAGATGATTGTCCTCCTTAAATTGTAAGCAACACTCGCCATTTATCTTTTCATAAGAATTTTGCAAGCTTTCAAGAGGCTAAGAGATTGCACACTGTCCCAAGATTAAATTTATTGAGTGGCTACGTATATGGAACCCAATTTCCACTACTAACGACAAGTTGCTTACAAGTGCTTAGTCTAACTCACTATATGGACTTAATTGAGTTGCCAAATTCAATTAGTAAACTTATATATCTACGTTATTTGAGCATTTCTAGCACTCGGATTAAAAGGTTGCATGATTCTGTTTGTAAGTTGTATAATTTACAGACATTGAATTTATCATATTGTTCTATTCTTGTAGCATTGCCAAGAGATATGTATAAACTCATTAATTTACGTCATCTTGGTATTACTGAAACTCGCAATATAACGGAGATGCCAAGACATCTTGGTAGACTAAAAGGTCTTCAGACATTAACTAAATTTATGGTTGGCAAAGATAGTGGATGTGGCATTGGAGAGTTAAAAAAACTTAATCTTCTGAGAGGATCACTTTGTATTAAGAACCTCCAAAATGTTACATCTCTTACGGATGCTAATGACTTAAACTTGGTGGATAAGAAGTACCTTGAGGAGTTGGAATTGAGCTGGGCATATTGGTCGAAAGATAATACTGTAGTAAGGCAAATAGTTGTCTTAAATAGTCTCCAGCCCCATTCGAACTTGAAAAGTCTCACTATTAGGGGCTATGATGGTAAAAGTTTTCCGGACTGGGTAGGGCAACAGCCTTCTTTTGAGAAATTGGAAATACGTGATTGTCCAGAAGTTGAGTCATTTACTGAAGGGGGATTGCCTTCCAATCTAAACGAAATTTCCATCATCTTTTGTGATAAACTCTTTGTGAACCGAATGGGGTGGGGTTTGCAAAAACTCCAGTGTCTTAGAAGATTCATGCTTTGGGACGCAAAAACCGATGTGGAGTCCTTTCCAAATGAGGGGTTGTTTCCTACCAGTCTTACCCATCTTTACGTCCAATTCTTTCCAAAATTGAAATCTTTGGACAAGAAGGGGCTTCAACACCTCACTGCTCTTGAAGAATTGCATATCTCGTCCTGCCCTAAGCTCGAGTGCATGCCAGAAGACGGGCTGCCTGCCTCCCTTTCTACTTTAAGGATCTTCGAATGTCCTTTGTTGGAGAAAGAGTGGGGAAGGAAATAAGGAGAAAAATGGCGCAAGATTGCTCACGTCCCCAACAAATATATTCATTACCACGTACGGATTGAATGAGCTATAATTTATTGTATAGCAAGGTACTTTCCTTTTCGGCCAGCTATAATTTATGAATATACCGTTTCTATTTTAATTTTTCTTAGCTACTACCTCTGATGAAACACATTGCCTTGTCCTCTTCTTTATTCTTCCTTTATTTTTGTTTAATAATTCTGTTTTGATTTGAATTCATTTCTCTAATTTAACCCATCCAAATTCAGAAAAGAATTAAAAGTCTAAAAGAGTTCAAATCAGTTGGGTTCTATCTATCTAAGTGGTGTTTTGCATTTTGGGCAGGTCATCCGAAATGAAATGGTCAAATGCTGTCATTCTCTTCCAATAGGCTTTGTTGATTGTGCCGGATCAAACTGGGTTAGGGTTAAGGGTACTATCCTTATATTTTCGTTTAATAATTATATTTTGATTTGAACACAAATTTCCAATTTAACCAATCAAAAATCAGAAAAGAATTGAAAGCCCAAAAGATCTCATATTAGTTGGGTTTTGTCTTTTGAGCAGGTAATCTGGAGTGAAATACAAGTTGTACTTGTGTGCTCAAGGCCTTGCTACAGATGGTCAACTGCTCCTAGGCATTATTTTCGTATCTTCTTATCAATGGGTTCCATTCTCTTCATCATCCTCCAATGCGATTTGTTAATTATGCTTGTACAAACTGGGTTAAAAGCAGTTGATTTTACCATTGGTACGAGAACTCTGAAATGGTGTAAATATTCTGTTGGGATGTCTTTTTTGCTTTGGTGGCAAGCTCCTCTGCCACAGCTGTTTCAATTGGTGGTTCAAAGGTGTATTTATTGGGCATTGTCTCCTTGTGCTCTTATGATCAATTTGTGTGATCATTTTTCCCTCTTTCTCCGGAATTTTGCACGTAATTTGGTTACTGAAGACAATTTGTCCAGCGTAAATGGGTTGATTTGGAATTGATTGTTAAAAGTCTCCACGTTACTGTCAGGTACTTTCTCTGTTCAACCAGCTAATTTCTCTCTTTGTTGAGGATAAAATGCTTTGCCCAATTTTTTATTCTTCCATTATTTTTGTTTAATAATTCTGTTTTAATTTGATGCCAGTTGTCTAATTTAATCCATCAAAAAAAAAAAAAAAAAAAAACTAATTAAAAGCCCATAAGATTCTAAATCGGTTGGATTCTGAGTGGTGTTTGCCTTTGGAGCAGGTCATTTAGAATGAAATACAAACTCCACTTGTGTGTTTTCATGGATTCGGTAGCAGATGGTCAACCACTCCTACTCTGTGTCGGAGTGGCTTAATGGCAACTCATGTTTGTTGACATTTTGAGTTTAGAAATCAATTCAATTAACATTGGACAAGCTCAATCTTGATTTTGCCATTTGAGTTGTACAATGTTTTTGGTAGGTGAAAAACGTTTTTGGGTTTTATTATTAAACTTATTTATGGTTAAGTTCTCTACCAAAACATCTTCTTTGCAGAAGGTT
Organism: Corylus avellana; assembly: GCF_901000735.1. Classification (NCBI taxonomy): domain Eukaryota; kingdom Viridiplantae; phylum Streptophyta; class Magnoliopsida; order Fagales; family Betulaceae; genus Corylus; species Corylus avellana. The sequence continues at coordinate 46,125,410 of NC_081541.1, forward strand.
GACTTAAGGAGTCTGGAGATGGCTGCTTTGTGGAGATATTGGGGACACTTTAAGCTTGTGAGTTTTTCTAATAGGAGAAAGTTACTTGTTGATCTGTTGCCACTATTGAGTCACTTTTTTTGTGTACTAGCATATTGGATTGCTAGGAGCCTAGGTGGATGCTAGCCCAACCCATCAAAAGAGCAACTAGTTGATGTTGTTCAGAGGCATTTCATGTCACATGTACTTGCAAAACTGGTTGCTACTCCCTTTTTCGTGTACTTACAATGTTAGTTCAAGCAGCTTTTTAGTAGTAGATAGCATTATTCTGTTATGAAAAATGAAAAATCCATATTTCTGGTGGTGAAGCAAATGGACGACTTGCAGGTCATTTTGGGGTTTGTTCAGGCTGCAATTGATTGAAGACTGTGCAAATGACCTGGAGACAAATGGGGAGATCTTTGAATTTGGTTGTCTATGCCAACTGATGATACTGGTACCTAAATGTCCACTTCCCTCTGCCGTGATGTTTGTAACAATTTATCAGTGGCTTGTTTATGTCTATCACTCTATCATTTTCGGTTACAGAGCTCGTGACCAGACCTCTAAAGAAGATCTTTGTGGCTTTCTTTCCAAACTTGGTTGAATGTACTGCTGACTTGAGGAAGTAGGTTTTTAAAGACCTCTTCATCTGTGCTGGATGGGCTTAAGGGAAACTGATGTTTGTTGACATTTTGAGTTTAGAAATCAATTCAATTAACATTAGACAACCTTTATGTTGTGAAACTATATAAATGCTAAGTTTTTGCTCCTGAATATATTCTGAGGTTATGGATTTTTGACATGATCTTGGCCTTTGTACTGTTGCCCAAAAAGTCAGACAAACCAAATCAAAACTGCCTGCAATGATCACTATCTCTATAGTAGTAGTTATAACAAAACGTTTCATGCACATATTGATCATAAAGTTACTACATTTACTTCAATCTATTTATTCCTTTTCTTTTTAATCATCATCGTTGAACAGTTTGCATAGAGAGTGGAATGGACTTTGCTCTGTGACATACTTGCTTCGTCATGTAGACTTTTAGCCACTTCCACCCCACTGATTCTACTCACTGGTATACTAAGAACTTGGTAAAAGAAGAAAAAGAAGACTGAAGTAATTCAGTCTTGGTTCTCAGAGCTCAAGCTAACCAGCATTGGTCAGAAGTAATCCTCCTTCTCAATTAGTATGTTCATGTTTTTTCCTAGTGGCTAATATAGGGGTGCTCTGGGCATCAGGAATTGGGGCATCACTAGCTTATTCGTGTACAAGATCTCCTCTGAAACCAAGCCATAGGCTAATTCAAATTCTTGCAAGGTAACTTCCATCTCTTCAAGGCCTGAAGTTCTTGAGCTATTCATCTAAAAAAATAGAGAAGTGTGTTTGTGTGTGAGATACTGTAGAGCTTCTTAGTAACTTCATAGACCTTCTATAACATGTTTCTTTTGTGTTAGATATAATATGACCTCTTTTTCTTCTTTCTCTTCTGCCCAAAATTCCTCACTCTTCATGTTTACCGTTTAACCTGTTTTGAGGCCCTTTATGCCAACAACTAACTTCTCTTGCACTGAAAAATGCAGAGCTATCATATATTAAAAATTTGGCTTCTGCATTAATTGGTCTTCACCCTATGTGCTTCAATTATTATTCACTCTCTTGTTTTATGCTAATGTTGTTCCTTTTTGTTCTTTCTTTTCCCCAGCCAACCAACAACCTATCATCACAAGAGTTTTCAATGAGACAATGATCGTTTCCTCATTTTTCAATGAGCAAGTGGGATAGAGCAACTTCTGGCTACTTCTGATCAAATACAAGGCAGCATATGAAATTGAAGTAAAGAAGGGGGGCAGATTCCCTCTGGTCTCTCAATTCCTGGAATAGAAACCTTTTACTTGAATTCTTCTTGTGACAATGATCCTTTCTTCAGTGTACACATGATTGGCTTCGCTAGATATCGGCTGCAGAAACTTGGTTCTCCACAATAGCTTGACTGGCCTTCAATTAAATGCTATTTCTGGAAGTTGTTAGAGACCAAAATAGTTCTCAGGACATTGATGAACTATTGCTGATTGTTTTTTTTTTTTTTTTTTTTTTTTTTTTTTTTTTTTTTTTTTTTTTTTTTTTCTTCATTTGGTGCTTGGTTGTATTTGTATTGAGAGATGGTATTATTCTTTTTTGCTTTTAATTTTTTTTAAAAAAAAACAAAAACTCATAGATGGTTTACCTTTCAATTTTGGCTGTTTAAAGTCTTTTAATTATACTCTTTGATGCTGTTTTTTTGTTGTCACATATGAACACCAAAAATTGAATAATATAACACGAGTCGCTGAGCGGCATTTGAATGTTATTTAAATGTTTAATATTTGAATGTCATTTGCCATCGAGGATAACATTCCCATTCCCTCTCCCCCCCACCCAAGACTTTTTTTTCTATGCAAAATGCTAAACATACTTCCAAGTACATTTTTCATGATGTGATAGTAAAAATTACCATTAGATGTTATATGTACTTTTATTTATTATTTCATCCGATAGTAATTTTTTACTGTCACATAAAAGTGAACACTTAAAAAGAGTATTACATGAAGCCATTAGAGATGCCCAGGACTAGAGCAATTACTCTAAATTAATAAATAATACGTACAATGAGCTTCTTTTTTCCACCAAAAATAATGTATAATGGGCTTAGTGACTATTTTGGACTTTGTTTGCCAACATTTATGAATTGGACGTCCAAGGAGATTCCCATGTTCATTTCAGTTATGGAGTTGATTGATGATAAAAAAAATTGCTTGCAAATCTTAAGATGCAGATAAAGTTCTCCATTTCCATTCAAAACTAAATTGAAACAAAATAAATTTAGATAGAGAGGAAAAAAAACTCCAGTCCAATACTGATTGATTGGAGTGTTTTTCGTTGGAATGAAACATGATGCAAAATAATTTTTTTCATTAAAAAAATAGCAAATCTTTTATATTTTTTGGGGATTTTAGGAATGCAATATTGAATTGGGCTGGACTTATGTTTATTGATTCATATTTGAATGGGGAATTCGACCAACTCAAATTCATATTTTAGGGCCCTTGTGGACTTCATATGTACAGTACCTCTCATGTTCAAAAATTAAATTTGATAAAGACGTGTTTGGCTCTGGAATAGCCATTTTTTTTTTTCTTTCAGCAGTGAAGCATACTTCTAGAGCAATACTCACGATCTAAAACCTTCTCAGACAAAAAGAAAGGCATACAGAGAGATATCTTTCACATACTATTTACAGCTTTTTTCACACAAACAAACAGCCTTAAGAAAATTGCCTTAATTTTTCACCCTCTTGTACAAAACATTTTTACGTACTTTATAGGCTGTCTTAGAGTAATTAATGGGCGCCCTATTTACTTCAACTATTGATTTGAGGATATATATCCGTTGTGGACTTCTTTTTTCAAAGGCAATTTCCATGAAATTTCTTTCCATCACATTTTGCTCGATCTTTTCCGTTGGTCATAAACTTCAATTAAACTACAGTAAAGTATATGATGAAATTTCCATGAAATTTCTTCCCATCACATTTGGCTCGATCTTTTCAGCTTGTCCGCTCAAAGCTGAAATCTCAACGCATGCTATGATGATGAGCTATAATAAAATGACATATTTGACTGTCTTTTCCTTTATGTAGTGGAAACAATTCCTAGTGGGGATGCTGGTATGACCTACTTTGAATGGATGTTTAGTTTTTATTTTCTAAGCAAATGAGAGATGGGTTGATGGATTAAAAAACCCAAAAAGAGATAGGCTCTTCAACAAGACACCCAGAATGAAAATTACAACACAAAAAATACACAAAAATAGTAGGCAAGAATTTACTGGTTATAGTGATTATAGATGTTTTACCCGCTTTGCTGTTGGGATAGAAATTTCTTATAGTTACTCAACCTAGTTTAATAAAATGTGTTCTCAAATATAAGCTTCATTTTTAAGTTTTTGTTAAAAGTCCGTTTTGACTATTTTTAGGCTTTTTGGACCCTTAAAAGTGCGTTTACTTTTTTTTATCAAACGAGTATTTTTTTCTTTAAACGGACTTTTTGAGTGTTAAAAACACTTTTAGACCCTTCAAACGCAATCTCAAAGAGACCCTACAGTAGAAAACAAGTATAAAACTTGTTGTTTTCCATCAAAATTATTCTTGACTACTAGTTAGGTATGAGATTGGTGAAATTAAAAAAAAAAAAAAAAGAAAAAAAAAAGAAAAAGAAAAGATAATAAGCATTTTTTTTTTAAAAAAAAGTTAATAAGAATATTGCTGCAAGATACCATTCTATTTTGGAGCAAAAAGCTCAACCACTCAGTGCTGCTAATGAAAGATACAAGGAAATATTTGATAACTTATTTAATTTTTTCTTGTAACAGAAAATTGCTGATGGGGATTACAAAAAAGAAAAGGGGCTGAAATTTCAAGTCAAGCCGCCCAACAAAAGGAAAAAAATAAAAAATAATAACAATATAAGTTAATTCATGCTTTCAGACAGCTAACAAGCACCTACTAATCTGACTCATAAACTTAGCCATTGACACGTAATCTTTACCGACCAAATTGACTCAATCCTGTAAGTTGTAAAATTGTTTGTATTGTTTTTCCAAAGACACAAGTATTAGACATTTATTTTTTTAATTTTTTTTTTAAGAAAGTACAAAAATAAAGAAAAAAGTGGTCTCAGTAGAGGAGAGGGGTGGCCCAGCTAAGGTGTCAAGTGGCCAACCTTATCTGTTTGGGGTGGCGGCCGACTACCCCTAGTCAATTGAGAAAGCCACAGAGCCACCCATGACCAAGACAAAGGTGATCACATTTCTTTTTTTTTTTTTATTTAATATAGAAAAATACACCTACGTACCATCTTTTCCTCTAAAAGTAGGAATATGATCTTACTTTAAAAACTTATTTGTCTTACTTGGATTTTAATATCTATTTAGAAGAGAATAATATAAGAGAACTTAGAATTTTTCATAATTAATGGAGCCCATTTTTCTTTTATTTTATCTGAAAGACGCCACATCAATCAAGCTGATAGGTGTAGGAAGATCATGATCCCTATAATTAAAAATGTCCGGATTTGATTGCTTTATCTTATTTCTGTATTTTCCAGCGGGGTGGGCCTCTCCCACTATTATTGTTCTGAAAATATATCCATTGTACTGTGCACTTATTTTTTAGATTGCCATCTCTTTTTTTTTTTTTTCCAAAGGCAATATCATTGAAATTTCTTTCATTCAAATTTGGCTTCAAGATTGTAATGATTTATTTGAATGTGATCATCAAGAAGATGATAATTGATATGTATATGAATTATGATCAATAAATTCAGAATAAATTTAGAGAGGCAGAGTAGCCTTTCAAATATTAAAACCCGACTCATAATATATAGCAATCAATATTCTTCTATTAGACTATTACTATTACTAGGCTCAATCCTAACCTCAATCTTTCTTCGATCCATCTTAATCAATTGAAATAAACTAAAATTAACATCCTTAAAATAAGGAATAAGTTTTAAAAACAAATTCAAATAATATAATTAAATTCAACCAGAAATTATAAAATTAGAGTAACTAAAGTTTGCATCTATTTTTTTGGTACAGAGAAAACAAAAATAAAAATGAAAACTTCATAAAGGACTTTTTAACTACCGTGCATTTTGACTTTTGAGAAGACGGGCTAAATTTTTAAAACTCTCAATTCCATCCCTCGAACTTTCAATTTGATGCAATTTACTTCTCCGTCATTTTTTTGTTGTTAAAACCCCTAAAAAACAAAATTACCCTTCGATTTTTTAAAAAAAAATCATTGAAAAAATTGAAAAAAAAAGGAAAAAAAAAAAGGGTCACAAGGTAGCCTAACCGTGGGTCACCTTGTGATCTATTTTTTTTTATAATAATTTTTAAGGGAAACTTTAGAAAACCCCCCTGAATTTCAAGCTGATTTGAAAAACCCTTCATGAATTTCTAAAACTCTCACTTAGACCTCCTGAACTTTGGTTTTCTCTCACTTTGGACCCTTTTAATATTAAACCACATCATTTTGGACGTTTTAACATTAATAGTATATATATTATCACATCATTTAAATTTTAAATGACGTAACAACATTAACATGTATATTATTAAATTAATAAAATTTAATCTATATCATACAGTATACATTTGCCTACCAGTAATAAAGAAGCCCACTTTGAGATGAGTGGCACTTACCAGCCGGTTGACTCGAAGTCAACTTTCAAGCTTTCTTTCTCAGATATTAATGGTGTGGAAAAATCTGTTTCTTGGTATCTTTTTTCTGGATCAGGATCCCCAATGGGGAATTGCTGATGAGTTTTTTTTGTTAATCTGGATTGTTGGATTTCATCCAACGGTCTAAATCTTGCCATGTGTCCCATTTCATAAAATATAATAAAATATTATATATATTTTAAAAAATAAATATAAAATAAAATAATAAAAAATTAATTTAATAATAGAGGATAGTTGGCCACCC
>NC_081541.1:46132643-46140113 GCF_901000735.1 Corylus avellana
GGAAAACTGGGGTGGCCAGCCACCCATATTATTAAATTATTTTTTTATTGTTTTATTTTATATTTATTTTTTAAAATATATATAATATTTTATTATATTTTTTGAAATGGGACACGTGGCGAGATTTATACCATTGGATGAAATCTAATGGTTCAGATTAATAAAAAAACCCATCAGCAATTCCCCAACCATTGCTGGGGATCTTGATCCCTTTTTTCTCTGATCAATTTGATTCCATCAACATGGTGTGGAGTCCACCACACTTGGCCGGCTTCATTTGATCATGTCTTTTCTCTTGTCTTTCTCTACGCAAAAGTTGATTTATCTCTTTTTGTCTTTTTTCTTCTCTTATTCTGCGCAAAAATTTGGGTTATCTCTTTTTTAATCAAAAGATAGGCCGACGAGATTAATTGTGGCTATTTTAGCTGGGCATGATCATAGTAATACTTATCTGTTGGGAGCTACACATGAAGGGTCTAAACGGTGGGAATTACAAGTGCTTCATCAAGTCTGACTAAGCCATAGGGGAGGGTAGATTAATCGGTTACTGATTATCGGCTGTGTGCCAGTTTCGACTGAACCGATATTAACCGTAACTGATATATCAATATTCTTATCGGTTAAATTTTTTATACCGGTATGCTTATCGGTCCGGTTAGAAATTTCATATCAATTAATCGTTTAACCGGTATAAACCGTTAAATAGGGATGCCGAAACGATGTAGTTTTGGGATTATATATATACCTATGTAACCTTATCTTAATTTGGGTTTGGGTATGTTTGATTTTTTTTTAGTGATGGCATTGGATGAGATTTCTTTGCCTTTGGTAAAAACATTTTTCATTAACTAGTTTTCTTACTCTAATTAGCATTCATTATGTTAATTAATCCATTTGCTTTGGAAAAATGTTTTTTATAATATATATATAAAAAAAAAGTTGTGGTAGATCAATATAAAAAAGTTTGAAGCTTTTTAGCCCAAAAAACAAATATTTGGGTCCCAACAAAAAGTATTTGGACCCTAAAACAACTCAATTTTAATAAGTTATTTTAGCCCAACAAAAAGTATTTGGACTCTCAAAAGTAAAAAAAAAACTTATTTTGGCTTAACAAAATAAATTAATATAAAGCCCACGGTTAAGCCGGTTATAACCGAACCGTTTAACCGTGTACCATTATAACCGATAATTTCAGTTAAAATTCTTATTGGCCCGGTATCGGTTAATAAACCGTTTAACCGAAAATTATCGGTTAATAACCGATAAGAGACAAAATCGAACCGTTTTGACCGATACCCAGGCCTATTGAGCCATAGTCTGACCCAGCCCTATTAGGGCATCAAGGGAAACCAAGGTAGCTGATACTAATCAGACATATGTGGGCATTCTCCATTGCGAAAATTCGAACCCATACCCTAATACATGCCTAACCACTTTCGAGATTTTCTTGGGCCATTGAACAACTACTCTTGATAGTAAGTTGGGTGATTTGAAGACACCTTGCGAATGGCCTACTCGGCCATTCCTTTATCCAGCTTTGGTTGCTTTTATATTTATTTCTGTATTTATAAATGGATCAATTGTGTGCAAAAAATTGGTTTATTTTAAGCTCAATACCTAAAATAAGCTCAAAATACAATTTTTTTTTTTTTTTTTTTTTAAAAAAAAAAAACCGAATAACCGGGTACAAACAAAAACTGGCCAGTTATTGTATAACCGGTTAACCGGGAACTGGTTACTTGGTTCCGGTTTCCCAAAATCAATAACCGAGGTACCCCGGTTTCGATTCCCAATTTTGGCCAATAACCGAGAACCGGGACCGAGTTGACACCCCTAGTGAAAACTACCGCATGCATGTGGTAGTGGAAAACGGTACTGTTTTCCACTAAACGGTAACGTTTTGCTCAGTTAAAAATTAGGTTTAAAAAACTAATAATAAAAAGTTCATTAAAACTTAAAAATTATATATATAAAAAAATATTAAAAAGCTAAAAATATTAAAAAAACTAAAACAAAATATTTTTGGCCAAGGTTGGCTAGAGCCACCCCCATGGCCTCGGACCACCCCCAAAAGGTAAAAAAAAAAAAAAAAAAAAAAGGTGGATGAACTCGATATCGAGTATGACGTTGGCGGCAAAGAAGAGGTTGCTATTGTTATGGAGGATACGGCGGTTCTTTCCCACGAGGGGGATGGTGATTCAAACCACTCCGACAATTAGGATCGACGACGAGTTTGATGAATTTGGCGATAAAAACGGAACACTTTGCCTATTTCCAAGCTTTTAAACAAGGCAATGTCTTTAGCGAACATCATCCCGCCAGCGAACCAATGGCCTTCGCCCACGATCTAGCAGTTTCTGCTCGCAATTTCGCAAGCAACTACGCGAGCAGCGAGCTCCAATCTCCACCATTGAGTGACAAACTCCACAGTGAGCATCGTCCAGTGGCCTCGCAGGCTCAGCTCAAGTTCATCAATCTCGCCACAGGGTTGCCAAACTTCGCATCAAGTTCGTCGGACTTCAGTGAGTTTGCAGCAAGTTTAGAGCCATCCCCAGACCGGCCATGGGAGGTGGCTCCAACCACCCCCATAGCCAAAAATGGGGTGGCCGGCTACCCCTTGGCCAATCGGGCACTCCATTTTATTTTAGGCTACCGTTTAGTTGAAAACGGTACCGTTTTTCACTACCGGATGCAAGCCGGATCCGTTCACGACCTGTCATGTCCACTTGCACAATTATTTCATAAACTTGGCCAACTAAATTGATGTAGATATGCACGGAGGGGTGTAAACGAGCCGAGCTTGAACAAGCTTCCCTTGTTTGGGCTCGGCTTGTTTAAATTTTACTCGAGCTCGAGCTCGAGCTCATAATAAGTCGAGCCGAGCCGAGCCAGTTCATGAGCTAGCTCTTATATTTAATTTAATTAATTTAATTTATTAATTAATTTTTTTTATTATAAATTTAAACTTCAAGTATTCTTAAACGACTTAAGAAACCAGCTTGCATATGCGCATTTGCTTAGTCTGGCTAGCGGTATATGGAGCCCGAGTCAATACAATAAGGCACTTGGTTTCGAAGAAAGAGGATATGCATAATTTTATAATAAAATGATGCTATTAGGAAAAAAAAATCATTAATTTTTAATATTAATATGAGGAATTATATGAATAACTACAAATTCGAGCCTTATATGAGTTGCTCACGAGCTTAGCCGAGTCGAGCCGAGCTAGCTTTGTTTAATATTTGAGCTAGGATTCATATTCACGAAACGCTTCATTTAATATTCGAGTCGAGCACGAGTCGAGTTCTAGCTCGCTCGCGAGCGGCTTGCTCTCTTAACAGCCCTATGCACCCCACCATCATCTCCTTTGGGCTATGTTTTGTAATGCCTAATTTTTTTTTTTTTACTTATTTTTTTAATTGTAAAAATTGATTTATGTGAAAAAAATGTAAAAAATATATATTTAGTATAAAAAAGTGAAAATTTTTGTTTTATAGTAATTTTTTAATTTAAATAGTAATAAAAAATAATTGATGTGATATAAAAAATAAAAACGTTATAAATTGAATTTTTGAAGAATAGCATCGGGTCAGTTTTTAGCAACAGAGCAAACCCACTCATTTTTATTTTTATTTTTATTTTAGAAATAAAAATAAAGGAAGAAGAGGGGAGTGGGATTTGCCAAACAAATATCATGTACACTAAAACACCGGATCTCTTAAACAAAGCAAACCCACTCATTTGTTCTCTCATTTTCATCTCACGGGACTTACCGCTTGTCACCCTTGGGCTTGTCAATCTTGCAATTCCTTCTGATCATCTTCTCCAATTTTTTTCCTCAACCAGCGCCTCTGCCCTCTCAGATCTGTATGATTTCTTTCTCATTTTCTTCCTCTCAGATCGACTTATACATTTTCATTTCCATTTCCTTCCGAACCCAGAAAACAACGACCACGCACCATTTCTTTTTCATTCTTGAACCAAGTGCCAGTATAAGTCAAACGATTTTGTTTTCATTCCAACGTAATTCTCAGTAACCAAACAGATGTAGAATGCCATCCACATACACAAAGAAATGCAGACAAGTTTGTGAGTTTGTAGAAGATTTTTTAAGGGAGAGAAGATAAGCAAACATGGCCGACAGTGTTGTCGCTTTCCTCCTAGGATACTTGCCCAATCTACTCATAGACGAAGCAAATTTCCTTGCTGGAGTGGAGGATAGAGTCAAATCACTTATTAGGGAGCTCAGAATGATAAATATCTTCCTGAAGAACTCATTGGGAAAACGGAACGATGAAATGGTGAAGGAGGTAGTCGGACAAATCAGGGAGGCGGCTTACGAGGCTGAAGATGTTATCGACACATTCATCCTAGAGGTCACAGAATACAGGAAGAGGAGCACGATAGGGAGGATGCTTGATATCCCTTCTCACGCAAAGAGGATTCGAAATGTTGGAACGAAGATAGTAGGCATCAATGATACAATCAGCCAGATCTTCAACAATAGAGAAAGGTACGGCATTGAAGGAGCTGAAGCTAGTGTTGATGCGGAGGATGAAACATTGCACAGACATAGGAGACAAGTCGAGGAAGATGACGTGGTGGGCTTCGTTGATGACTCAGCGATATTGGTGAAGCAACTTACTCATGGGGATCGCAAGCTTGATGTCATTTCAATAATCGGTATGGGTGGGCTAGGCAAGACCACTCTCGCCAAGAAAGTCTATAATAATAAAATTGGCGTCATGAGTCACTTTAACTGCCGTGCATGGGTATATGCATCTCAAGATTTCAGAGCTAGAGATTTGTTGCTTCAAATTTTAAAGCAGATGCAAATACCAGATGGGTTGAGAAGGAAACTTGAAGGCATGAGTGAGGATGAATTAATAAAGGAGTTGTTCGAATACTTGAAAGAAGAGAGGTACCTAATAGTCATGGACGATATTTGGACAACTGAGGATTGGGATAAGATAAGAAATGCATTTCCTGATAACTCCAAGGGAAGCAGAATATTGATTACCAGTCGTATAAAAAAAGTGGCATTGCATGTAAGCCATACTCTTCCTTACGATCTCCCATTTCTTAACGAAGAGGACAGTTGGGAACTTTTTAAGAAAAAGGTGTTTCGAGGGAAAACATGTCCTGTGGAATTAGAAATTCCGGGAAGACAAATCGCAAAAGGTTGTCGAGGTTTACCCCTTTCAATTGTAGTATTAGCTGGCATTTTAACAAACAAGGAGAAGTCATTCCACATATGGTCGAAATATGTTGGTCATGTAACAACTTTCCTTGCTCGTGATGATGATATATGTCCAAAAATACTATTCTTGAGCTACACTGATCTACCCATGTTCTTGAAACCATGCTTTTTGTATTTTGGTATATTTCCAGAAGACATTGAGATCCCAGTAAGGCGATTAATGCATCTGTGGGTAGCGGAGGGCTTCATACAACACAATGACGATCGAAACATCGAGGATGTTGCTGAAGGCTACTTGGAGGAGCTCGTAGATCGAAGTTTGATCCAAGTGGCTAGTAGGAGAATAGACAGAGGAATAAAGACATGCCGTATCCATGATCTTCTGCGAGACCTCTGCATAAAAGAAAGTGCGGAAGAGAAGTTTCTGGAGGTTCAATCACGTAACAATTTCTCCACAAACAATTCCCGTAGACTATCCATCCTTGGTACTGATGGCAGTAGTACTCGTGGATACATGTCTTCAAACCCCTCTATCTCAATATATGCCCGTTCTTTGTTCTACTTTGGCAATGATGGTTTTTCTGACGAAGATGCCTGGACTTGGGTCCACAAAAACTTCAAATTAGTTCGGGTGCTTAATTTTGAGATTCTGCGAATCCCAGCCATGCCCAAAAGCTTAGCAAAATTGATCCATTTGAGGTACTTGAGGATGGAATTCAGTAATTCTCTGAGTGTTTTTCCAGATTGCATTGGCAACCTTACGAATCTTGAGACCCTTTACGTAAAGGGCTCTCTTACAGACAGATCTTGTTTGCCGAACGGGATATTTAGGCTAAAACGTTTAAGGAATCTGTACCTGTCCGATAGATTGCCGTTACCTTTCATCAGAAAAAAAAGATTGTCGTCACCTTGGGATTCGAAGGAAGCTCTAGGGAAGCTCGAAGTCCTTTCCATAGCATTTCTTCTGTATGATCGTCAAAAGAAAAGTTTCCCGGTCGTACTGGGCAAGTTTCCTAATGTTAGGAAATTAAAAATACAATTTGAGTGGTGTTCATTTGACTTCGTGTGGCAGGCCCCCAATGTATTTCCATGCCTCCGCTATTTAAATCATCTTGAAATCTTGAGAATTGAGGATTGTTGCATGCTTCCTCCCGATCCGAATTTATTTCCATCGACAATCACCAAGCTAACCTTAAAGAGTGTTGAGTTAGAAGTCGGCGGCGGCCTGACAATGCTGGGAAAGCTTCCCCAGCTTCGGATACTGAAACTAGAAGGTAGAGGTTATAAGCCAAATCGTGCCTTAGAAACTCAGCATGATATTAGTATCCGCGTCATTGCTGATTCGTTTCCTCAACTCCACGTCCTCAAATTGAATCAAATGAAAATTAAAGAATGGAAACAGGAGACAGGTGCAATGCCAAGCCTTATACGTTTGATTATCATCGAGTGCAATGAATTGATTAGCCCACCGGAACTATGGAGTTTGACCACTTTGCGAGATGTGAAGGCGATACGAAGTTCAGGCTGGGCAAGGATGCTTCGGGAGTTGCAGAAGGAGGTTGGGTTTAAGCTACTGATCCAACCTCCTATACCTGACTGACTCATTGACTTGGTGACATCATCCAGATCGAGAGCCAGCAATATCATGCCGGTATTTCTCATTCCCCTGTAAGTAATTTTATTTTCTATTCTCATTCGAATTTGTCCCTTTTTACACTTCTATCTTTCCTAATGTAATTAGGAACATGTGTACGTTGTTTTATAGTTAATCAGTTAGATGATGGAGAACCCGGCCTGCATTATGGTATATTCATGTGGATCGAGGATATATATAATCAAGATTATGTTTGAGGATCGAGTTTGATCTCGAGTAAATTAATGAAGCGCTTGTGGGATACTGATGAACCAAATGTGACCTTGGTATTTGATGTTTATTTGGGCTTTCATTATATATATGTCTGGAGTTTGAAGATTTTACTTGGGGGTTGTAATATTTATATATTTGACTTGATGGTCGGTCCTAGACCACCACATTTGATGACCATGTTTGACTTATGTTATGCTATAAATGTTGTGATGCTTTTAGTTAACTCTGTTTGTCATTCATTCATGGAAATATAGAACTGAGTATCTCATGCAGTTCTTTGGAGAATTAGAGGGAGAGGCATATTGATGAATTAATTATTAGTCAATTAATTTTTCAGAGCATTACATTAATTTATTACTTGATAACGGAGAACCTCAACGGAAACTAAAATGGTGTTTCTTTC
>NC_081541.1:46140213-46158683 GCF_901000735.1 Corylus avellana
AGTTTGATGAATTTGGCGATAAAAACGGAATACTTTGCCTATTTCCAAGCTTTTAAACAAGGCAATGTCTTTAGCGAACATCATCCCGCCAGCGAACCAATGGCCTTCGCCCATGATCTAGCAGTTTCTGCTCGCAATTTCGCAAGCAATCGCATAGTCACGCGAGCAGCGAGCTCCAATCTCCACCATTGAGTGACAAACTCCACAGTGAGCATCGTCCAGCGGCCCCGCAGGCTCAGCTCAAGTTCATCAATCTCGCCACAAGGTTACCAAACTTCGCATCAAGTTCGTCGGACTTCAGTGAGTCTGCAGCAAGTTTAGAGCCATCCCCAGACCGGCCATGGGAGGTGGCTCCAACCACCCCCATAACCAAAAATGGGGTGGCCGGCTACCCCTTGGCCAATCGGGCACCCCATTTTGTTTTAGGCTACGGTTTAGTTGAAAACGGTACCGTTTTTCACTACCGGATGCAAGCCGGATCCGTTCACGACCTGTCATGTCCACTTGCACAATTATTCCATAAACTTGGCCAACTAAATTGATGTAGATATGCACGGAGGGGTGTAAACGAGCTGAGCTTGAGCAAGCTTCCCTTGTTTGGGCTCGGCTTGTTTAAATTTTACTCGAGCTCGAGCTTGAGCTCATAATAAGTCGAGCCGAGCCGAGCCAGTTCATGAGCTAGCTCTTATATTTAATTTAATTAATTTAATTTATTAATTAATTTTTTTTATTATAAATTTAAACTTCAAGTATTCTTAAACGACTCAAGAAGCCAGCTTGCATATGCGCATTTGCTTAGTCTGGCTAGCGGTGTATGGAGCCCGAGTCAATACAATAAGGCACTTGGTTTCGAAGAAAGAGGATATGCATCATTTTATAATAAAATGATGCTATTAGGAAAAAAAAAAAATCATCAATTTTTAATATTAATATGAGGAATTATGTGAATAACTACAAATTCGAGCCTTATACGAGTTGCTCACGAGCTTAGCCGAGTCGAGCCGAGCTAGCTTTGTTTAATATTTGAGCTAGGATTCATATTCACGAAACGCTTCATTTAATATTCGAGTCGAGCACGAGTCGAGTTCTAGCTTGCTCGTGAGCGGCTTGCTCTCTTAACAGCCCTATGCACCCCACCTTCATCTCCTTTGGGCTATGTTTTGTAATGCCTAATTTTTTTTTTTTTTTACTTATTTTTTTAATTGTAAAAATTGATTTATGTGAAAAAAATGTAAAAAATATATATTTAGTATAAAAAAGTGAAAATTTTTGTTTTATAGTAATTTTTTTATTTAAATAGTAATAAAAAATAATTAATATGATATAAAAAATAAAAACGTTATAAATTGAATTTTTGAAGAATAGCATCGGGTCAGTTTTTAGCAACAGAGCAAACCCACTCATTTTTATTTTTATTTTTATTTTAGAAATAAAAATAAAGGAAGAAGAGGGGAGTGGGATTTGCCAAACAAATATCATGTACACTAAAACACCGGATCTCTTAAACAAAGCAAACCCACTCATTTGTTCTCTCATTTTCATCTCACGGGACTTACCGCTTGTCACCCTTGGGCTTGTCAATCTTGCAATTCCTTCTGATCATCTTCTCCAATTTTTTTCCTCAACCAGCGCCTCTGCCCTCTCAGATCTGTATGATTTCTTTCTCATTTTCTTCCTCTCAGATCGACTTATACATTTTCATTTCCATTTCCTTCCGAACCCAGAAAACAACGACCACGCACCATTTCTTTTTCATTCTTGAACCAAGTGCCAGTATAAGTCAAACGATTTTGTTTTCATTCCAACGTAATTCTCAGTAACCAAACAGATGTAGAATGCCATCCACATACACAAAGAAATGCAGACAAGTTTGTGAGTTTGTAGAAGATTTTTTAAGGGAGAGAAGATAAGCAAACATGGCCGACAGTGTTGTCGCTTTCCTCCTAGGATACTTGCCCAATCTACTCATAGACGAAGCAAATTTCCTTGCTGGAGTGGAGGATAGAGTCAAATCACTTATTAGGGAGCTCAGAATGATAAATATCTTCCTGAAGAACTCATTGGGAAAACGGAACGATGAAATGGTGAAGGAGGTAGTCGGACAAATCAGGGAGGCGGCTTACGAGGCTGAAGATGTTATCGACAAATTCATCCTAGAGGTCACAGAATACAGGAAGAGGAGCACGATAGGGAGGATGCTTGATATCCCTTCTCACGCAAAGAGGATTCGAAATGTTGGAACGAAGATAGTAGGCATCAATGATACAATCAGCCAGATCTTCAACAATAGAGAAAGGTACGGCATTGAAGGAGCTGAAGCTAGTGTTGATGCGGAGGATGAAACATTGCACAGACATAGGAGACAAGTCGAGGAAGATGACGTGGTGGGCTTCGTTGATGACTCAGCGATATTGGTGAAGCAACTTACTCATGGGGATCGCAAGCTTGATGTCATTTCAATAATCGGTATGGGTGGGCTAGGCAAGACCACTCTCGCCAAGAAAGTCTATAATAATAAAATTGGCGTCATGAGTCACTTTAACTGCCGTGCATGGGTATATGCATCTCAAGATTTCAGAGCTAGAGATTTGTTGCTTCAAATTTTAAAGCAGATGCAAATACCAGATGGGTTGAGAAGGAAACTTGAAGGCATGAGTGAGGATGAATTAATAAAGGAGTTGTTCGAATACTTGAAAGAAGAGAGGTACCTAATAGTCATGGACGATATTTGGACAACTGAGGATTGGGATAAGATAAGAAATGCATTTCCTGATAACTCCAAGGGAAGCAGAATATTGATTACCAGTCGTATAAAAAAAGTGGCATTGCATGTAAGCCATACTCTTCCTTACGATCTCCCATTTCTTAACGAAGAGGACAGTTGGGAACTTTTTAAGAAAAGGGTGTTTCGAGGGAAAACATGTCCTGTGGAATTAGAAATTCCGGGAAGACAAATCGCAAAAGGTTGTCGAGGTTTACCCCTTTCAATTGTAGTATTAGCTGGCATTTTAACAAACAAGGAGAAGTCATTCCACATATGGTCGAAATATGTTGGTCATGTAACAACTTTCCTTGCTCGTGATGATGATATATGTCCAAAAATACTATTCTTGAGCTACACTGATCTACCCATGTTCTTGAAACCATGCTTTTTGTATTTTGGTATATTTCCAGAAGACATTGAGATCCCAGTAAGGCGATTAATGCATCTGTGGGTAGCGGAGGGCTTCATACAACACAATGACGATCGAAACATCGAGGATGTTGCTGAAGGCTACTTGGAGGAGCTCGTAGATCGAAGTTTGATCCAAGTGGCTAGTAGGAGAATAGACAGAGGAATAAAGACATGCCGTATCCATGATCTTCTGCGAGACCTCTGCATAAAAGAAAGTGCGGAAGAGAAGTTTCTGGAGGTTCAATCACGTAACAATTTCTCCACAAACAATTCCCGTAGACTATCCATCCTTGGTACTGATGGCAGTAGTACTCGTGGATACATGTCTTCAAACCCCTCTATCTCAATATATGCCCGTTCTTTGTTCTACTTTGGCAATGATGGTTTTTCTGACGAAGATGCCTGGACTTGGGTCCACAAAAACTTCAAATTAGTTCGGGTGCTTAATTTTGAGATTCTGCGAATCCCAGCCATGCCCAAAAGCTTAGCAAAATTGATCCATTTGAGGTACTTGAGGATGGAATTCAGTAATTCTCTGAGTGTTTTTCCAGATTGCATTGGCAACCTTACGAATCTTGAGACCCTTTACGTAAAGGGCTCTCTTACAGACAGATCTTGTTTGCCGAACGGGATATTTAGGCTAAAACGTTTAAGGAATCTGTACCTGTCCGATAGATTGCCGTTACCTTTCATCAGAAAAAAAAGATTGTCGTCACCTTGGGATTCGAAGGAAGCTCTAGGGAAGCTCGAAGTCCTTTCCATAGCATTTCTTCTGTATGATCGTCAAAAGAAAAGTTTCCCGGTCGTACTGGGCAAGTTTCCTAATGTTAGGAAATTAAAAATACAATTTGAGTGGTGTTCATTTGACTACGTGTGGCAGGCCCCCAATGTATTTCCATGCCTCCGCTATTTAAATCATCTTGAAATCTTGAGAATTGAGGATTGTTGCATGCTTCCTACCGATCCGAATTTATTTCCATCGACAATCACCAAGCTAACCTTAAAGAGTGTTGAGTTAGAAGTCGGCGGCGGCCTGACAATGCTGGGAAAGCTTCCCCAGCTTCGGATACTGAAACTAGAAGGTAGAGGTTATAAGCCAAATCGTGCCTTAGAAACTCAGCATGATATTAGTATCCGCGTCATTGCTGATTCGTTTCCTCAACTCCACGTCCTCAAATTGAATCAAATGAAAATTAAAGAATGGAAACAGGAGACAGGTGCAATGCCAAGCCTTATACGTTTGATTATCATCGAGTGCAATGAATTGATTAGCCCACCGGAACTATGGAGTTTGACCACTTTGCGAGATGTGAAGGCGATACGAAGTTCAGGCTGGGCAAGGATGCTTCGGGAGTTGCAGAAGGAGGTTGGGTTTAAGCTACTGATCCAACCTCCTATACCTGACTGACTCATTGACTTGGTGACATCATCCAGATCGAGAGCCAGCAATATCATGCCGGTATTTCTCATTCCCTGTAAGTAATTTTATTTTCTATTCTCATTCGAATTTGTCCCTTTTTACACTTCTATCTTTCCTAATGTAATTAGGAACATGTGTACGTTTTTTTATAGTTAATCAGTTAGATGATGGAGAACCCGGCCATGTGTACGTTTTTTTCATGTACGTGGAGGATATATATAATCAAGATTATGTTTGAGGATCGAGTTTGATCTCGAGTAAATTAATGAAGCGCTTGTGGGATACTGATGAACCAAATGTGACCTTGGTATTTGATGTTTATTTGGGCTTTCATTATATATACGTCTGGAGTTTGAAGATTTTACTTGGGGGTTGTAATATTTATATATTTGACTTGATGGTCGGTCCTAGACCACCACATTTGATGACCATGTTTGACTTATGTTATGCTATATATGTTGTGATGCTTTTAGTTAACTCTGTTTGTCATTCATTCATGGAAATATAGAACTGAGTATCTCATGCAGTTCTTTGGAGAATTAGACGGAGAGGCATATTGATGAATTAATTATTAGTCAATTAATTTTTCAGGGCATTACATTAATTTATTACTTGATAACGGAGAACTTCAACGGAAACTAAAATGGTGTTTCTTTCTATTACTCTTATGCGATTGTCCTGTTCAATTGCTATTATGAGTTACGTGCGTGAAATTGAATAGCACTCTCCATCATGGATTTTGGGGGAAAGGTCTTTGTTTCGTGGTAGGTGGTTTCAATTCTCCAGTTATTTGTTCTGAAACGTTCAATGCAGCAAAGGAAACATTCGCACTCACTGCAAACAAAGGAAACGTTAACCGTACGTTATTCTCTTATTGATATTTTTCTCTTTAACGTAACCGTTATTCTTTAATTCTTGCTTGTCTTTTATATACGTATACCCGCGAGATTCTTTATTATAATTTAGTTTTAAAATTTAAACGCATTTTCATTGTACTTTTTATTATATATTAAAAAAGACGTATAAAAAATGTATATCATATCTTTAAATAAAAAACATTTAAAGTTATAAATCAATGCATTACTAAACATAGTGATACAAACCATTGCATGAATGTATAAATTACAAAAAAAATATATATCATAAGCACTTTGTTTTATTTTAATCCATAAGAATTTAAACATGTAAAAATATTTGTTTCCATACGTATAATTTATAATGAAAAATCACATAGGCAGTATAATTCAATGGCCGAAAAACAGAATTTAATTATGTGAAAGCCAATCAAGCTATTATAAAGAGCCTTGAAACAGGTTGAATGGTAACAGGAGATGTGGGGGTAACTTGTGATATATATCAGAAAGAGAGGAAAAATAGGTCATAAAACTCACAGGATTATCTTTTTTTTATTTATTTTATTTTCCTAATTTCACCAATCTCATACCTAGCTAACTAGTAGTCAAGAATAATTTTGATGGAAAACAACAAGTTTAATTTATATTTGTTTTCTACTGTACGTGTCTATACCAAAAAATAGATGAAATCTTAGCCACTCCAATTTTATTATTTCTGGTTGAATTGAACTATATATATTAAATATGTTTTACAAACTTATTCCTTATTGTGATGTTTTTATTTGTGGTTTATTTCAATTGATTAAGATGGATTGAAGAACGATTGAGGTTAGGATTGAGCCTAGTAATAATAATAGTCTGATAGAAGAATATTGGTTGCTAAATATTATGAGTCGGGTTTTAATCTTTGAAAGGCTACGTACTCTGCCTCTCTACATATATCACATGCAAATTAATCATTACAATCTACAGGTTAATGCCCAAAGAAAGGAGCCAAATGTACCTTTGAAAAAAACGAGAGATTGCAATTTGCAAAAAGAAATGCACAGCACAATGGATATATTAATTTTCAGATCAATAATGGTGGGAGAGGCCGCCCACGCCCACGTCCACGTGAAAATACAGAGATAAAGCAACCAAATGATAATAGTAGGAAATAGAAGGACATTTGTCTTTGAAAAAGGAGAGATGACAATCTAAAAAAGAAGATGAATAATTGTAGAGAGGCCCATATTCACGTGAAAATATAGAGATAAAATAAAGCAACCAAAACCGGACAAAGGAATGGGCCATCCGCAAGGAATCTTCAAATCACCAACAGAGAGAGACCAACTTTTGCGTAGAAAGAGAAGAGAAAATATAAAAAGTACGTGAGCTTAATTTGGATTCCATTGATCGAATGAATCCGGCCAAGTGCATGCATGGGTGGACTCCGGCCACACGGTGTTGATTGAATCAAATTGAACAGAGAAAAAAGATATATACCAGGAAACTGATTTTTCCACGCCATTGATATCTGACAAAGAAAGCTTGAAAGTTGACTTGGAGTCATCGAGCTGGTAAATGCCATTTTGGTAGGCAAATGTGTATTGTATGATACAGATTAATTTTTATTAATTTAATAATATACATGTTGATGTTATGACGTAATTTAAAATTTAAATGATGTGACAATATATATACTATTAAACGCAAACACATTGAAAATTCCATTTATTGTATAAACATCAAAAATGTAAGACTTGGTCCTCGATGAAAGAATTGGCCAAGGCAACCTCTTTACAATGATGTTAAATTTTGGTTGATCTCAATCATTTTCTTCTTAAGCATGGCCCTAGGTGATATTTGTTTATGCAATTTTATTAATTATATATATTCATTTTTTTTCTCCTATTTCTTGTAGCTCCTTCAATCAGATTTCTGACGTACAGGACTATGGACTATGGTAAGAACTAAGAACCTTCTATCTATTGATCGATCTTTAATTATTATTATTGTTATTATTATTATTATTATTATTTCATTTTTAGCTAATCATTAAACATGCAGCCAAAATGAGTTATTAATTAGGCAAATGCTTTTTTGCATTCTCCCATCCATCTCCCCACCATCTTCTCTCTCTTGTATTTTTTTATTTTTTTTGAAAAAAATCAAGATGTTAAAAGAGAGAGATGGAGCCTGGACTTTAAAGTCACATCCAATCAGAGAGCTATGGTCTCCTCCTCCTATAGATTACTTCAAGGTAAATTTTGATACAACCATTAGAGATCACTTCTCTATTCCAACAACTGTCTGCAGAGACTCCAAAGGCCAGATCATCAAAATCCTCTCCTAAGTTAGGCTTACTTGTAGTCCGGAGAAGCTCAAGCAGCCCTCTTGGCTGGTTTCCTGGTAGCTTCCTTGCACCTTGACAAGTTCATTCTAGAAGGGGGCTCCTCTATTGTTATTTTATCTTTACAGAATCCATCTAATGTTTTGGATTGGCATATTGAACATGTAATTTTTGAAACTTTATCACTTTTTTCAGCCTCCTCTATTTGGGAGGCCAGAAAAGTTAACAGAAGTGCAAACTTCTGCATCCATCATGTGGCATATAGGGCCGCGGCAAGAGTTCCCTCGGGCTGCATTCCCTCCTTATTCTCCCCCAAACCCCCCTCTATTCCCATATGTAGTGGAAAGGATCCACCCCCTTCTTGTCCCTCTTTATGAGGGTTTGTGTTCTGTTGGTTTTTTTTTTTTTTTTTTTTTTCTATAAAGTGGTTTGTTACAAAAAAGAAAAAAAAAAAAAAGAGAGAAGATGGTGGGGAGAGATAGGTGGGAGAACGTATTGTAGCGAATCTCAACTAATTATTACCCAAAAAAGATAACAAGTATTGCACTTAATTACTATGAATTGAGCTGTAACTATAGTATTAAAAAAAGTTTTGAAATTATGGGTAAAGTTGAAATTTTATAAAAGTAGGGATATAAACGTCATTTAACGTTTAAAATCTGACGAAGGGTCCAAATTGATTGTAATTGAAAGTTCATGGGACTAAATGTAGAAATTTTGAAGTTTTGGATGTTTGTCAAATCGGGTGGAAGTTCAGGGGTCTTCAATGAAATTACCAAAAAAAAAAAAAATCACAAGGTGACCCACGGGGCCACGGTTGGGCCACTTTGTGACCTTTTTTTTTTTTTTTTTTTTTTAAAAAAAAAAAAAGAAAATCAAAGGTAATTTTGTTTTTTATGGGTTTTACCAGAAAAAAATTGATGGATAGGGTAAATTGTATCAAATTGAAGGTTTGGAGGATAAAATTAAGAGTTCTTGAAATTTAGGAGGGTCTTTTCAAAACGTGCGGTAATTCAAGGGTCCTTTATGAAGTGTTTATTTTTATTTTTGTTTTCTCTATACCAAAAAAATTGATGCAAACTTTAGCTACTCTAATTTTATAATTTCTGGTTGAATTTAATTATATTAATTGAATTTTTTTTTTCAAACTTATTCCTTATTGTGATGATTTTAATTTTAGTTTGTTTCAACTGATTAAGATGGACAGAAGAAAGATTGAGGTTAGGATTGAGCCTAGTAATAGTAATAGTCTAATAGAAGAATATTGGTTGCTATATATTATGAGTCGGGTTTTAATATTTGAAAGGCAACTCTGCCTCTCCAAATATATTCTGAATTTATTGATCATAATTCATATACATATCAATTATCATCTTCTTGATGATCACATTCAAATTAATCATTACAATCTTGAAGCCAAATGTGAATGAAAGAAATTTCGAGGACATTGTCCTTGAAAAAAGAGAGAGATGACAATCTACAAAAAGAAGTGCACAGCACAAGGGATATATTTTCAAAACAATAATAGTGGGAGGGGCCATGCCCGCGGAAAAATATAGAGATCAGATAAAGCAATCAAATCCGGACAAAGATAAAACACCTTTTGAGAAAAAAAATTATTTTTCACGAGCAAGCAGCCTGTGAGACTGTGAGTGAAAAAAAAAAAAAAAAAAAATGCAGCCTGTGAGTCCATTGCCCGTTGGCTGTTTCCAATATATCTTCTTCGGTGTAAAAAGCTAAAGATATTAAGATAGCTTGCATTCCAGTCTCATTTTATCTTCCTTCGTTTCCTTTGATTTGCAAAGCAGAAAACATGGCTGGGGTTGCAGTCATATGTCTCTCTCCCATCCTCCAAGTGTTTTTTAAAAGAATGGCGTCTGGCGAATTTGTTGACTTTTTCGAGGGACAAAAACTCTGCGACAAACTCCTAAAAGAGTTGAAGATACAATTGATGTCCGTGAATGCAGTGCTTGAAGATGCGGAGGAACAACGATTTACAAGGCCTGATGTGAAAGAGTGGCTTGATAAGCTGGAAGATGTTATGTGTGATGCAGAGGAAATCTGCGACGAGATTGCTACCAAAGACTTGCGACAGAAGCTGGATGCTGAATTTGGAACCTTTGGAAGTAAGGTACGTAACCTCATCTCTACTTATCGTTTTGTCAAGAATGTAGAAAGAAAGATCAATTATGCAGTTCACATATTGGAGTGTTTAGCAAGACAATTGGGTTGTTTGGGTCTACGTAAAGGTGTTGGACGAAGGAATCTATCAGAAAGACAACCCACAACTTATTTGGTTGATGAATCTAATATTGTTGGTAGGCATGCTGAGAGGGAGGCTATAATTAATTCGTTGCTTTCAGATGATGACAAAAATATAGGTGTGATTGCCATAGTCGGCATGGGGGGGATTGGCAAAACCTTCCTTGCTCAGCTCGTATACAATGAAGACAGTGTTAAAAAGCATTTTGACCTTAAAGCATGGGTTTGTGTTTCGGATGATTTTGACGTGTTAAAGCTAACAAAAATAATTCTAGAGGAAGTTAGTTCGTCTGCTAATGCTGATAGCAAGAATCTGAATCAACTTCAAATTAAACTCAAGGAGGCGTTGATAGGAAAGAAATTCTTACTTGTTTTAGACGATGTTTTGGAGAAGAGTTACGACAAATGGGAGGAATTAAGTAAGGCTCTTAAATATGGAGCACCCGGAAGTAAGGTCATCGTAACAACACGTGATGATGAGGTTGCATCGTTCATGTCCACTAGTGCAACTCATTCTGTAACGGAGTTACCCGAAAAAGATTGTTGGTCATTATTTGCAAAATATGCATTCCACGATGGTAACTCTAATGCATATCCAGACCTAGAAGCAATAGGGAGACAAATCGTAGAGAAGTGCAAAGGCTTACCTTTAGCAATCAAGGTGATTGGGGCTCTCTTGCAGTCTAAATTAGATGTTGAGGAATGGGATAAGATATTGAGAAGTGAATTATGGGATTTACCAATTGGGGAGACAGGCATCCTTCCCGGTCTAAGATTAAGTTATAAATATCTTTCACCACATCTAAAGCGATGCTTTGCATACTGCTCTATATTTCCTAGGGATTATGCTTTTAAAAAAGATAAATTAATCTTATTATGGATGGCAGAAGGTTTCTTGTTGCAAACCCGAAACAAAACAATGGAAGAAGTTGGTGATAATTACTTCTTTGCTCTTGTATCAAGATCATTATTCCAAAAATCAAATCACAATTCATATATAATGCCTAATCTTGTTTACGATTTAACAAAGTCTATATCTACACGATTCACTTTAAGCCATGAAGATGATTGCTCTCCTGAAATTACAAGCAATACTCTCCATTTCTCGTATTTTTGTTCAAAATTTGATTTTCAGAAGTTTGCGACCTTTCATGGGGTTAAAAGGTTGCGCACCATCCTACAATTAAATTCTGATGTTCAGTTTGCAAGTTATAGTGATGTATCGCAGCTTTCAATACCAATGTTAAGATCCTTACATGTGCTGTCTCTATCTTACTATCAAAAGATAGCTGAGTTGCCAAATTCAATTGGTAAACTTATACATCTACGTTATTTGGACCTTTCTTACACTGGGATTAAAAGGTTGCCTGATTCTATATGTAAGCTGTGCAATTTGCAAACATTGAATTTATCAAATTGTTGGTATCTTGCTGCCTTTCCAAGAGATTTGTATAAACTCATTAATTTGCGACATCTTGATTTTGCTCAAGCTAAGATGATAATGGAGATGCCGATAAATATGGGTGAATTAAGATGTCTTCAAACATTAACTAAATTTATCGTTGGAAAACACGGTAGATCTGGCATTGGAGAGCTAGGAAAACTTACGAATCTTCGGGGATCGCTTATTATTTTAGAGCTACAAAATGTTGAATCTCCTACGTATATGATCTTGAGGGAGAAGCATCTTACAGAGTTGGTAATGGAGTGGAGATTTGATGCTAATGATCCAGAAAGTCAAATACTCGTACTTAGTTGTCTCCAACCCCATACAAGCTTGAAAATCCTTGCTATCAATGGCTATGGTGGTAAAAGTTTTCCAAACTGGGTAGGGCATACTTCATTCTCTAATATAACATCTCTTCGTCTAGAACACTGTACCCAATGTTGCAACTTGCCACCACTTGGGCAACTGCCCTCTCTGCAGGACCTCTCTATTGTTGGGTTCGTGGAAGTTGTTAAAGTGGGTCAGGAGTTTTATGGCAGCGGATCTTCTTCAATTAAGCCATTTGAAGCCTTGAAAGTTTTAAAGTTCAAATGTATGTTGAAGTGGGAGGAATGGTTTTCTTTTGACGCTGAAAACGAAGGTGGAGCTTTTCCTAATCTTAGAGAGCTTCAAATTTATGAATGTCCTAAGCTAACAGGAAGTTTGCCCGTCCATCTTCTTTCTTTAGCCGAACTTAATATTCGTGACGCTGACAATTTGATGCATTAGAGCTTACCATCCAAAGCTATGGGAAGTTAGGAGGTTAAAGATCATCTGGATGGGATGGGGTTTGCAAAACCTCCCGTCTGTTAGTCATTGGCAAATATGAAGATGTGGAGTCCTTTCCAGAGGTGCGGCTGCTGCCTACCAGACTTACCTTCTTCACATCAATGGCTTTCAAAATTTGAAATCTTTGGACAAGAAGGGGCTTCAACACCTCACTGCTCTTGAAGAATTGGACATCCATAATTGCCCTAAGCTCGAGTGCATGCCAGAAGACGAGTTGCCTCTCTTTTTCTACTCTACATATCTACAGATGTCTTTTGTTGGAGAAAGAGTGGGAAAGTAAAGAAGGAGAAGAATGGTGCAACATTGCTCACGTCCGTCACAAATGGATTAATTTAGGCACAAAGGTACTTTCTCTCTTCAACCAACTAATTTCTCGATGGAACAGAATGCTCTGCCCATTTGATTATTCTTCCATTATTTTCGTTTAATAATTTTGTTTTGATTTGAAGTCATTCGTCTAATTGAATCCATCAAAAACCGAAAAAAGAATAAAAAGCTCAGAAGATTCCAAATTTGTTGGATTCTAAGCGATGTTTGCCTTTAGAGCAAGTCATTTACAATGAAATACAAACTCCACTTGTGTGCTCTTGGATTTGGTTGCAAATGGTCAAAGGCTCCTACTCACTTCTTCTCAACTGGCTTTTTTTTGGTGCAATTCCCTTTCGGCTGATCCCGTCTCATTCTCGGAACAACAGTTTTCGATCTACTTGCTAATCATTTTGCATAAAAAAAATCTTGAATTTCATTGGGAATTGAAACAGAAATTAATCATTAAGTTATTTTAAAGTTTTAGAGCAGTGATCTCTTCACAGAGGGAAGAAAGAAATTATACATCCTAAGAAGTAATTTAGGTGTTGATGCATGCCATAAGAATTTATAGCTTTCCTTACCCACGCCTATCATTTTTTCTGTTGTCAGTTCTATTGACTGTGAAATCCAGTGTAATAGCTCTTTTTATAACCATCTCGTCTGTGCAGCTCCACTGAGAGTGCTAACTCAACATTTGATGATGGTGTCGTACGTGCATAGTGCATATCTGCAAATAAATTGGGGCTGGTGTTTCAGTTACTACTCACGTTGGAGGTGCATCCTTATGGGAGAGCATATTGGACCAATAATATTTTTGGATGAGCCTTCATCTTACCTAAAGGTAGTTCAAATCTTCATATTTTACTCTAATGAACATTTGAATTTGTGTGAAGAAATCAGAGAAAAAGATGTTAATCTATCTCGTGAATTAACTGTTATCAAAATACAGGACTCTCTCACCATTTGGGTTATGATCACTTTCAAGTTGTTTTTGAAGTGTTGAAAAATGATATTGAGCATTGCAAATGCTAGGCCCTTCAAATTCTGGAAAGAAACGCTTTCTCTTATTCATAATGCAAGTATCATCATCTATCATAGACCTCAGGAAAAAAAAAAAATCATCTATCAGATTCAGATTATTGGTATTAAGGGGAAAATAATTTGTCACATTTTCGTTTTTAAGTTGGACATGGACATGGACATGCACCATCCCTTGCAAGGCCACAGGTGGTGCAGGGAGAAGTGGATTTTGCTTCTGTTAACCAATTGCCACCCCCCAACTTTTTCTCCAGAGCAATTTTGCTACTAAATAGAAATATCCTCTATTAATCACCCATGTGCTGTAAGGGGTGGTGAACTATGCCGCTTATGGTCTTCATTTATGTACAAATTTGTGAATTTATTTTAGCTTTGAAAATCTGAACATAAAGAGCTTTTACTTGCTTGTTGTGGCTAAATTTTGTTTTGTTTCAGTCTTTGGATGCAGTGGCAGTGATAAGGTCTTGACACTCCAGTCAAACAGATGCCCCATGTGTAGGCAACCAGTTAGCAGACTCTTGGAAATCAAGGTCAACAATGGACTTGATGATTGCTGACAGTTCGCTGCCAAACAGGATGCTGTGAAGTTATAAGCTCTCCTGCTTTGACAATAATAGTTTATAAACAGGTGATAAGATAAGCGGCCTTGGTTCTGCTCAATGCAATGTTTGCATTATGGGTCTTGCAAATATGGCTCTCTCTCTCTGGTAGCTATCATAATAATTTCATGTGCGCATAATACGTATGCATTGATCATGAAGCTATGCCATCTACTACAATCTATTTATGTTTTTCTTTAATTATTATTGACGAGCGGTTATCGCAGATAGAGGAATGAACTATGCTCAGTGACACACTTGCTTCTATACTAATGACCGGTTGTAACACATTGGCTGCTAGCGCAAAGGGAATCCTATGTTGATCTTCTTCAGGTTAATCACTACTTTAGAGATGCATTTAGACATGTATATTCTGGCTAGAAGGCTTATTGTTTTGGTATTTGATTAGAATTTGATGGAAAAGACTATTGTCTTTGCCTAGGAAACTAGGCAAAAGTGATTCAGTGCATCTTTGTGTAAGCCTGTTGAGAAATATGCTGAATATTAACAAGTCGAACGCTTTTAACAGCAATAAAGGAGTACCATAAATGCTTGGGCTCAGATGAATTGTCACCTGAACTTTTGATGTTGAGGGCTCATGTTGCCGTCTACAAAACCTGGTATGTGCTTTTGGTAATGCCTTTGATATACTGTTAGAACCTGGAGTTTGTGTGTTTTGCATGTTCTTGAATAATTTGGCTCTATATGTGAAAACACCGTCACTTTTACACAACACTGACAACTTTTGCTCAGCATAGCTATCTCTGTTTAGCTATCTCTATTTATTTATTTATTTTTGTTTCTTTTGGTGCATTTCTTTTCTCTTGTTTCTACAATCAACCATGAATAATCATATTTGGAAAGCAGTAAAATCTCACTTTATGGATGTTGAAATGAGATCAACAAACATGATCTAAGAGATCTGATTTTGTATATATTACACAAGTGAATTCAATTTTATTACAATTCAGTTTCCATCAAATCTTTCTAAGATGGATGACTTTTGTAGTTATTTTAGCAATTTGTATGCGGAAAACCCTATTATCTACATCTTTCCTCTTTCTCTGCTAGCCAAAATTTCCCACGCATGTTACCACTTAAACCTGTTGCGAGGCCCTTTATGCCAACTTCTCTTGCACTGAAAAATGCAGGGCCATCATATATTGAAAATTTTGCTTCTGCATTAATTGTTTTTCACCCTATGTGCTACTATTATTATTCACTTTGTTGTTTTATGCTGTTGTTGTTCCTGATTGTGATTACTTTGCCCCAGGCCACCAACAAGCTATCATCACAAGAGTTCTCAATTAGACATCAGAAGATAGGAAGGTTCACATGCAAATTCAGCTAAGCATGAAATAGAAGATAATTCAAGGAAATTTAGTGCATTGTTTTATAAAGCTCACAGTGAGGACATATTGAAAACTGCTATCGATTAGCTTGTTCAGCTTTGCCAGGCTTTGGACAATGGTGATTTCAGTATTGTTCTTCAAATCCAAGTACACTTTTTTGTAATACATAAAATTTAATTTATGTTGCAATACTCAAGATCATAAGTCCTAGTTGTTTAATTTCTTTTGTTTCTGCCTGGTTTAGGTTCTTAGAGCTAGCAACTGGGATGAGTGCAAATTCTGGATACGTACACTAAAGTGAATGATCAAGACAAGGCAGCATGTGGAATTGCAGTAAAGAAGGGCAGATTCCTTCTGGTATCTAATTCCTGGAATAAAAACTTGTTACTTGAATGTTTTTCTTCTTGTAACAAGATCATTTCTTCAGTGTACACAACAAGAATGGCTTCTCTAGATATCAGTCGCAGGAATTTGGTTCTCTAGAATAGCTTTATTGGCTCTCAATTAAATGCTGTTTTTGGAAGCTGTTAGTGGAGATACGTACCTCTCAGGACATTGACGGACTATTGCTGACTGTTTTTGTTCAATACTTGGTAGTATTGAGAGACGGTTTTATTATTTTTTTCTTTTAATTTGAATAACTCAGAGATGCTTTACCTTTCAATTTTGGCTGTTTAAAGTCTTTTTAGTGACCTCTTTTAAGCTGTTTTTTGTTGTCACATATGAACACCAAAATTTGAATAAAAAGAAATGATTCGCTGAATTACAACAAAAAGTTTAATGCATGTATTGATCATGAAGTTTCTGCATTTACTACAATCTATTTATACCTTTTCTTTTTAATCATCATCGATGAACAGTTTGCACAGTTAGAGGAATGGACTTTGCTCTGTGTCCTATTTGCTTCATCATGTAGACTTTTACCCACTTCCACCCCACTCATTCTACTCACTGGTATGCTGAGAACTTGGTAAAAGAAGAAGAAAAAGAAGATGGAAGCAATTCTGTCTTGGGTCTCAGAGCACAAGCTGACCAGCATAAGTCGGTAGTAATCCTCTTTCTCAATTAATACGTTCATGTTTTTTTTACTAGTAGCTAATAATTAGTATCATGAAATGGCTGTTATAGGGGCGCTCTGGGAATCACGTGCAAGATCTCCCCTGAAGCCAAGCCTTAGGCATATTCATGCAAGGTAACTTCCATCTCTTCAAGGCCTGAACTTCTTGAGCTATTCATCTAAAAAACACAGAGATGTGAGTTTGCGTGTGAGATACTAAAATGCGTCTACTTCTTCTGGCTAGGATGCACGCACAAGCTTTGACATTGGCGGTGCTCTCTAGCACAGCCGCCTAGCACTACTACAAGAAGCATACAGCGGATCAAGGAGAGTGGCCTTCAAAGTGATCAGAGAGAGAGATTGATTAGGGTTTTGATTAGGATTTGGTGGAAAAGACTATTGTTCTTGCCTTGGCAACTGGGTAAATCTTTGTGTAAGCTTGTTGAGACATATGCTGAAACTTTAGCAAGTCATGTGCTTTTAACAACGGCAATGGAGTACCTTGAGGTTTTTGGCTCCCATGAGCTGTCACCTGAACTTGTGATCTTATGGGATGGCATTGCACTTTACAGAACTTGGTATGTGTGTTTGGTAATATCTTTGATGTATTGTTAGAACCTGGAAGGTTGCTAGATGAAATTCTTTATTGTTTCTTCTCTGTTATATTTTTGGCATGTGATATTTTTC
Source organism: Corylus avellana (assembly GCF_901000735.1). Lineage (NCBI taxonomy): Eukaryota > Viridiplantae > Streptophyta > Magnoliopsida > Fagales > Betulaceae > Corylus > Corylus avellana. Next base: position 46,157,574 of record NC_081541.1, read on the forward strand.
ATTTTGATTTGCAAACACTCCCCCATTCTGCCTTGTCATATTGCTGTTTCACATAAAATCATGTAAATATATTTGGAGTTTTTGATATAAACATAGTTGTTTCTAGTCTAAATAATAAACCAAGGTAAAAGCAAAGGGTATTATTTCTAGTCTAATAATTGAACCAAGGATAGTATTATTGCTGTCAACAATATGAGATCAGCAAATATCATTGAAGAGTTCTGATTTGGTTTATCTATTAAACTAGGAAATCTATTTCACTTGATAATTAGAACAATTCAATTTCCATCAAATCTTTCTAAGATGAAAGACTTTTCTAGTTATTATAACAATAGCACAGAATCATAGTAAGAATCTCTCCTCTGACTATGTTATTTTTGTGGGGCAAACCCTATGATGTAATTAGCAGGGTGTCTTGTTGCTTTGATGCCTGATGGCAAGCTCCTCTGCTGCAGGTGTTCTAGCTGGTGGTTCAAATATTCAGATTTTACTCTAATGAACATTTGAATTTGTGTGAAGAAATCAGAGATAAAGATGTTATTCTTTCTTGTGAATTAATTGTTTTCAAAATACAGGACTCTCTCATCATATGAGTTATTATCACTTTCAAGTTGTTTCTGCAGTGTTGAAAAGTGATCTTGAGCATTGCAAATACTAGGCCCTTGAAATTCTGGAAAGAAACACTTTCTCTTCTTCATACCCAAGTATATCATACTCCAAATGAAGAAAAACTACAAGGCTTTTTTTCTTTTTTAAATTAGGTGAGATTTTAATATACTATTTTTATTAAATTAAATTCATCTATCATATTGCTCTGAAAAACAAAAACAAAAAAAACATCCATCTGGTTCAGATTATTGATACAAAAGGGAAAATAATTTGTAAGCTCTCTTGCTTTGACAATAATTTTTACCATGTAGCAGGGGATATATATATATAGTCTCTGCTCATAGAAAATTGCGTTTGTCTTTTGGGGCTTGTATTTTCTTTTGCTGTCCACAATCAGCCATGTATAATCATATCTGGAAATCAGTGGAATCTCTATCCGTGGAAATAATCTTTTCTTTTTCTCTTTGATATTCCCTTTCAAGAAAAAGTACTTAATCTAAA
>NC_081541.1:46158703-46164747 GCF_901000735.1 Corylus avellana
AATTATTTTCCGTTTATTTTTTTTTTCTTTTTTTTTTAAAAAAATATACAATTTTTTTTTAATTTTAAAAAAAATTAAATAGGTGCCACGTGTCAACATCTGATTGGTCCACGTGTCAGTCTTAACGGTCAATTAACGGATGGACTAAATTGGTTTTTATCAAAACCCTAGGGGGGTCCTGTGATAAAAGTGAAACCTCAGGAGGGAAAAAATAAAGTTACTAAACCCTAGGGGGGTTTGAGGTATTTAATCTTATTTTTTAACATGTTTTACCAAACACCTTTGCGATTTTAAAAACTTTTACTGCATAAAACTTGTATCAATTTTAGTATAGGTTTCTACAAAGTGATTCTAGAAGAGAATTAACATCCTTTTTTTTTAATAAAACTTTTATCAACTTCTGATGGCATTACCAAGTCGCCTTTCAAGTTTTCTTGGTCAAATATTAATGGCGTGGAAAAATCGATCAGTGGTGCCCTTTTTCAATTCTTCAATGAATTTGATTCAACCAAATGGTGTGGAGTCCGGCCACCACACTTGGCCACATTCATTTTACCGGTGGAATTCAAAACTCACTAATTGATTGATAATCAGAGAGACTAGACCAGTACGTCATGCTGGACCTGGAACTAGCTAGTCTTCTTTCTGCCGTGCCAATTACATCTCTCAACTTCTTGTTCACACATCAAAATAAAAATAAACAAATAAATAAAATTAGAATTACTTTAATCATATTTATTCAAACAAATTAAAGAATTTGAACAACATAAAACAGAAAATTTTTTTGTAGAGTTGTCTTCTAACTTATACCCAATAATACCTTAAGAATTAAATACTCAAATTCTGTATTTTATCTTTAAAGAAAGGGAAAGATCCTCCCCTGAAATCATTTTCCCTCATTCAATTTTTTTTTTTAAAAAAAATTATGTATTTATATAGGCTATATAGGTTATGGACCTTCAATTAAAACTTTTCATCAATTATTTATCCCATAAATAAATAAAAAATCAATTCCAATTATGATCCTACAATTAATTATTTATTTGGAACGTGTCTAATTAAACCATACATGGCATATGTGGGTCACACTTTAATTATTATCAGATTTTTACGATGTTGAAATCAGATTATCAGCATCATTGGCCGTAGCCAACAACAATTTGAAAGACCTGGCTCCTTAATACCAAAAAAGAAAAACCCCAACTAATCTTGTAATCTCTATTCCCAACCAAAAGACTTGAAGGCAACCCAATTTGAAGATCGAAGTGAATGATGAAGTAAAGGTTCGAATTCAGGTCTTTTAGTACTGATACCATGTTAAATCATAAGTTACAACTTTTTTTTAAAAAAAGTTTATTCTAAGAAAAGGTAAATTTAATTGTTTATCAACACTTTGACAACTTGCGTTAGAGCCCGGCTAAACGTAGCAGTAAGGAAAAACTATACTTACTAAAACTTGCACCTCAATTGCAATATCTCTCAAGTTTTAAAAAGTTATAATTGATCTCCCAAACTATCAGCCTCCCACATTAGAATTTTTTTTATTAACTTGGACAACAAACACATGAAATGTTCATTATATCCTCGATAATATAAAAAGTCTAAAAATACCAATATAACATTTACTTTTAAAAATAAATATGCAAAGATTGACCCGCGGCTAGCTGAAGCGAGTCTCCACTCCATAGAGACCCACAAGATCCACGATTGGCCATGGATCTCCTCCATGGAGACCCTGCGGGTTGTTTGTCTCTTAGCGACAACGTTTTATTTTTATTTTGAAAAACATTTTGACACAACAAAAAACTTATTGCAATTTAAATAAACTACGTATATCTGATCGATTTTGGATTTTTCTCTTTGAAATATGAAGCCAGCACTTCTCTTAATTTAACGGCTTTTGCTAATTCTCTGCTGTGTTTTTTTTTTAATTTTTTTTTTTTATTAAAAAAAAAAAACTGTCACGTACGTTCACCAGATCTTTGCTGCGATTCTTTTGCAGGCTTTCCTCTCTTTTCGTGCAGAGAAAGAGAAGCTCTTCTCTCCAACGAAAATCTTTTGTGTTTTTTTTTTTTTTAAAAAAAAACAGTCACATTCAGCCCGCAAAAATTTTGTTCCTTTTATTGTTATCTAACAACTGGTTTCACGACATGTTAGAGAGAGATTTCATTTCCGTGCAGTTGTTCGACATTCTATATCTTGCTCTAAATCAGAGTGTTGGATATCGTCAATATTCAACTCTCAAAATGTAAAACGTGGGGGAATGAGAGGAGCTGCAGCCTGCATACGTAATTTCTATATATATAATATATGATTAATCAAACTACTAATTCAGTCATCGTACGTCTATACCTCTTACCTGGGAAAACCATGCAGTATAAAAGAAAAGAAAACAAAACAAAACAAAACAAAGTGAATCAAACCAACCCTCCTAATAGTAATAATCATGATGATCACCGACATCCAATGCTACTCCTTCCTCTTCGTCGTGTCTCTCATCTCAACCCTCCTAATCCGATCCATCTTCTTCAACAAACCCACCGGTCTTCACTTGATGCCCAGCCCACCGGCCCTCCCGATCATCGGCCACCTCCAGTACCTCTTCCTCACACCATCCTTGTACAACTCCTTGCACCGCCTCTCCACCAAATATGGCCCTCTACTCTATCTCCGCCTTGGTGCGACACGGTGTATAGTCGTTTCCTCAGCCACCGTAGCTGCAGAAATCTTCAATACCCATGATCTCGCCTTTGCTTCTCGGCCTATATTCGCCTTTTCTGATAAGCTACCGTTTGAAACTTCACGGTTCTTCACTGCCCCGTATGGTGACTACTGGAGGTTCATGAAGAAACTGTCCGTGACTCAACTGCTTAGCACTCGACAGGTTGAGCGGTCAGTGGCTGTTCGACGTGAAGAAATGGAGAGGTTGTTGAGGAGAGTGTTGGAGAGGAAAGATGGTGTCGTTGATGTTGGTGCTGAGTTGATGAGACTTACGAACAACGTGACATGCAGGATGGTGATGAGCAGTATGTGTTCAGAGGAAGGAGGAGAGGCAGAGAGGGTTAGAGAGTTGGTGAAGGAGTCCTTTGAGCTGGTCGAAAAGATATGCTTTGGGGATGTGTTGGGGCCTTTGAAGAATCTCAGTTTTTGGATCTACGGGAAACAGGCTATGGATTTGAGCAGAAGGTATGATGAGCTTTTGGAGAGGGCCATGAAGGAGCATGAAGAGAGAGGGAACGGCCACAGGGATGATCGGGGTAAGGATTTGATTGATATACTCTTGGAGGTTTCCCAAGATGAGCAGGCTGAGGTTAGGATTACAAGGACCCATATCAAGGTTTTCATTATGGTAAATTTCTCCTTCCTTTACTTTTCTTTCTCTCTCTCTCTCTCTCTCTCTATTTAGCTATGTCAGAATATATATTTTTTTCTTTGCTTTCTACAGAAAATCGCAGCAACATTGTCAAGTCTTAACTCATGATATTGTATGACTAACAAAGCTTTTTTCTGCGCCATTAACTACTTAGCCAAAGCATTGATTGAGACTTATTTCTAGAGGTGAACAGATTAATCGTTTATTATTTACTGAATTGTTACCGACAGACAACTGACTTCTAGCTGTCGGTAAGCGAAATTAAAATATTGTTTCGACATCAATATTTCAGTTCGATAGGCAGTAAAAACTTTTTTTTGTTGGTTAACCGACAATTAACCCATTTTTCAAGTGAATTTTAAATTTTATGTGGTAGGTTTCCTTCTTGTGTTTGTCAAGCTGATTTGTGGTTGTCCTTTTGGTCTATATTCTATGAATTTACTTTTTCTTTTTATTTATAAAGCATATGCTTTATTGATTCTATAGTTATAAGGAAGTTGATAAATCTTAATATGAAAACCAACTAATCGAGAATGTCAAAATTATTCCTCGTCGGTATAAAGTTAGTCAATTAATCGACTTTCACGAATCGGTAGGCAAAAATGCTCCTACCAACACCGACCGAACTGATACCCACTCCTACTTAATTCTCCCTTTTGTAGGCAGTAGCCTTCCCCTCACAGGAAGGCTGCAGCTAAGATTATTCCTCTACCATCTAATAGAAGAAATCATACTCATCAAGGCTTTCAATTTTTCTCTTATATATGCATGCATGCCAGGATCTTTTCATTGCGGGCACCGAAACCTCAGCAGACGCAATGCAATGGGCAATAGCTGAGCTAATTAATCATCCTTGTGTGTTCAAGAAGGTCAGAGAGGAAATAGAATCTGTTGTGGGAAAAACTAGACTTGTTGAAGAATCAGATATCCCAAATCTCCCTTACTTGCAAGCGGTTGTGAAGGAAGCACTAAGACTATACCCACCAGGCCCTCTGATAATTCGAGAATGCCGCCAAAACTGCAAAATCAATGGGTTTGATATACCCGAAAAAACTCAAGTGGCAATCAATCTTTATGCCATCATGAGGGATAAAGATTCATGGGATAATCCAAATAAGTTCCTCCCAGAGAGGTTCTTGGTTTCGTTCAAGAATCAAAGTGATCAAGTGAACAGTGGACAAAAGTTCAATTTTGTTCCATTTGGGGCGGGGAGGAGAGGGTGCCCAGGAACAACACTGGCATTCAGCTTGATGAATGCTACGGTTGCATCTTTGGTTCAATGCTTTGATTGGAAGGTTGATGGAGATGGAGAAGATGGAGGAAAGGTTGATATGCAATTTGGACCAGGCCTGTGCTTGAGCATGCTTCACCCACTCACAGCTCGTCCTGTTGTTCACTTCAACCCATTTGCTGCTTCAATGTAATCGTAATCGATAAAATCAAATCAAATCAAATCAGATACATTTAATTCTGATATGATTTTATCAACCATATTATTTTGTATTCTTTCTACATCCCTATAAATAAAGACCATTTTATATTGTAAAATCATAATAGAGTTTTTAGGGCTTTATATGTGGATACAGTTCGTAGACCGAATCACTTAAAAATCATTTGTCTCTATTTTATTTTATTTTCGCTTTTACTTTTATTTCATTGTTATTTTCTTCAGGTGATTAATTGGGTTTACACCTACTGCCAAATGTTGTGCCAAGACAATCAGGGGCGGAACTAGAGATTTGTGTTTGGGAGGCGAAATTCTAAAAAAATAATTTAGGGGGTCAAAAATTAAATTTTATAAGAATTTTATAATTTTTATAATTTTTTTTTAGGGGGACCACCTTGGGCCTTGGGGGGTCCAAGGTGTCTCAAGGCCCAATGTGGTTCCGTCCCCGGAGACAATGACAAATGAATACCAAACTATTAGGAGACATGCTCCCCGCAATTGTTCTAAAAACAAATCCATTCAGGGCAATGTTAAGGTCCATAAAACACCTGAGTTTGTTTTCCTTCACACACCAATTAATTTTAGGTGGATTCATAGTTAATGGTCCAACACAGACATACACATATAATCATGTCACAGAGACAACTATTGGTGAAGATGAAAGAGTTGTATGGAGCTTGCACTCGAAAGTCTTCCTGCTTGTACTTCAAACTTGTGAACAGCATCCTTTCTATATATGTATATATTGGTGACTATAATAGCCAGCGTCCACCATATGTCTATTTTAACCCGACACATTAAGTTAAATCGGTTAGATCTTTCAAACCCATGCAACCTACAAATTTTGTATTGGGTTTGTGTTAGTTCACGGGTCATGTCAATAATTAGTACTAGCCATATACTGTGTGTTGGATTTGGGTCATGTCAAGTAGGGTGTACATGTGAATGCGGTTATTTGTAATATCTACAGCTGCATCCGCAAAATGCTGATATTCCTTTTAGATATCTACATCTGTACTCGCATTGTAATATGGAGAGTTAGAAAGCGCTTCATATATATTTGAGGCGTAGGTATTTTTGCAGAGATTCTGGAGTAGATATTTTTTCAAATTCCGTTAAATCCTAGCCAATGCTTGAATCTTTGCAGTTTTTTTTTTTTTTTTTTAATAAAAAACAGAGGTATTTTGAAAATTTTGACAAGATTGAATGAAAAATCCTAACATA
>NC_081541.1:46164767-46173832 GCF_901000735.1 Corylus avellana
GTAAATTATTGACATGTCAGAAATTGACAGTCAATAAATTTGTTCACGTGCCAATTTCAAAATGTCACTAAAGTTTAAAAATTATTAAAAAAAAAAAAAATTATTTTTTATTTTTTTCACCATCATCTCTTTCTCTCTCTCCGGAGAGAGAGAAAGAGATGCTGGAGAAATTAACGAAGGGATCCCTTCGTTTCTCCCTGGAGAAACGGATCCCTTCGTTTCTCCAGCTGGAGGAACGAAGGGAGAGAGACAGAATGGCGTGCTCGCCATTCTCTCCTTTTCTCACACTCTCTCTCTTCTTTTCTCCTCAAAAGTAATTTTGAGAAGAAAAAAATAAACTGTTACTGAAGAGAACCAAATACAGCTCCGAAACATGGCCTAATTTTTTGGAAACCAAAATTCTGAGAGACACTCCATTTCTTTTCTTCATTCTTCTTTCCACAGTTTTCTGAGCATCCAAACTGAGAATAACACTAAAACTTAATCGAGAGAGAGAGGTAACTCGCTTCGACACGGCTGAGGAGAATGGGCGGCTTTAGATCTGGAGAAGAAGAAGACTTCAATAGAGAAGAGGGAGATTGAGAGAGGAGAGAGAGTGTGTCGGAGAATAAAAGAAGAGGGAATGAATAAATAATAAGAAGAGGAAAAGAAAGAGGGAAAAAGTTGAATATTTAAGAGAGATCTCCTGCTCATTTTTAGTGATACGCCAACATTTAATAGTCAAAAAATTATTAAGAAATTTTTTTTCTTGACGTATTACATTTGACACGTCAAGAAAATACATTGAAAATAGTAAGAGAAAAAAATGATATGATCACTTATTTTTTTTAAAAATACTATTTGAATTATTAATGATATGGATCAACCTTGATTCAAACCATTTAATTAAACAAGTTAGATCAACCTCTTAACTGTAACATGTTGATTTAATACTAAATTTGTATCAGATTCGGAAGTCGTATAAAATATTATATAAAATATTCATAATATCATGATATATTGTAATCTAGTGGCTTTAAAATTCAAAATATCATGAGATATCTAATAATTCAGAAATTGTTTACTCTAATATATATGCTCATTTCTTTGTCAAAATGATTGCAGTTTCTTAAGGAGAAAAACTTCAAACAAACAATTCCTCCAGTAAAGGTTGAGGATGGAGAGGAAATGACAAATGAAAAGGCCACAGCTGCACTGAGAAGGGCCGTCCATTTCTTTTCGGCCTTACAGGCTAGTGATGGCCATTGGCCAGCTGAAAATGCTGGCCCATTATTTTTCCTTCCCCCCATGGTGAGACTCATAATTATTATCATTTTTTCTTTAAAAAGTATAATCAATATTGTGATCATCACATAATCAAACATATATTTTTTTGGGATATTCACGTAAAAGTATACATCAGGGAACTTTTTGTGATACCGAGAGAAATCATCAACAACATAACAATTTTTTCTAATGATATTTAACAAAAAAACATCTTCTTAGATTGACCAGGCTATGAACAGTACCATTGGATCAAAGACAACCTACCTATCTTTGACTTGTTTTGGTTTTCATCTTAATGCAATTGCTAATTGTATTCTTTTTAATGGGAAAAAAATGCAGGTAATGTGTTTGTACATTACAGGACATCTTAATATTGTGTTTCCTGCTGAGTATCAAAAGGAAATCCTCCGATACATATACTATCATCAGGTGCATATTCTTGGAAGCTTTACATGTTAATTATGCAAACAAGATTAAAATTTTTACTGAATTACTTGCTTCCTTTCCTTTGTGTGAGTGTGTGTGTTTAAACTATCATGTTTAACAAATATGTTGTAAATTTTGCATATTGTAGAATGAAGATGGTGGGTGGGGATTACACATTGAGGGCCACAGCATCATGTTTTGCACGGCTCTTAGCTACATTTGTATGCGTATACTCGGGGAAGGACCCGATGGTGGTCAAGAAAATGCTTGTGCAAGAGCGCGAAAATGGATCCTTGATCATGGTGGTGTAACACACATACCTTCTTGGGGAAAGACCTGGCTTTCAGTATGACCATGTTTCATAAATCTAGTCATATATATATATATATATATATATATATATATATATATAGGTTCAAATATTCACTATGCAGTATGCATATTTTTTCCTTTTGTTGTAGATACTTGGTGTGTACGAGTGGATTGGAACCAACCCAATGCCTCCGGAATTTTGGATCCTTCCTTCATTTCTTCCCATTCGTCCAGGTTTGTACATATTTGCTTACCACTTCATTGTATTTCCTAAAAATGTCAGTGTACTTTAGATCCTTATTGCATAATGGAATGTTTTTTTTTGAAATTATTTATTTTAATGTCGAAAACTAAGAATAGTGTTTAACTCAAAAATGGTTAGCACTTCTGTTATACAATTGCCTATTCCCCCAAAATGCAGCAAAAATGTGGTGCTACTGCCGCATGGTGTACCTGCCCATGTCATACCTTTATGGGAAAAGGTTTGTAGGCCCAATCACACCTCTCATTCTTCAATTGAGGGAGGAACTCTACACTCAACCTTACAATGAAGTTAATTGGAAGAAAGTGCGTCATCTGTGCGCAAAGGTGAGTTTACCTTAATCTTCTCTGCATTGTTGATAATTGCTCATTGCTACATATACGCTTTTCAATATTTTTCCAATGCATTGATTGTGCAAAACTATATATTGTTACAGGAGGATCTATACTATCCCCATCCTTTGATACAAGATCTGGTCTGGGATAGTCTATACATATTCACTGAGCCTCTTCTCACTCGTTGGCCCTTTAACAAGTTGGTAAGAGAGAAGGCTCTTCAAGTAACAATGAAGCACATTCATTATGAAGATGAGAACAGTCGATACATCACCATTGGATGCGTGGAAAAGGTAAATTTTATGATCATCTAATCAAGGTAAGCAATGTAGAGCATCGATTTGGGCTATATTACAGTATTCCTAAAGCCATTTGTATTGAACAGGTCCTATGTATGCTTGCTTGTTGGGTTGAAGATCCAAATGGGGATTACTTCAAGAAGCACATTGCTAGGATCCCAGATTACATATGGGTTGCTGAAGATGGAATCAAGTTGCAGGTCATGAGTACGCATATTTTGCAAAAACAATTGCAGAATTAATCTTTTGACTATATGTTTAACATTTGAATTACACTTCATATTGAATTATGAATGAAGAGATTACACTAAATTTCTTTCTAGGGTTAGTTTTGTAAATATAACTATTCAAACTCTGGGATAAACCCCAAGCTCTTGCTTTCTAGCTTCAAGTGATCTACAAGTCCGAAGTCTTTGCAAGAAAAAATAAGGGATCCCTGACTTTGATATATACCATTTTTATGCAGAGTTTTGGGAGTCAAGTGTGGGATGCCGGTTTTGCAATTCAAGCTTTACTTGCTAGTAATCTCACTGATGAAATTGGACCTACACTTGCGAGAGGGCATGACTTCATCAAGAAATCTCAGGTTTTATTTTCAATTCTAAAAGCATCTCTTCACCATAATCATCAAATCTACCTTTTTGCTTAAAAAATAAAAACTATTCAATATTCATTCAGACTAGTTATTCCATTTTTCCCTTATAAATTGTAAAGGTCAAGGACAACCCTTCTGGAGACTTTAAAAGCATGTATCGTCACATTTCTAAGGGATCATGGACTTTCTCTGATCAAGATCATGGATGGCAAGTGTCTGATTGTACTGCTGAGAGTTTGGTGGTAATTAACATTTTTTAAATGCATCAATGGGGTAAAATTTTGCACCTTCTCCATAGTTAATATGTTACTCATCAAATTCGCTTTTATTTCAGTGTTGCATGCTTTTCTCCATGAAGCCACCAAAAATTGTTGGTGAGAAAATGGATCCCGAGTGATTTTATGATTCTATAAATGTTATACTTTCTCTACAGGTGAGGATTAACTTTCACTATTGTAAAATTATCAGTCAACCCAAAAGCTTAAAGCTAATGAAAAATGGTTGATAACACTCTCGCTTACATGCAAATTCAAACTAGTACCCCTTATTTATAAGTAAGGCTCAATACGTAGACTATTATTTACTTAATATTCTAACACATTTCTCATGCTAGGTTCAAACTTCACCTTAATAAGTGAATAAATAAGACTCAACACGTAGAATATTTAATCGAAATGAAAGGTGAATGAGGAGACATGGTTCGAACTCTGAGCCCAAAATCCCTAGTTGTCCCAACAGTTTAAATTAATAGGAAATGATTGATTTTAATAATTTATTCAATATTCTAACAACTAGCATTGTATTTTGAAGTACAAATATTTGGAAACTATCGGCATGAATAGGAAACCCAGGCTGCATTTGGAAACTTTCTTGAAGTTTCATTTATCTAGTGCAGTGTTTATTTCTTAAGTATTTCACTGTGTTCATATCGATAAGCTCTATTGTATGGTTTAATGCAGAGTAAAAATGGTGGTATATCTGTCTGGGAACCAGCTTCGAGCCCAAAAATGGTTGGAAGTAAGTACCTTAACATATTGAAGTAGCCTTGAAATATGCTTCATAATTATTTAAAATTTATAAATTCACCTTTTTTGTATATTTATGGAATTTTTTTTTTTTTTTTTTCTTTTTCCCATCAGCTGCTTAATCCCATAGAATTTGTCTCGGATGTTATCGTTGACCATGAGTACGTTGAGTGCACCGCATCAGCAATCGAAGCTTTAGTTTTGTTTAAGAAGTTATACCCTGGGCACCGGAAGAAAGAGATCGAAGATTTCATAGAAAATGCTGTTCAATTCCTTCAAGACGTACAAACGGCTGATGGTTCATGGTATGTTCCTCCACTGGTTTATTAGATATTTTTTTGAGATTTGTCTGTTTTTATATGGATTTCCCAAAGAAATCTATTACATGATGAAGCATTTCCGCAGGTATGGAAATTGGGGAGTTTGCTTCCCATACGCTACATGGTTTGCACTTAGAGGATTGGCTGCAGTTGGCAAGACTTACAACAATTGTTCAGCTATGCGCAGAGCTGTTGATTTTCTACTTAAAGCACAAAGAGATAATGGTGGTTGGGGAGAGAGCTATCTTTCATGCCCAAACAAGGTAATGTTTTTACTAAGGGTGACAATTCCTATTCGCATGCCACGTTCAGGTCCTGTCAAGACATGGGTATATGACTATATAGGTCAATCTTAATTCAACCCATTTAGTTAAACAAATTAACCTCTCAACCCTAACCGGCTAATTTCATATTAAATTTCATGGGTATAAGACATGGGTATAAGTCGTGTCCAGGCATGAGTATAAAACTATATAGGTCAACCCTAACCTATCTCATTTAATTAAACAGGTTAATCAGTCTCATCAACCATAATTTTCTTAACTTTGTGTTAAGTTTGTGTCAAATTTGCAATTCTTGTCAAAAATTGTCAGCTTTAGTTTTAACATGCATAATGCTAAAAGCCTCTTAATTATTATTATTTTTTTTCATCTTTATTTCCAAACATCATTAATATTTTTTATTATATTTTACTCTCAACTGTTAAAGTAATGATTAAGTGATTAAATTTATCTCTTTTGAGATTAAGTTTTTGGGACAACTAGTCATTTAACATAAACATCATTGATAAAAATTTAAGAACCTTTAATAGCATGAACCTAGCTTTCATTATCTTAATTGTTATTATAGGAAGAATTTCGTTGAATGAAGTTTTTGGATCAATTTGTCAAAGAAAAGTATTTCTTGTTGTCTTTATAAGATTTTGCAGATGGTAGATAATAAAATTACAAATTCTTTGTGCTTGATTATATAATAGGAATATGTACCTCTTGACGGAAACCAATCAAATTTGGTACATACTGCATGGGCAATGATGGGTCTCATTCATGCTGGACAGGTGAGTAGTTCATGTTTTAAAAATCTATATCATGCTGTCATATGCTTTTCTGACATATTTTGATGTTAAAATTGTATTTGTAATAGGCTGAAAGAGACCCGACACCTCTTCACCGTTCAGCAAAGCTTATAATTAATTCTCAACTGGAAGATGGCGATTTTCCTCAACAGGTACCTCTCTTTAACTAAGCTTCAAATTTCAGGTATATATATTATGCTTGAACTTCACCTCCAAAGCTTTCTAACCATTCATCACTCTCTCATACAGGAAATCACTGGAGTCTTCATGAGGAATTGTATGTTACATTTTGCAGCATACAGAAATATTTTCCCATTGTGGGCTCTTGCAGAATACCGCAAGCATGCCCTATTGCCATCTAGAAAATTTTAAATCAAGTGGTGAACTCTTAAGGAAAGCAAGATGAGAATTCTCTTAATTACTTTTTCTTTAGCGAATGTGTTGATGTTGTACCAGTGAACGTGTGTCAATGTGTAGTATCAGGTGATTCAGCTGATAATTAGTTGGAGAGTCTGTAAATGTGTGTTTTCTTTTGAATAAATATGTCGTTCATATATATGAAAATTTCTTCGTTCGGCTATAAGCCTATACCCTTGTGCTATTTCAATCCAGTCCAATTTCATATGACTGCAAGTTGTTTCGCTCTTGAACTCTAGTGGGCCACCAAGCCACCCCTAGCAAATGGGGTGGCCTCTCCTTTTTATATGGGTTTTACACCCATTTTTTTGGAACCCGACCATTATGGGGCAAGTTCAAGAAAACCCTTAAACCCGCTCCACTCCAATCCATGCCCACCCCTATTGATGATTTTGAATGGATCAACCTCCGATTACTTTAGGCAAAATTATGTTTATTCTTCACTGAATTGTCATACGGCCAGACTTATTTAGGGTGGTGTTTGGTAAATGGGTTGGCTTAGACACTGTAGTTGATGTAGATTGATGTGAAAAAAATAAGAATGTTTGGTATAAAAAAAAATGAAAAAGTGGTATGAAAAAGTAAAAAAAATTTTGTTTTGTAGTGATTTTTTTATTTGAATAATAATAAAAAGTGAATGATTTGATAAAAAGTGAAAAAGTTAGAATGTTTTTATGTTGATTTTTTTTTGGAAATGGTGATGAATAGTGTCTAGGCCAACTCCAACCCTTTTACCAAACAAGGCCATAGGTGAGAAAATATAGGGTTTAGCCAATTAGGAAAATAGCCTATTATTATTAGGGAAATAAAAGCAAAATATATTGATACAACTTATTAAAAATAAATAAAAAATCGAGTGTTCCTAACAGGGATAAAGAAAAAGATTTCCCCATCCCCCTCGCCCACAGTTGCGAGGTAACCCTAGGAGCATCTATGCCACAGCGTTGTCTCCTCCTCTCTCTTCGTAGCACCGCGTTCTCGACCTGTTTTTACTTGACCCTCAAGTAAAAAAGCAACCGAGCAGACATATTTATTTGCCCTGACAGATATAATAGAGAAATGCTATAAGTCAATGTTTTTCTCAAATTTGGCACATCTCATGTTACAAATCAATCATTTGATTTGTGAACTTATGTGGATCTCATATAAGTTAATAGTGGACCTCACAAATTTAATGATTGATCTATTAAATTTGTAGAAGAATATTGACAAAATATAATAAACTTATTGACTCGTAACATTTCTCGATAAGAAATTCGTATTAATGTTTTGAGTGGCTAAAGTCAACCAAGAGAAACTAAAAAAAAAAAAGTCAATGAGTACAATAACAAGCAAGATGTTAGAAGAAGACATTCACATTGGAACTTTGAAACTTCAGCCACTTCAAAAAAATCGAGATTTTGTGACTTCAGTTTGGTGACTTGCCAATGGCTAAACACGTCACTAATTGGATGTTGACATGTCATTAGTGACGTGGGTCACGTGGCATTAATCCACCGGTCTAAATTTGAATTTGGTGACCTGTCAATTGATGAAAATGTCACCAATTAGTGACATGTGGAATTAAACACGTCATCCTTTAAAAGGTGACATGTGTAATTTTGGCAGGTCACCAAGGCTTTGAATTTTTCTCTTATATATGCATGCATGCCAGGATCTTTTCATTGCGGGCACTGAAACCTCAGCAGAAGCAATGCAATGGGCAATAGCTGAGTTAATTAATCATCCTTGTGTGTTCAAGAAGGTCAGAGAGGAAATAGAATCCGATGTGGGAAAAACTAGACATGTTGAAGAATCAGATATCCCAAATCTCCCTTACTTGCAAGCGGTTGTGAAGGAAACACTAAGACTATACCCAACAGGCCCTGGAGTAATGAGAGAATGCCGCCAAAACTGCTAAATCAATGGGTTTGATATACCCGAAAAAACTGCGGTGGCAATCAATCTTTATGCCATCATGAGGGATAAAGATTCATGGGATGATCCTAATAAGTTCCTCCCAGAGAGGTTCTTGGTTTCCTTCAAGGATCAAAGTGAAGTGATCAGTGGACAAAATTTCAATTATGTTCCATTTGGGGCGGAGAGGAGAGGGTGACCTGCCAGGACCAACACTGGCATTCAGCTTGATGAATGCTACGGTTGCATCTTTGGTTCAATGCTTTGATTGGAAGGTTGATGGAGATGGAGGCAAGGCTGTTATGCAATCTGGACCAGGCCTGTCCTTGAGCATGCTTCACCCACTCGCAGCTCGTCCAGTTGCTCACTTCAACCCATTTGCTGCTTCAATGTAATCGTAATTGATAAAATCAAATCAAATCAGATACATTCAGTTCTGATTTGATTTTCTCAACCATATATATCATTTTGTATTCTCTCTACATCTCTATAAATAGAGACTATTTCGTATTGTAAAATCATCCATTGAATAAAAGCATAATGTAGCCTTTAGGGCTTTATATATGAATATAATTCATATATAGACCGAATCACGTAAAAATTATTTTTCTCTATTTTATTTTATTTCCGCTTTTACTTTTATTTCATTGTTATTTTCGTCATTGGGTTTACACCTAATGCCAAATGTTGTGCCAAGACAGTAACAAATGAATTCCAAACTATTGGGACACAATGTCGCTCCCAGCAATTTTTCTAAAAACATGCCCATTCGGTGCAATGTTAAGGTCCATAAAACACTTGAGTTTGTTTTCCTTCACCCACCAATATTTAATTTTA
>NC_081541.1:46173932-46200137 GCF_901000735.1 Corylus avellana
AAGTCTTGATTTTGTAAACCCACTTACACCCAACCGCAGATTTTCCAAGAGGTAAGTCAACCAGATCCCATGTATTGTTCTTGTGTAAAGCATCAAGTTTCTCTTTCATCGCAGCCTGCCAAAGAGGGTTAGTGGAGGCCTTACGAAAAGAGTGAGGCTCGTCCAAGGTAGCTAAGGCATGAAAGCAATGAAAATCCTGTAAATGGGAAGGAAGAGATCTTACTCAGGTGGATCAACGAATGTCAGGTGATGGAGTGCAGACTGGATCCTCGGATGGAACAGAACCTGGGGAGGCAGGCGAAGAACTTGGGGACGCAGGCGAAGCAGCGTCGAGGGTATCAGATGACTGCAGTTCTAGCGAGAGAGACTCAGGCAAGACATTGGTGGTGGGAGTAGGAGAAAGAGGAAACTCAAAAAGGGTAGTAAAGGGAGGGGATGATGGCATGCTGAATTTGCCGACTTCGTGGAATAGTCGATGCTCCCAAAAAACTACATGACGGGAAATGCGAAGACGACGAGACACAGGATCATAACACCGATAGCCCTTGTGTTCCACTCCATCTCCAAGAAAACAACGCAACCGAGAACGAGGCTCAAGTTTGGTGCGCTCATGAGGCTGGAGTAAAACAAAACAGGCAGAACCAAAGACACGGAGATGATGATATGAAGGGATAGAGCTAAACAACCGCTCATGAGGAGTGCAATTATCAAGGACAGGGGTAGGCAACCTATTGATTGTGTAGACAGCCGTGAGAGTGGCTTCACCCCAAAACGGGGTAGGAACAGATGTGGAAATGAGAAGAGTACGGACAGTGTCTAAAATGTGCCTAAGTTTACGTTCAGCTCGACCATTTTGTTGTGAGGTGCCTGGACACGACAAGTGAGGAACAGTGCCATAATGTTTTAGAATGGCTTGAAAATCATGTTGAGTATATTCTAAAGCATCAGAACGAAAAGCCTTAATGGGTTTTGAAAATTGGGTTTCAACCATTTTGGAAAAAGTACGATAAATATCCAATAATTCAGAACGAGATTTCATTAAAAACACCCAAGTGTAACGAGAGAAATCATCAACAAAAATAACAAAATAACGTGAGCCACTCATACTAGCAACAAGAGAAGGTCCCCAAACATCAGAATGAATTAAATCAAAAGAAGCAGTAGCATGAGAGTCACTATTATTAAATGGCAAAGCCGGTTGTTTACCAAGTTGACATGAACTACAATCAAAAGAATTATTGGAAACTGAACCTAACAAACCCTTGGAAGCTAAAAATTGAATGCGAGAGGCAGATGCATGACCAAGACGCGAATGCCAAAGTGCAAGAGATGGTGATGATGAAGAGGCTGCAGCAGAGATGCCTGTGGCGGGGAGATGTAAGGATGATAGTTCGAACATACGCCCAATTCTACGCCCGGTCCCAATGGTCTGACTTCGTACGAGGATCCTGTACATGCACACCAGAAAAGTAAAAAACAAGTCTATATCCAAGTTCACACAGTTGGCCAACAGAAAGAAGATTGAAGGATAATCCAGGCACATGAAAAACTTCAGGAACAGAAAGGGAAGGTGTATTGATAGTGCCTATATTTTTAACAGTCATAATGGAGCCATCAGCTGTGCGAATGAATGAAGAATGAGGGGAAGGTACAGATGTGGTAGAGGAAGTAGGGTGAGGTGTCATGTGATTGCAACAAGCAGAGTCAAAGAGCCAAGAGGAAGAGGTACCTGGCAAAACTGAGAGGACAGAGGAAGATGCATTACCAGAACGAGATAGGACGACCTGGTTGACTATTGTCTCGAAGTCAGCTGCAGATAAGGTGACACTGGATCCTGATGCGTGGCCAGAGGGGGCAACTGAAGAGGGAGCAGCTGGAGATGAACCACTCTCAGTATGAGCAACTGCTGCTGTGGGTGCATTAGATCTTCCCTTACGCCAACACTTGTCAATCGTGTGCCCTCGGCGTCGACAATAGCGACAGTAATTATTATCGCGAGACTTAGGAGGGAGTCGAGAAGTACCTGACCTGTCATAATACTCTCGTTGGAATGACGAGGAGCCAAAGGATGGTGCAGCCAACACTGTATGACTAGGCTGAGAGCGCATAGTCTGCGATCTAGTCTCGGCATGGACAAGTTCAAAGATGGCAGTGTCCAAAGTGGGAAGAGGAGAACGATGTAATAGTTGCACACGAACATGCTCAAAATCATCACGCAAAGCCATCAAAAATTGGTGAAGGCGATGTTGATCTCTACGGGTAATATACATCTGAGCATCAGTGGGATCCTTCCAAATAGGATCAGAAACATCAATTTGGTTCCACAAGAATTGCATGCGGGCAAGAAAATCATTGATACTCTGACCAGATTCCTGCCTGAGATGGAAAAGTTCAAACAAAAGTTGATACTCGTGAGCACCATCTACAGAAGAATATCGAGAAGCAAGCATATCCCAAGCACCCTTTGCTTCATCAAAGCTGCCAAAGAGTGCAGAAATAGATGGGATAGTGGTATTACGGAACCATGTGGGGTGAACTGATGATGTTTGCACCGTATTTACTTCAATTTTACACACTTTTTCTTTCAGTAGTGAATTAGCATATTGTGTCATTTGCATGTCGAGTTTGAATTATATCAATGCATGAGTATAAAACTATATAGATCAACTTTAATTCGACTTATTTAATTAAATGAGTCTGACTCTTTAATCATGATCTTTTAATTTCGTGTTGAGTTCGTGTCGAATTTATGGGTCATTTCAAAAATTATTAACCTGGAAATTAACGACAATTAAAAAAAAAAAACATATATTCTCATATATTAGAGAAGACACGTTTTATTAGACTGGGTTGAGTAATGTACTATAAGAAATTTTTATCCCAACATCAAAGCGGATAGAACATCTATAATCACTACAATCAATAAACCCGGCTCATTTATGACCCATTGCTTACTATTTGTGTGTAATTTTTATACTGTAATTTTCGTTTTGGGTTCTTGTACATGTTCATCACTTTTTTAATTTCTGAGTTTTTTGTGCTTTTTTTTTTTTTTTCCTAAGCTTGTGCTTATATTTGCCCTGGTCCACGAAAAAACTTGTCTTCAAAACATCGACAACACTATCTTATGCTAATGTTGTGCTTGTTTTGTTTGTTCTATTATGGGGCAAGACAACAGGGCAAAATGTGAGAGATTGAAGTAAAGAAGGCACAGATCCCTTCTAGTATTTATTTCTAGATGAGGAACTTTTTGCTTGAGTGGCTATCTTCTTGGAGCCATAATCCTCTGTTTGATGCACACAAGCATGGATTCTAGAGATGCAACTACTGCAATTTGGTTCTTTATAATAACTTGATTGGCTTTCACATAAATGTGATTTCTCGGCCACTGAATTATACTGCCTATGTGATTTTTCTGTTGATGATTTTAGTCACCTTGGAGATTATAATCTATTATTGCCCTACTTTTGTATCTTTTTTTCCAAAATGAGTATTGTATGCCCCAACCTTTCATGGTTTTGGGTGAATATATAGCTGTAAGAGTAGAGAGGTCACTGCTTAATAAGATTCACATATATACTCCTCTTCTCCCCATATCTTGAGAATTTTGGGATTGTTGATACATTGTTTCTTTTTTTCAGTTTAGTTTGAGAGATGATTACAATGCACCTTTTATTTTTTGACAAGCATTTAATTTGAATGAAATTATGTCAGTTAAAGGTGTTAACCTTGTCTACCGATGACTCCCTTTTTGTATTGTAAATAAGCATTGAAGAATTTGAAGTAGAGAAGGGGGAAAACTTTAGTCGTATTCAAAGTTGCTTTATCTTTTTTTTTGTTTTTTTTTTTTTTTTTTGGTACGCAAAAGTGATTTGAAGACTCCTTGCGGATGGCCCATTCCTTTGTCCGGTTTTGGTGTTTTATCTTTATCTCTGTATTTTTACGTGGACATGGGCCTATCCACTATTATTGATCTTCCTTTTGTAGATTGCCATCTCTCTTTTTTCAAAGCCAATGTCCTTGAAAATTCTTTCAGATTGTAATGCATGTGATCCTCGAGAAGATGAAAATTGATATGTATTATTGTATATGATCAATAAATTCAGAATATATTAAAACTCGACTCATAATATATATATATAGCAACCAATATTCTTCTATTTCTTTAATTGAAATCCTCCAACAATATTGCAAAGAAGAAACACGTGGGTAGGGCCGTGTTGTTCCATTACTTTTTTAGTTTTCTTTCGTGAGCATGTTTCTTATATACATTCTTCGGTGTAGAAAGCGTAAGATAGCTTGCATTCCAGTCTCATTTTGCTCTGCTGTTTGCGATCACCATCCTTCGTTTCCTTTGATTTGCAAAGCACAAAACATGGCTGACATTGCAGGCATATTTCTCTCTCCCTTCCTCCAAGTGTGTTTTGAAAGAATGGCGTCTCACAAGTTCGTTGGCTTGTTTTGGGAACGAGAACTCAATGAAGGACTCTTAATGAGGTTGCAGATGACATTGCTGTCCGTGAATTCAGTGGTTGCAGATGCTGAGGGCAAGCAATTTACAAATCCTGCTGTGAAAGTGTGGCTTGATAAGCTGAAAGAAGCTGTTTATGATGCAGAGGACATCTTGGACGAGATTGCTACCAAAGATTTGGTACGGAAGCAAGATGTTGTCGATGATGCAGCTGGAGTTGGAGCCATTGTAAGTAAGGTACGTAATCCCATCTCTACTAGTTTTGTTGACAAGGTAGAAGGAGAGATAGAAAAGCTACTTGACAGATTGGATATTTTAGTAAAACTAAAGGAGAATATAGGTCTAAGAGAAGTTAATGAACGGAATTCATTAGAAAGATTGCCCACGACTTCTGTCATAGATGAATCTCGTACTTTTGGTAGGCATGATGATAAGGATGCAATAATTAACTTGCTGCTCTCAGAAGGTGCAAGTGGCGCTGAGATGGGTGTGATTGCCCTAGTCGGCATGGGGGGCATTGGCAAAACCACCCTTGCTCAGCTTGTATACAATGAATGTAGTGTGAAAAAGCATTTTGACCTTAAAGCATGGGTTTGTGTTTCGGATAATTTTGACGTGTTAAAGCTAACAAAAACAATTCTAGAGGAAATGAGTTCGTCTGCTAATGATGATAGTAAGAATTTAAATCAGCTTCAAAATAAACTCAAGGAGAAGATGACTGGAAAGAAATTCCTACTTGTTCTAGACGATGTTTGGGAGAAGAATTATGCCAAATGGGAGGTCTTAAGTAATGCTCTTAAATTTGGAGCACAAGGAAGTAAGGTTATCGTAACAACATGTGATTATGAGGTTGCGAGAGTCATGGTCACTGAGGTAATTCATTCTATAAAGGAGTTGTCTGAGGAAGATTGCTGGTCACTTTTTAAAAAATATGCATTCCGCAATCTTAACCTTGACGCATGTCTCGAGCGAGAAGTAATAGGTAGACAAATAGTAGAAAAGTGCAAAGGCCTTCCTTTAGCAATCAAGGCGATTGGGGCTCTCTTGGGGTCTAAATTAGATGTTGATGAATGGGATAGGGTATTGAGAAGTGAATTATGGGATTTACCAATTGAGGAAACAGGCATCCTTCCTGCTCTAGGATTAAGTTATAAATATCTTTCGCCATATCTAAAACGATGCTTTGCATACTGCTCCATATTTCCAAAGGATTATGCTTTCAAAAAAGACAAATTAATCTTATTATGGATGGCGGAAGGTTTCTTGCCGCAACCAAAAAATAAAACAATGGAAGAGGTTGGTGATGATTACTTCTTTGCTCTTGTATCAAGATCATTATTCCAAAAATCCGATCGCAATGAATATATAATGCATGATCTTGTTAGCGATTTGGCAAAATTTATATCTAAACAATTCACGTTAAGCATGGCAGATGATTGTCCTCCTGAAATTGTAAGCAACACTCGCCATTTATCTTTTCATAAGGATTTTGCGAGCTTGCAAGAGGCTAAGAGGTTTCGTACTGTCCTACAATTAAATTTATTGAGGGAAAACATATATGAAACCCAATTTCCATTACTAATGACAAGCTGCTTACGATTGCTCAGTCTAACTCTCCAGATAGACTTAACTGAGTTGCCAAATTCAATTGATAAACTTATACATCTACGTTATTTGGACATTTCTTACACTAGTGTTGAAAGGTTGCCTGATTCCATATGTAAGTTGTACAATTTGCAGATATTAAATTTATCATATTGTTCTAATCTTGTTGCATTGCCGAGAGATACGCATAAACTCATTAATTTACGTCATCTTGATATTACTGGAACTTTGTACCTAATGGAGATGCCAAGACATCTTGATAGACTAAAAAGTCTTCGGACATTAACTGAATTTGCCGTCGGCAAAGATAGTGGATGTGGCATTGGAGAGTTAAAGAAACTTACAAATCTTCTGAGAGGGTCACTTTGTATTAAGAACCTCCAAAATGTTACATCTCTTACGGATGCTAACGACTTAAACTTGGTGGATAAGAAGTACCTTGAGAGGTTGGCATTGGAGTGGAATTCGCGGGAAGATAATACCGAGGATACTTCA
Organism: Corylus avellana; assembly: GCF_901000735.1. Lineage (NCBI taxonomy): Eukaryota > Viridiplantae > Streptophyta > Magnoliopsida > Fagales > Betulaceae > Corylus > Corylus avellana. Next base: position 46,180,504 of record NC_081541.1, read on the forward strand.
GAAAGGCAAATAGTTGTACTTGCTAGTCTCCAGCCCCATTCAAACTTGAAAAGTCTCACTATCAGGGGCTATGATGGTAAAAGTTTTCCGGACTGGGTAGGGCAACTGCCTTCTCTTGAGAAATTGGAAATACGCGATTGTCCACAAGTTGAGTCATTTACTGAAGGGGGATTGCCTTCCAATCTAAATGAAATTACCATCTTCGGCTGTGATAAACTCTTTGCGAACCGAATGGGGTGGGGTTTGCAAAAACTTCAGTGTCTTAGAAGTTTCGAGATTTTGGACAATGCTAACGTTGTGGAGTCCTTTCCAAATGAGGGGTTGCTTCCTACCAGTCTTACCCATCTTCACATCGGATCCTTTCAAAAATTGAAATTTTTGGACAACAAGGGGCTTCAACACCTCACTGCTCTTGAAGAATTGCGGATCTACAACTGCCCTAAGCTCGAGTGCATGCCAGAAGGCGGGCTGCCTAAATCCCTTTCTACTTTAATGATCCCCTTCTGTCCTTTGTTGGAGGAAGAGTGGCGAAGGAAAGGAGAAGAATGGCGCAAGATTGCTGACGTCCGCAACAAATATATTCATTACAACGAACAGATTGAATGAGGTATAATTCATTTTATAGTCAGGTACTTTCCTTTACTCTTTTTTTACTATCCTTTATTTTCGTTTAATAATTCTATTTTGATTTGAACACGAATTTCCAATTTAATCAATCAAAAATCAGAAAAGAATTAAAACCCCAAAAGATCTCATATTAGTTGGGTTTTGACTTTTGAGCAGGTAATCTGGAGTGAAATACAAGCTGTACTTGTGTGCTAATGGCCTTGCTACAGATGGTCAACTGCTCCTAGGCATTTTCTTGGTATCTTTTTCTCGATGGGTTCCATTCTCTTCATCAATTAATATGTCATCCTCCAATGCGGTTTGTTCATTGTGCTTGTACAAACAGGGTTAAAATCAGTTGATTGTTAATATTCTGAAATGGTGTAAATATTCTGTTGGGATGTCTTTTTGCTTTTGTGGCAAACTTCTCTGCCGCAGCTGTTTCAATTGATGCTTCAAAGGCGTATTTATTGGGCATTGTCTCTTTGTGCTCTTATGATCAATTTGTGTGATCATTTTTCCCTCTTCTCCAGATTTTTGCACATAATTTGGTCACTGAAGACAATTTGTTCAGCGCAAATGGGTTGATTTGGAATAGATTGTTAAAAGTCTCCTTTGTTGAGGATAGTTATTGATTTGGAATTGATTGGTGTAAACATACTGAAGACAATATTTACTGGCAGGTACTTTCTCTCTTCAACCAGCTAATTTCTCTCTTTGTTGAGGATAGAATACTTTGCCCAATTGTTTATTCTTCCATTATTTTTCGTTTAGTAATTTTGTTTTAATTTGATGCCAATTGTCTAATTTAGTCCATAAAAAAATAAAAAATAAAAAATAAAAAAAAACACAAACAAACAAACAAATTAAAAGCCCAAAAGATTCCAAATCGGTAGGATTCTGAGTGGTGTTTGCCTCTGAAGCAGGTATTCGATAATGAAATACAAACTCCACTGGTGCGCTCATGGATTCGGTTGCAGATGGTCAACTGTGCGTCTGTGCCTACTCACTTCTTCTCAACTGATGGTTGTTGACATTTTGAGTTTAGGAATTGATTCGATTAACGTGGGACAAGCTCAATCTTGATTCTGCCATTTGAGTTGTACAATGTTTTTGGTAGGTGAAAAACGTTTTTGGGGTTTATTATTAAACTTATTTACTGTTAACTTCTTTACTAAAACATCTTCTTTGCAAAAGGTTGACTTAAGCATGCTGGAGATGGTTGCTTTGTAGAGATATTGGTGACACTTTAACCTTGTGAGTTTTTCTAATAGGAGAGAGTTACTTGTTGATCTGTTGCCACTATTTTGTGTACTAACATATTGGATTGCTAGGTGGATGCTATCCACAACCCATCAAAAGAGCAACAAGTTGATGTTGTTCAGAGGCATTTCATGTCGCAGGTACTTGCAAAACTGGTTGCTGCTCCCTTTTTCGTGTACTTACAATGTTAGTTCAAGCAGCTTTTTAATAGTAGATAGCATTGTTCTGTTCTGAAAAATGAAAAATCCATTTTTTCTGGTGGTGAAGCAAATGGACGAGTTGCAGGTCATTTTGGGGTTTGTTCAGGCTGCGAATTGATTGAAGACTGCGAATGACCTGAAGAGAAATGGGGAGATCTTTGAATTTGGTTGTCTATGCTAACTGATGATACTGGTACCTAAATGTCCACTTCCTTCTGCAGTGATATCTGTAACAATTTATCAGTGGCTCGTTTTCGGTTACAAAGATTCTTACTTTTTGGTAGTGTAGTTATGTAGATTATATAAGCTCCAGACCAGACTTCTAAAGAAGTCCTTTGTGGCTTTCTTTTTAGTGACCTCTTTTAAGCTGTTTTTTGTTGTCACATATGAACACCAAAATTTCAATAAAAAGAAATGATTCGCTGAATTACAACAAAAGGTTTAATGCATGTATTGATCATGAAGTTTCTGCATTTACTACAATCTATTTATACCTTTTCTTTTTAATCATCATCGATGAACAGTTTGCACAGTTAGAGGAATGGACTTTGCTCTGTGTCCTATTTGCTTCATCATGTAGACTTTTACCCACTTCCACCCCACTCATTCTACTCACTGGTATGCTGAGAACTTGGTAAAAGAAGAAGAAAAAGAACATGGAAGCAATTCTGTCTTGGGTCTCAGAGCACAAGCTGACCAGCATAAGTCAGTCGTAATCCTCTTTCTCAATTAATACGTTCATGTTTTTCTACTAGTAGCTAATAATTAGTATCATGAAATGGATGTTATAGGGGCGCTCTGGGCATCATGTACAAGATCTCCCCTGAAGCCAAGCCTTTGGCATATTCATGCAAGGTAACTTCCATCTCTTCAAGGCCTGAACTTCTTGAGCTATTCATCAAAAAAATACAGAGAAGTGAGTTTGCGTGTGAGATACTAAAATGCGTCCACTTCTTGTGGCTAGGATGCACGCACAAGCTTTGACATTGGCGGTGCTCTCTGGCATAGCCGCCTACCACTACTACGAGAAGCATACAGCGGATCAAGGAGAGAGGCCCTCAAAGTCATAAGAGAGAGAGATTGATTAGGGTTTTGATTAGGATTTGGTGGAAAAGATCCTACTGTTCTTGCCTTGGCAACTGGGTAAATCTTTGTGTAAGCTTGTTGAGACATATGCTGAAACTTTAGCAAGTCGTGGGCTTTTAACAACGGCAATGGAGTACCTTAAGGTTTTTGGCTCCCACGAGCTGTCACTTGAACTTGCGATCTTAAGGGATGGCATTGCACTTTACAGAACTTGGTATGTGTGTTTGGTAATATCTTTGATGTAGTGTTAGAACCTGGAAGGTTGCTAGATGAAATTCTTTATTGTTTCTTCTCTGTTATATTTTTGGCATGTGATATTTTTCATTTTGATTTGCAAACACTCCCCCATTCTGCCTTGTCATATTGCTGTTTCACATAAAATCATGTAAATATATTTGGAGTTTTTGATATAAACATAGTTGTTTCTAGTCTAAATAATAAACCAAGGTAAAAGCAAAGGGTATTATTTCTAGTCTAATAATTGAACCAAGGATAGTATTATTGCTGTCAACAATATGAGATCAGCAAACATCATTGAAGAGTTCTGATTTGGTTTATCTATTAAACTAGGAAATCTATTTCACTTGATAATTAGAACAATTCAATTTCCATCAAATCTTTCAAAGATGAAAAGACTTTTCTAGTTATTATAACAATAGCACAGAATCATAGTAAGAATCTCTCCTCTGACTAGGTTATTTTTGTGGGGGCAAACCCTATGATGTAATTAGCAGGGTGTCTTGTTGCTTTGATGGCAAGCTCCTCTGCTGCAGGTGTTCTAGCTGGTGGTTCAAATATTCAGATTTTACTCTAATGAACATTTGAATTTGTGTGAAGAAATCAGAGATAAAGATGTTATTCTTTCTTGTGAATTAATTGTTTTCAAAATACATGTCTCTCTCATCATATGAATTATTATCACTTTCAAGTTGTTTCTGCGGTGTCGAAAAGTGATCTTGAGCATTGCAAATACTAGGCCCTTGAAATTCTGGAAAGAAACACTTTCTCTTCTTCATACCCAAGTATCATACTCCAAATGATACTTCAATATGTGGTTTCTGTTGACGAATATGTTTTATGGTTAATGCAGAAAAAGAAGCCAGGGCTGTGTTTCGAAAACTCTCAAACACAAGGTGTAGCAGTACTAAATGGTGCTTATCAATCCAATTTTGGCTTGGTTGATGCCCCTTGATCATATTATCAGGTGCTTCCTGCATCTCTTTTCCAAATGATATAGCCAAAATTCCTCACTATTCATGTTACCATTTAAGCTGTTGTGAGGCCCTTTATGCCAACATCTAACTTCTCTTGCACTGAAAAATGCAGAGCTGGTTTTCACTCTATGTTGATGCTGTTCCTGTTTGTTAGTTATTGTGTTGGCTTAATTCAATTCCAAAATGTAGAGGCTACTATTCACGGGCTCAAACACTGATATAGAATGCTCAGAATCCAATCTTCACCGTTCATAATGTAGATTCATGTGTTATGAACGTTCCTGCAAAATTTCAGCTCAATCAGACCACAAACGCCCATCGATTAGAGCTATTGATCAAGACTGGACAGGCCGGATCCGGACAGGCCTTCCCCGTGTTCAGACCACAATTCCAGAAACCTTATTTTTGCTCCGCAAGGCAGTGTCCGGACAGCCCATTAACCTGTCCGGACACCCCGTACCTATTATGCCCAAAAACGTGTTTTTAGTGGGCCCAGGTCTAGGGTTTGATGTACTGATATATATATACATCATTATAGATGAGGCACGAATTTTCACTCCCAGAGAGTTCGTGTAAGGCTATGCTTGAGTGATTATTTTGTTGTGAGCCAAATTGATTCCTCTTAGAGGATTTTTGTTAGTTTTGATTGTGTGCTTAAGTGAAGCCTATCGGAAGGGTCCGATAAAGGAGAATCACGTTGAAAAAGATTGTGAGCAATGAGACAAGTTGGAGGCTTGTCGATCTTACAGAGTCAAGGTCTTGCAAATGATTGTAAGTGTTGCTAGTGTCTGTAATCTCTGGATAATCTTTTGATAGTGATTTCCTGGGTTTGGCTGCCCCGGAGAGGTTTTACTTTTAGAACGTTTTCTAAAAGGTTTCCTCTTCGTCACCAAAATTTTTGTGTGTGATTATTTATATTTTGGTGATTATTTGTGATAAATATCCGTTAATTCCACATAAAATTGTGATATTTATCTGTTTAGAGTTTTTCAATTGGTATCAGAGCGGGTTCACTCCGTGAAAGATTAAATTCTTAAGTGTGATCTTTGTTTCTTGTTTAAGATGTCTCAAACCCTTAATACTGTGCCTAATTTTGATGGATCAAATTATGGCTATTGGAAGTCCCGTATGAGATTTTTCTTAAAATCTATAGACGTTTGGCATGTCATTGAATCTGGATTTAAAGCTCTAGATAAGCCGACAGCTGAATGGTCTAATGATGAAAAACAAACTTGTATGGCGAATGGCAAAGCTATGAGTGCTTTATACTTGGCAATTTCACAAACTGAGTTCTCTAGAATTTTAAATTGTGATAGTGCCAAAGATGCATGGGAGATCCTAGAAACTACTTATGAAGGAACAAATCTTGTTAAAGCTTCAAAACTTCAAATGTTAGTTTCTAAGTTTGAGGAAATTAAAATGTTAAAGGATGAGACATTTAATGATTTCTTTGGTAAACTTAGTGAAACTAGAAATTCCATGATAAATCTAGGAAATAAAGTTTCTGACACTAAGATTATTAGAAAGGTCATGAGATCACTCCCTGAAAGATTCAGAATGAAGGTAACAGCCATTGAGTCATGCACTAATCTGGAAAACATGAGGATAGAAGAGTTAGTTGGTGCTCTTCAGACTTATGAGTTTTCTTTGCCTCAACCTAGGAAAAATAAGGATATTGCCCTTAGAACTCTTAAGAAGAACTTTGATGAGTTATCTGATGAGGAATCACCAGATGGTGAGGAACTTGCCTTGATAGCTAGAAAGTTTTATAAGAATGAACATAGAATTTCCAAGAGATTTGGAAAACAAAAAGGAAATACTCAGGAAAGAAATAAAAGAGACCCACATGGTCCAAAATGTTATGAGTGTTTTGGCTATTGTCATGTTCACAATGATTGTGCTAATCTCAAGAGTAATAAGCTAAAAGACCAAAAAACCTTCAATATTACCTTGAGTGACACCGATGAGGAAGAAACTCCTAATTATATGGCTTTTGTTGCATCCTATGATTCTGATGATTCTAATCAATCAGATGTTCAATCTGCCTCTGATAATGAATCAAATAGGGTTAATGATCTTCAAAACTCCTTTAACAATTTAATGGAAAAGTTTTCTATGCTTAGAAATACTAACTTGAAAATTGTTAAGGATTTTAAGAATCTTGAGCTTGAAAGTGATAATTTGTTGAAATCTTTGAGTAATTCACATGCTGTTTGTAATACTTTCAAATCTGAAAATCATGTGTTAATTGCTAAAAATAAATCCCTTCAAAATGATCTGATTGCATCTAGAAATCACTTGAGTAAATTCTCTAGTGAAAAGCTTGATAAAATGTTGCATATTCAAAAGCATTCTAGCGACAGATCTGGCTTAGGATTTGATAAAACTGCTTCTTTGTCTTCTAACCGTGCTTCTACTTCAAAGACTGTTTTTGTTAAACCAGTGAAAGTAGAAGAATCTTCAAGTGAAGAAAAGCAAGTAGTTGCTCCGCCTCCTCAAGGTAAGAAAGGTAAGAAAATCTACATTGAGCCTCATGCATCTTACCCTACACCTAGAGTCGTGCATCCTCTTAGGAAATTACCTTCTCAAAGGTTTGTCCCTACATGTCATCACTGTGGCAAAGTGGGTCACATTCGACCTCACTGTTTTAATTTGAAACCTCATGTGCATATAAATGAAAATTCCTATTCTAGGAAAGAAAGTGAGGGTTTGGTCATAATGATGAGAGAAGTGCGATCTAGGCTAGATAAGTTTGAGCAAAGTCATAAGTCTAGACCTAAGATTTCTCAAGTTTGGGTTAGGAAGGATGATACCATTCACCCCTTGAGGGGGAGTGGTGATGATCTCACCTTATGTTAGGTGAGTCACCCACATGTCTAGGATTGTTTTTCTTGCATATCTTTGTATATCCTAGAGCATGTTGTTTTTCATTTTTCATTGCATTTTTGTTTTATTTTGTTTTGAAATTGTATTTTGTTTGTGTGCATTTCTTTTGTGAAAAATAACAAAAAGACAAAAATATTTTACTTTGGTTGTTTTTTTTTTTTCTTCTCTTTATTTTGTCATATGCACCTAGATAGTTCATTAATTTCTCATGTTGCTTTTTATGAATTTAATTCCTTGCGTCTTGGAATGTTCTTAATATGCATGAGATGAAAATTTGTGTCAATGGACTTGTTTTTGTGGTTACCTAAAGCCTGAGCTTATGTGATACATTTTGCCTATGCTTTATCTCTTGTGCACATTTAAGCTTAAATTGAGGTTTTGTTTCACTTTATTTGTGAGGTCTGTTAGGTAACCATATGAGGTTTTTGACTAGTCATATTTTTCAAATTGACCATATGCTAGTTGAACCTAGGGCTTAAAAATTCCTGCTTTCTCTTTTGTGATAAGCACCAAAAGTTTAAGGACACTTTCTCAAAGAGAAAAATAAACAAAATAGTGAAACAAATAAAATCAAAAGATCATATTCCAAAAGGAATTTATTTCACTGTGTCAAACTTGTGCAAAATGTTTTACAAAGAGAAATGTATAGGATGAGAGTGGCTAGGCCCTAGTATGATAAGGTTTGACTTTTGATTTGATATACTTGTCAAAACCTCATGGTGGTGAAACTTTCTCCTCATTTTGTAAGTTGAAAATTTTTCTCTTTGGGTGGCTTACACACACACCACACAAGCATGGGTTGAATGGAACATTTTTCTTTGCTTGAGTTAAGCAATATGAGTTTCTTGCCATTTCTAGTCTCATGCATGTATATTTTGCATATTTGGAGCATATTTGAGATATTCATTGTGCAATACATGAGTCATTGATGTGTTATCATTTGTGTTCATTTGACTTTTGAGGGAAAGAAACATGTTTTGCATTTTTTAGCATCTTGTTGATTATTGAGTCATATGTTGAGAGAGAGGTTTTGGTGATGTGTGTTCATGATCTTGCATTCTACGTCATTTTTTTGTGATCATGAGTTTTATTTTTGTATTCCTATTCCACATATGTCTTGATATATTTTATGAAGTGTTTCAGGAAATATGAAGACCTTTTGTCATTTTGTGACAAAAATGAGGAGTAAATATGGGGAGATGATGGGATTGGCTCGGCATTTTGGTCTTGTCACTGAATTGCCAAAGAGGGAGTTTATTAGTTATTGTGTTGACTTAATTCAGTTCCAAAATGTAGATGCTACTATTCATAGGCTCAAACACTGATATAGAATGCTCAGAATCCAATCTTTACCGTTCATAATGTAGATTCATGTGTTATGAACGTCCCTGCAAAATTTTAGCTCAATTGGACCACAAACACCCATCAATCGGTGTTGTTGATCAAGACTGGACAGGCCGGGTCCGGACAGGCCTTCCCCGTGTCTGGACCGCAATTCCAGAAACCTTATTTTTGCTCCACAAGGCCGTGTCCGGATAGCCCATTAACCTGTCTGGACACCCTGTACCTATTATGCCCAAAAACGTGTTTTTAATAGGCCCAAGTCTAGGGTTTGATGTACTGATATATATACATCATTATAGAAGAGAGAAACACGAATTTTCACCCCCAAAGAGTTCGTGTGAGGCTGTGCTTGAGTGATTATTTTGTTGTGAGCCAAATTGATTATTCTTAGAGGATTTTTGTTAGTTTTGATTGTGTACTTAATTGAAGTCTATCGGAAGGGTCCGATAAAGGAGAATCACGTTGAAGAAGATTGTGAGCGAGGAGACAAGTTGAAGGCTTGTCGATCTTACAGAGTCAAGGTCTTGCAAAAGATTATAAGTGTTCCTAGTGTCTGTAATCTCTCGATAATCTTTTGATAGTAATTTCTTGGGTTTGGCTGCCCAGGAGAGGTTTTACTTTTAGAACGTTTTCTAAAAGGTTTTCTCTTCGTCATCAAAATTTTTGTGTGTGATTGTTTATATTTTGGTGATTGTTTGTTTGATAAATAACTGTCAATTCCGCATAAAATTGTGATATTTATCTGTTTAGAGTTTTTCACTGTTTGTGCTTTCTTTTCCCAGCCCACCAACAACCTATTATCACAAGAGTTTTCAATGAGACAATGATCCTTTCTTCATTTTCCAATGAGTAAGTGGGATAGTGCAACTTCTGGCTGTGTATGATCAACGACAAGGCAGCATATGAAATTAAAGTAAAGAAGGAAGGCAGATTCCTTCTAGTCTATTAATTCCTGGAATAGAAACCCTTTACTTGAATGGTTATCTTCTTGTGACAACGATCATTTCTTCAGTGTAGACAATATTGGCTTCTCTAGATATCAGCTGCAGGAATTTGGTTCTCAACAATAACTTGACTGGCTTTTCAATTAAATACTATTTTTGGAAAGCTGTTAGAGATGGAGATAGTTCTCAGGACATTGATGAACTATTGCTGATTGTATATTTCATTTAATACTTTGTAGCATTGAGAGATGGTGTTATTCTTTTTTTCCTTTTAATTTGAAAAAACTCATAGATGGTTTACCTTTCAATTTTGGCTGTTCAAAGTCTTTTTAGTGAACTCTTTTAAATTGTTTTTGTTGTCACATATGAACACCAAAATTTGAAATTCTAGTTCTGCCCCTGGTTGTATATAGGTCTGTACAAAAATATTTTGGAAGAGAACTCACGATCATCTTTTTAAATTCTAAAGATCATACAATTTTTTTCTTGTTTAGCATATAGACATGTACAAACAGAAAGCCAAAATAGAACTTTAGGCTTGAGATTGGTGGCAGCTGACCAACGCAAGAGAATGTTTTCCATTTTTTTAATGGGACGAGGACACGTGGAAATTATCTTTTCTTTTTTCTCTTTGATATTCCCTTCCAAGAAAAAGCACTTAATCTAAAAAAAAAAAAAAAAAAAATTAAAATAATAATAAAAACTGCGATTTCTATAAGCAGGCTAGGGATGCTTATTTGAAAAAGTGCGAATTTAAACCAAAATTATGATTTTGCATAACAAATATTTGATAAAAAAAATACTTTTTGACATGTTTTACCAAACACCTTTACGATTTTTTTTTTTTTTAAAAAAAAAAAAACTATTTTTAAAATTGCACTTATTGAAACCGCAATTCCAAACGAACCCTATATATATAATTTTTTTTTGTTATTATGCTGAAGATTTAAAACCAATCCATCAAGCCGTATGTATAAAGTTAATGTTGACACGTTTTTTAAAAATAAAATAAAATAATATATATCATTAAATGAGTACTATCCATTTCATTAGAAATGGAGAGGAGAAGTGGTATCTAATATCTTATTAGAACTATCAAAACCTTCTAGATTGTCATCTGTTTTTCCAAAGGCAATGCCCATGAAATTTCCTTCTTTCACATTTGGCTTCTTCATGTTTTCTAGTATGACGCTAATGAGTTGGTCCACATACACGGCCCAGAGAGGTGATTCTAAGAGAGCGTATACCTCCCACACATGTGGAGTGCAGACAAAGTGACACCGGGTAGAATTAAGATTATTCTGACAGAGTATAATAGTAGCAGAAACTAAGTTCAGGAAGAGAAAAAATAATAAATAGGGAAGAGAAATATCCTAATTGACCAAAATAAACAAACATAAAAATAACTTTGAAAGACTTAAATTTAATTGGTAGTTCAAACTGAATTGAAAAATAACAAAAACTAAATGTCTTTATATAGACTAGGCACCTCCTAAATTGAAAAGGAAAATGAAAACAAATCCTAATAGGAAAGAAAAAACACAATCCTTATTGTAAAAGGAAAACTAAGGTATAAATAATAAATCAACTTTATTATTATTATTCACCTGCATCACAAAGTAAAAAATGTGTTTGGACGCACTTTAAAGGGGAAAACCAACATATCCCCTTAAACTATCACTTAATTAACAATGTTCTTGCAAAACTTTTTCTTCCATGAATTTGATTCAATCAAATGGTGTGGAGTCCACCACACTTGGCCGCATTCATTCGACCAGTGAAATCCAAAACTCACTAATTGATTGATAGCCAGAGAGATTAGACCAGTCATGCTGTGGACAGCCAGCCCAGAAGGAGGTTGGGTGGCCCGCACGGACATTCCGCTATTATTGATCTTCTTTTTATACATTGCCATCTCTCTTTTTTCAAAGGGAATGTTCATGATATTTCTTTCTTTCACTCATTCATTCACATTTGGCTTCTAGATTGCAATGCATGTGATTCTCGAGAAGATGATAATTGATATGTATTATTTTATATGATCAATAAATTCAGAATATATTAAAACCCGACTCATAATATATAGCAACAAATATTCTTCTATTACTAGCTAGCTGCTCAATCTTTCTTGAATTCATCTTAATCAATTGAAATAAACCAAACTAGCTTTGAAAAACATATTCAATTAAATTAATATGTTTGCATCTATTTTTGGGTTTAGACATGTATAAATACAAAACTTGGCCGACTAAAATTAAATTGGCGTCAATCACCCACCTTCGTTTCCTTTGATTTCCTCCAACATTGCAAAGAAGAAACACGTGGGTAGGGCCGTGTGGGTCCATTAATTTTTTTGTTTTCTTTCATGAGCATGTTTCCTATATACCTTCTTCGATCGGTGTAGAAAGCGTAAGATAGCTTGCATTCCAGTCTCATTTTGCTCTGCTGTTTACGATCACCATCCTTCGTTTCCTTTGATTTGCAAAAGCACAAAACATGGCTGAGATTGCAGGCATATTTCTCTCTCCCTTCCTCCAAGTGTTTTTTGAAAAAATGGCGTCTTCTGAATTCGTTAACTTCTTTCGGGGACGAAAAGTGAATCATGGACTCTTAATGAAGCTGAAGATAAAATTGTTGTCCGTAGATGCAGTGGCTGAAGATGCGGAGGACAAGCAATTTACAAATTCTGCTGTGAAAGTGTGGCTTGATACGCTGAAAGATGTTGTCTATGATGCAGAGGACGTCTTGGATGAGATTGCTACAAAAGCCCTGCAACGCAAGTCGGATGTTGAACTTGGAACGTTTGGATGTAAGGTACGTAACCCCATCTCTACTTCTCGTTTTGTCAAGAAGGTAGAAAAAAGGATAGAAAAGCTACTTGACAAACTGGATTTTCTAGTAAAACAAAAGGAGAATTTAGGCCTAAGAGAAGGTGTTGGAGTTGGTGGGAATCCATCAGAAAGACTGCCCACGACTTCTTTATTTGAAGAATCTAGTATTTGTGGAAGGAGTAATGATAAGGAGGCGATAGTTAACTCGCTTCTCTCAAATGATGCGAGTGACAATGAAGTAGGTGTGGTTGCCATAGTCGGCATGGGAGGAATTGGCAAGACCACCCTTGCTCAATTAGCATATTCGGATAATAGGGTGAATGCGCACTTTGACCTAAAAATATGGGTTTGTGTATCAGATCCATTTGATGTGTTCATGGTAATAAAGTCAATTTTGGAGGTAGTAACTCAGACACCTTGTAATGTTAATACTCCGGATCAGCTTCAAATTAAACTCGGGGAGATGTTGTTAGGAAAGAAATTTCTACTTGTTTTAGACGATGTTTGGGATAAGACATATCCCAAATGGGAGACCTTAAGTAATGCTTTAAAACCTGGGGCACAAGAAAGTAAGGTTATCGTAACAACACGCGATTTCGAGGTTGCAAGAGTTATGCACGCCGGTGCAACTCATCATATAAAGAAGTTATCACAAGAAGATTGTTGGTCACTATTTACAAAATATGCATTCCGTGATAGTAACTCTAATGAATTTCTAGCACTAGAAGCAAAAGGAAGACAAATCGTAGAAAAGTGCAAAGGCCTACCTTTAGCAATTAAGGCGATTGGGGCTCTCTTGGGGTCTGAATTAGATGTTGATGAATGGGATAAGGTACTAAGAAGTGAATTATGGGATTCACCAATTAATGCGACAGACATCCTCCCTGCTCTTAGATTAAGTTATAAATATCTTTCGCCACCTCTAAAGAGATGCTTTGCATATTGCTCCATATTCCCAAAGGATCATACTTTCAAAAAAGATAAATTAGTCTTTTTATGGATGGCAGAAGGTTTCTTGCCGCAACTCCAAAACAAAACAATAAAAGAAGTTGGTGATGATTACTTCCTTGCTCTTGTATCAAGATCATTATTCCAACAATCCAAGCACGATGAATATGTAATGCATGATCTTATCAGTGATTTGACAAAGTTTATATCTAAAGAATTCACTTTATGCGAAGATGATGACAGTTCTTGTAAATTTCTAAGCACGACTCGCCATTTCTCATATTCTTCCAGAACATTTGATATTAATAACTTTGAGAACTTCCACAAAGCTAAGGGGTTGCGCACTATCATAAAAATAAATTCTTGGAGTGATAGAACATCTTTTGTTCCACCAATAATAAGATGCTGGAGTGGTGGAACCTATTTTTTTTCACAAAATATAAGATGCCTAGGCCTACGGGTACTCATTCTATCTCACAAGTATGGCTTAAGTGAGTTGCTAGATGCAATTGGTAAATTCAAACAGTTACGTTATTTCAACCTTACCAACACTCAGATTGAAAGGCTGCCTGATTCCATATGTAAGTTGTGCAATTTGCAAATATTGAATTTATCACATTGTAAGTCTCTTGTTGCCTTGCCAAGAGATTTGCATGGACTCATTAATTTGCAAATATTGGATTTATCACATTGTAGGTCTCTTGTTGCCTTGCCAAGAGATTTGCATGAACTCATTAATTTGCAAATATTGGATTTATCACAATGTAAGGCTCTTGCTGCCTTGCCAAGAGATGTGCATAAACTCATTAATTTGAGTCATCTTGATATTACTGAAACTGAGATAATGGAGATGCCGATAAATCTTGGTAAACTAAAATGTCTTAAGACATTAACTACATTTATTGTCAGCAAACATAGTGGATCTGGCATTGAAGAGTTAGGAAAACTTACAAATCTACGGGGATCGCTTAATATTTTAGACCTCCAAAATGTTGAATTTCCAGTCGATGCTAAGGACGTAATCTTGAGGGATAAGTACCTTAAGAAGTTGGAATTGAAGTGGAGAGTTGATACTAGTGCTTCAGAAAATCATAAAATTGTACTTCATTGTCTCGAGCCCCATTCAATATTGAGAAGCCTTAGCATCTACGGCTATGGTGGTACAAGTTTTCCAAACTGGGTTGGGGATGCTTCATTCTCTAATATAACATCTCTTCGTCTAGAAGACTGTAAATTTTGCTCTAGCTTGCCACCACTTGGGCAACTACCCTCTCTGCTGCACCTCTCGATTGTTGGGTTGAATGGAATTGTTACAATAGGCCGTCAGTTTTACGGCAGTGGGTCTTCTTCTATGAAACCATTTGGAGCCTTGGAATATCTACGGTTCGAGAAGATGTTGGAGTGGAAGGAATGGTTTCCTTTTGAGGCTGAAAACGAAGGTGGAGCATTTCCTAATCTTAGAGAGCTTTGGATTTCTGGATGCCCTAAGCTAACAGGGGAGTTGCCTGTCCATCTTCCTTCTTTAGTCGAACTTTCCATTTATGATTGTCCCCAGCTCGTGGCTTCACTCCCTGGGACTTCTTCTCGACAAAAAGTGAAGCTTTCAAATTGCAATACGGTTATATTAAATGAATCGTCGATTGGAATACATGAGCTTAGAATCAAAAACTGTTCGATGTTAGAGCTCCCAAAGCACGTGAACTATTCATCCCTTGAATGTTTGACATTGGAGCATTGTAGTTCTCTCAAGTCCTTTCCATTATTCTCAAAGATTCGTGAGCTGTCAATCGAGGATTGTGGGGATCTAGAATCTCTTACTGTTGGAGAACAACATGAACATGATTTACTCCTCTCGAGTATGCGAATCGATGGTTGCCCTAATTTTGCATATTTTCCACAAGGAGGATTGCGTGCCCCCAACCTTAAACATTTCTCAATCCGGGTTTGTAGGAGTCTTCGGTCGCTACCCGACAAGATGCACATACTTCTTCCCTCTCTTGAGAAATTGTATATAAAGGATTGTCCACAAGTTGAGTCGTTTCCTGAAGGGGGCTTGCCTTCCAATTTGAATAAAATTTCCATCCAAAATTGTGACAAACTCTTTGCGAATCGGATGGGGTGGGGTTTGCAAAATCTCTCGTGTGTTAGAGAATTTTCAATCAGTTACAAATCTGAAGATGTGGAGTCCTTTCCAGATGACGGGTTGCTGCCTACCAGTCTTACCTGTCTTCATATCAATGGCTTTCCAAATTTGAAATCTTTGGAGAAGAAGGGGATTCAAAACCTCACTGCTCTTAAAGAATTAATGATTTACTTATGCCCTAAGCTCGAGTGCATGCCAGAAGACGGGCTGCCTGCCTCCCTTTCTACTATAATTATATGGAAATGTCCTTTGTTGACGAAAGAGTTGAAAAGCAGAGAAGGACCCGAATGGCGCAAGATTGCTCACGTCCCCAACAAAAATATAGATTATTAGATGAGCAAGAGTCTCCACTTTCTTTCATATTAGCCACTTTTATATATAGTCAGGTACTTTCCTTTTTCAGCCACCTAATAATATTTTATCAATTTACTTTACCATTTATATTTTAATTTTTCATAGCTATTTATTACCTTTGATGAAATATAATGCTTTGTCCTCTTATTCATTCTTCCTTTGTTTTCGTATAATAATTCTGTGTTGATTTGAATTCATTTGTCTAATTTTTCTTAGGTATTTTAACCCATCCAAAATCAGAAAAGAATTAAAAGCCCAAAAGAGTTCAAATCAGTTGTGTTCGTTCTAAGTGGTGTTTTGTCTTTTAATTGGGCAGCAAGTCATCCCAATGAAATACAAACTCTACACATTTTTCTGCATCTTCTTCTCAACTGCGCGCTGTCATTCTCTTCCAGTAGGCTTTGTTCATTGTGCCGGATCAAACTGGGTAAATTAAGGGTAACAGGTTCTGCTATCTTGAGTTCACTAGCATGAGTTACTTTTATATTCTCCCTTGGCGCCAAAAAACTGGGTTAAGGGTAAGGGTACTTTCCTCTTGTTTATTCTTCCTTTATTTTCTTTTAATAATTATGTTTTGAGTTGAACACGAATTTCTAATTAAACTAATCAAAATCGGAAAAGAATTAAAAGCCCAAAAGATCTCATATCAATTGGGTTTTGAGTAGGTAATCAGAAGTGAAATACAATCTTTACTTGTGTGCTCATGGCTTTGCTGCAGATGGTCAACCGCTCCTGGGCATTGTTTTCGTATCTTCTTCTCAATGGGTTCCATTCTCGTCATTAATTAGTATGACATCTTCCAATGGGCCTTGTTAATTGTGCTGGTACAAACTGGGATAAGAGTTCAATTGGGAGTTCAATTGGGATGTCTTTTTGCTTTGGTGCCAAACTTCTCTGTTGCAGCTGTTCCGATTGGTGGTTCAAAGGTGTATTTATTGGGCAGTGTCTCTTTACTGAAGACAATTTGTTTAGTCAGGTATTTTCTCTATTCAACCAGCTAATTTCTCTCTTTGTTGAGGATAGAATGCTTGGCCAAATTTTTTATTCTTTCATTATTTTTGTTTAATAATTCTGTTTTAATTTGATGCCAGATGTCTAATTTAATCCATCGAAAAAAAAAAAAAAAAAAATTGAATTAAAAGCCCTGAAGATTCCAAATCGGTTGGATTTTGAGTGGTGTTTACCTTTGCAGCAGGTAATCTAGAATGAAATACAAACTCCACTTGTGTGCTCATGGATTCGGTTGCAGATGGGCAACTGAGCCTACTCACTTCTTCTCAATTGGTGCTCCCTCTTCATTTGTGTCGGACTGGCTTAAGGGCAACTGATGTTTGCTGACATTTTGAATTTAGAAATCAATTCAATGAACATTGCACATGCTCAATCCTGATTCTTCCATTTTGAGTTGTACAATGTTTTTGGTAGGTGAAAAACGTTTTTAGAGTTTATTGTCGAACTTATTTACTGTTAGTTCTCTACTAAAACATATTTTCGGCAGAAGGTTAACTTAAGCAAATTGGAGATGGCTGTTTTGTAGAGATATTGGCGACACTTAAACCTTGTGAGTTTTTCTAATAGGAGAAAGTTAATTGAGTCACTTTTTTGGTGTTCTAACATATTGGATTGCTATGTGGATGCTATCCCAAACCCATCAAAAGAGAGACTAGTTGATGTTGTTCAGAGGCAGTTCATGTCGCAGGTACTTTCAAAACTGGTTGCTTCTTCCTTTTTCTTGTACTTTCATTGTTAGTTCAAGCAGCTTTTTAATACTAGATATCATTACTCTGTAATAAAAACTCCATTTTTCTGATGGTGAAGCAAATGGACGAGTTGCAGGTCATTTTACGGTTTGTTCAGAGGCTGCAAAGAGATTGAAGATTGTGTGCAAATGACCTGGAGAGAAATGGGGAGATCTTTGAATTTGAATTTAGTTTGTTCAGGTCATTTATCTGTGGCTTGTTTATGCCTATCGTTTTCACTTATTAGGTTAGAATTACTTCGTTCTGAGTTGTAGAGGATCTTACTTTTTGTTAGTGCAAATGTAGATATATGTAAGCTCGTGACCAGACCTCTAAAGATGTCCCTTGTGGCTTTCTTTCTAAACTTGGTTGACTGTACTGCTGACTTGAGGAAGTGGGTTTTTAAAGACCTCTTTCAATCTATTTATTCCTTTTCTTTTTAATCATCATCAATGAACAGTTTGCACAGAGGAATGGATTTGCTTTGTGACAATCTTGCTTCATCACGTAGACTTTTACCCACATCCACCCCACTCATTCTTCTACTCACTGGCAAAAGAAGAAAAAGAGGAAAAAGATGGAAACAATTCAGTTTTGGGTCTCACAGCACAAGCTGACCAGCATTGGTCAGTAGTAATCCCCTTTCTCAATCAATATGTTCATGTTTTTTACTAGTAGCTAATATAGGGGCGCTCTGGGCATCAGGAATTGGGGCATCACCAGCCTATTCATGTACAAGATCTCCCCTGAAGCCAAGCCTTTGGCTTATTCATGCAAGGTAACTTCCATCTCTTCAAGGCCTAAAGCTATTCATCTTAAAAAACAGAGGAGTGAGTTTGTGTGGGAGATACTAAAATGTGTCCACTTCTTGTGACATTGGCGGTGCTCTTTGGCACAGCCACCTACCTCTACTACGAGAAGCGTACAACGGAGCAAGGAGAGAGTCCTTCAAAGTGATAAGAGAGAGATCTTAGACATGTAAATTCTCTAACCAGAAGGCAAAATTTTTGGAGTTTGATTAGGATTTGATAGAAAAGACTAGTGTTCTTGCGTTGGTGTTTGGTACTGTGTTATAGGATTCATCTAGTACTATTAATTTTTACTTGGTGTTTGGCATATAGAGCTTCGCATTAACTCTAAAATATGTTTCTTTTTCGACTGTATTTGTCTACTGCCCAAGTTTTACATGAATCAATTAGCTTCACACCCTTAGAGCTAGAATTAGTTCACTTATAAATCTTCTGAATCGAACTGCATTTACCTAGCATCTGTATATCATTTCTAAAGCTTTTCTAGCTTGCCATTTGAGAAATTTCTAGCATATAACATGTTGATGCTGTTTGATTATAAAATTCTAACCATAATTTTGCACATATCTTAGTTTTAAGATTTTGCCTGTCACAAACTATAAATAATCCATGTTAGGTATGAGTTTTATGACTTCTTTTTCCTCTTTCTCTTATATCCAGAATTTCCCACTCAACCTATTGCAAGGCCCTTTATTCTTGGAACTCCTCCTGGGCTGAAATAATGATCTCGAGGAAAGAGTGTTGGCTTCTTACTCACTAGTACTGAGTCTCTTGAAGAGTTCAGGTGTGAAATCGAAACCCTCTGAAACTATTTTTCTAAAGAATGACAGTTGTATCTGAAAACTCTTCTTAAAAATGTTGTTCTTCTTTGATTGTGGAATTACAAAAAGTTAGTTATGCACCAAAAACCTTAGACAAGCTCCTTTCTCCTCAGTAGACAGCAAAAATTTGGTTAGATGTTATGATGCTCCATGATTCTTCCCCAATGGGTTTAAAAATGAATATTTTGAAACCTGATGAGCTGAGCACTTTCAGATGTTTTCTTCACTCTTACCAAATTTTCCTTTCTTTTTTTTTTTTTGTTTTTTTCTCAACAGAATGTGTTTCAATGCTCTCATCATGGGATAAAGAGTTGCTCGGCAATCTCCAGAATCTCTCTCCGGTAACATGGAAAGCAAAATGATGAAGACAATGCTAAATGTGAGATTGAATTAAAGATGGCACCGTATTTGTTATAGTATGTGAGTGCTGGATTGAGAACTTCTTG
>NC_081541.1:46200237-46225064 GCF_901000735.1 Corylus avellana
ATATAAATTACCAAAACAATGACAATGTACCCCTAATTTTAACAAAATGACGAAATTACCCTTACTAAAATAAAAACAAAAATACCAAAATTTAATTTTTTTTCAAAAATTTAAGGATATTTTTGTCTTATTGAAATTTTTATAAGGGTAATTTCGTCATTTTGCTAGCATTGGGGGGTACATTGAAATTGTTTTGGTAGTTTGAGAAGTAAATTGTCGCAATTGATAGTTTGAGAGGTAGATTGTCATTGGGGTGATAGTTTGAGGGGATTAATTGGACTTTACCCTAAATTATTTGTTAAAAGTAATAAAATTTAAATTATCTAATTAAAAAATGGCTAAAACATGAAATTACTTTAGTCAATATTTGCCCATTTGGAACCAAAACGACCTCGTATGGTCGACCATAGATGATAAAATTAATATTTGCCGTGGATAAAGCATATATAAAAAAGAAAAACCACACGGTAGAACTCTCTCCGGCGAGGCCCCTGAAGTTCCACAACAACTCTCATGTAAACCCTAATCCCTATATGCACACGCATACACTGATATATTGTATATATTTATCTATAAAGTGTGTATGCACGTATAACAATCCCATGCTCACCACTTGTTCGAGAAAATGCCGCTTTGGTTTCATTCTCTCAGCCGGTTTGTTTATTTGCTTATCTTCTGAATTTAATCTTCAATAGGTATGCTTCAGTTGCATTTCATGTTAATTTGGTGCTTATTGTTCTCTAGGGTTGCGCCCCTATGTGCTCTGTAATGAGATTGAATCACTTATAAAAAAAAAAGAATTGTGCTTATTTTTCTTTCGTTGTTTTTGTTTTTGTTTCTTTGTTTTTTGTGGTACTTGCTTTTATTGCATTGAAGTTATTCCCTGTTATTTAATGGTCTAGAAATTTTGTGCTTTGGCCTTTGATAATTGGGTCTAGAAGTAGCATTAAGAAGAATTTTCAGTGGTCCCCTTTTTTTTTTTTTTTTTTTTCCTTAATGATTCTTTGTCGCTCTGAAGTTTTTGAAGTCGATCGAGTACGCTACACAAAGCTCAATTTAACCCTGCTTAGGATATGACTTGCTCAATTTACACAAAGCAAAGATACCATTTAGATTGTTGACACCTTTTTGGTTTTCGTTGAAGAATTCCTCTCTAGAATATAGCAATATTAAGCTGGTTGCGTTTAAAAGCTTTGTAATTACAAAACTGCAATCCATGCGGTATTGCTCTTTTATTGACTTATATAAAGATTGAATCTTCTTTCAAAGGGAAACATGAAATTCTTGTTGTTGCGGCTCTGGTAGTATCTATGCAACTTGGGTTTCCTTTACTGTATGTCATCTTCTAGGAGTTTATATGCATGCAGTCAATAATTTTTCTCTCTCGCAAAAACAAAAAATATATCTTCTTCTTTTTTCATGTGTTTATAGTTTTATTTGATGGATGGGTTCCTAATGGATCAGGCAATGGTTTGATTAGAGGGATGATGAAGTTTGCAGGATATTCTCTGACAGCTCCGTTTACTCCTATTTATCCAAATATCCTTAAAAACTATACGAGATTGCCGTTTGATATATTTAAGAGGAATTGGACCAAGTCAAGTAGCGTGTCTGTCCATACTCAAAAAGATCAAGTACTTGCAAATGCCGTGATGGTTGCCGAGCAGTATCTTCCTCCTTGGTTTAGGTGGATGTTCATTTATTTCAATTCCATATCTGAATACTATTAAGTATATAGATTCTTTAAACTTAGTTTGATTTTGGTGCTTGTCTCCAGTGTTGCTCCAATGATGGACTGGACAGATAATCATTACAGGACTCTTGCTCGGCTCATATCAAAACACGCATGGCTCTATACAGAGATGCTTGCAGCTGAAACAATTGTTTATCAGAAGGATAATCTGGTAAGTTAGTAAAAGACTTGCCTTTTGAATGAATTTGGATACATCCAATATTATGAACAACTAAAGAACTTAGAATTTGAAAGGAAAGTGACTTTGTAGGGTGAAGCATTTTGAAATTTGTAAAAACATGATTTGTTTGCATCTTAAGAGTTTGGTGTTATATTTGCATGTTTAAGTAGGAAAATTTTTAATACAACTAATTGTTTGGGTTTTGAGAACAATTTATATTCAACTTATTACACTCATTTTCCCAAATATCGGTTCATTTGATGTGTTGCTAACTGGATACCCCTGATTCTTTATATTTTTATTTCTATTGCTCAGGACAGACTCTTGGCATTTTCTCCAGAACAACATCCTATAGTGCTTCAAATTGGTGGCAATAATTTGGAAAACCTGGTAAAAGCAACCAAACTTGCTAATGCGTACAACTATGATGAAATCAATTTCAAATAATTCCTTAATTATTTGAAATAAATTATTTGTCTAATTAAACGTACATGCAGGACATGTTTGTTACGCTTTAATTATTGCGAACACATGTTGTGGCATTGTTGCATATATATATATATATATATAGCTACAGCTCAAATCATAGTGATTAAGTGCAGTACTTGTTATATTTGTTGGGTAATAATTAATATTTCATTTTGGCTGCATGTATAATGATTCGCTAAAAACGAAAAAAAAAATAAAAAAAAATTAAAGATCAAAAGACAGAAAGCTTTTAAGTTCTTACCATAGTCTACAGTCCTGTACGTCAGAAATCTGATTGGAGGAGCTGCAAGAAATAGGAAAAAAAATATAGTTAATAAAATTGCATAAACAAATCTCACCTTGAGCTAATTAAAGCTGTAGTAGTGAATGAATTATTTACTTAGGCTTTCGATACAAAATTGCAAGCTTCTTCCTCTTTTTTTCCCAATAAAATTGAAACCAATCAAGTGAAGAATATCATAACCTCATTCTTTCTTCAATTCATCCCAATATGATTGAGATCAACCAAAATTTAACATCATTGTAAAGAGATTGCCTTGGCCAATTCTTTCATCGATGACCAAGTCTTACATTTTTGATGTTTATACGATACATGAAAATTTTAATATGCTTTGTTACATTTAATTGTATATATATTGTCACATCATTTAAAATTTAAATAACGCGACAACATCATGTACATTATTAAATTAATTAAATTTAATCTGTATCATACAATACACATTTGCCGACCAATAATAAAGAAGCCCACTTTATTGTGGCTGTGTTTGGGAAGGGGCTTGAAAAATGGAGTGGGTTAATTGGTACTGTAGCTGATTTTATTGATGCAAGGAAAAAAAGTAAAAATATTTTGTATAAAAAAGAAAAAAAAAATTGTTTTGTAATGATTTTTTTATTTGAATAATAATAAAAAGTGATTGATTTAAAGTAAAAAATAAAAATATTATGATTAATTTTGAGAAAAGAAAATTTTTTTTTTTTTTTTTGGTGTTTTGTGTTTTGGATCATGAGTCCTCTTTCCAGTCCGGCCTCTTGCCAAACATAACCGCAATGAAATGAATGGCATTTATCAGCTGGTTGACTCCAAGTCAACTTTCAAGCTTTCTTTTTCTCTCTCATCAATTTGATTCAATCAACACGGTGTGGAATCCACCACACTTGGCCGGATTCATTCAATCAATGGAATCCGAAGCTCACGTATTAAAAGTTGCTTTATCTCTTTTTATCTTTTCTCTTCTCTTTCTATGCAACCAAAACCGGACAAAGGAATGGGCCATCCGCAACGAATCTTCAAATCACCAGTAGAGATAAATCAACTTTTAATAATTGGTGATTTGAAGATTCCAATAGAGAAACAAAATTTAATAATTGTTCTATTAAATTTGTAAGAAAATACGAGAGAAATATTAGCAAATTATTGATACCAATCATTTCTCATACTCAAATTCTGCATGTATTTATAGATTAACTTCTTTTTAACCTTGAAACTTTTCTGAATAGCCGGCCCTAGGTTTTCTCCTAGAGAGAAAAAGCTTGTGGGGAGTAGGGAGCTCTTACTCCCTCCTTTTCCCTTACCCCTACTCCCCCCTTCTTTCCTCCCCCTCTCCGTCTTTTTTTTTTTTTTGGCTTGTTTAACCAGTCCAGTTGCTCCTGCCATCCATTTGCTTATGCTGCGTTGGCTCTGTCCACCCTCCACCATACTGCATCGCTCTTCGCCTCCTCGAAATCGGTTGGGCTCTAGATCTAGTCTCCTCAACTGGTTTCGCTTAGCCACGCGCTGCCCTACTGTGCTCCTCGGCTCCTCAGCTGCCCTACCATGCGCCGGCCAGTGTGCTTCGCCTCCCTCTCTCCGACTGCTGTAATTGCTTTCTAGCTTTTTTATTGTGTTTTTAAATAAGGGTTTAACTTTTCCTTTGATCTACTTTCATGAGCGATCTTTGAATGAATGTTTTTATCTTGGTCTTTGAGTCGAGGAGGATTAGTTTCGGTGAGTTGAGAATATGCACTACCTATGTATTAGATTGAGTCTGTAACTAAAGTTTAGACATGAATTAGCGAATGTTAAAGTCATAGATAGATTTTGATTGTAAAATTTTTATGTTTGTCTTTATGATGTTGTAACCTCATAGCTTTGGCTATGATTTATTAGAGCTTTTATGCTCTTTGATGTAAGAACTTTATGCTTTTGATCTTTTTCAAGGAATGAATATGAAAAATTCTATATATATATATATATATATATATACCCCCTGAAGTTTCAGAAGTTTTTCAATTTGAATCTCAAAGTTTAAAAATTGGCAATGTACCCCCCTAATGTTTCAAAAATTTTCAATTTAAACATTCTGTTACTAATTTCCGTTAAATTAGATGAAAAGTAAAAAAAAAAAAAGTGTCTGAGGGTAATTACGTAATTTCATAGATTTCCGTCTAATTTGACGAAAGTTAGTAACAGAAGGTTTAAATTGAAAACTTTTGAAACATTAGGAGGTACATTGCCAATTTTTAAACTTTGGGGTTCAAATTGAAAAAACTCCTAAAACTTTAGAGGAGTAAAATGGATTTTTCTATATATATATATAGGCTAGGTTATGGACCTTCAATTAAAAATTTTCATTAATTATTTCTTCTATAAATGAATAAAAAATCAATTCCAATTATGTTTTCACAAATAATTTCTTATTGGGAATAAGTTATTTGTCTAATTAAACGGTGACATGTGGGTCACACTTTAATTATTGCGAACACATCTTGTGGCATTGTTGCATGTAAATATGTATATATTTTTAAGTATAGTTACAGCTCAAATCATAGTAATTAAATGCAGTACTTGTTATCTTTTTTGGGTAATAATTAATAGGAGAAACTTCACTTTGACCCTTTGAACTTCAACTCGATTTTACAAATCCCCATGAACTTTCAAATTTCTTATTTTGGACCCCAAAACTTTCAAATTTCTTATTTTAGACCCCTAAACTTTCAATTACTCTCAATGTGGACCCTTCCGTCAAATTTTAAATGTTACATGACATTTATACCCCTGACTTTTGTATAAAACTTTAACTTCCAAAACTTTTTTTTATTTTAAAAAAAACATGAAAATAAGGACATTTTGGTCTTTTTTTTTGTATTTTTAACGGCTAAAATTAACGGAAGGATTCTAATTGAGTGTAATTAAAAGTTCAGGGATCCAAAATGAGAGATTTGAAAGTTCAATGGGGGTTTGTAAAATGGGGTGAAAATTCAGGGAGCGAAAGTGAAGTTTCCCCTAATTAATATCTCATTAGGCTGTACATAGTAGTGCATGAATTATTTCCTTAGGCTTTCAATACACAATTGCAAGCTTCTTCCTCTTTTTTCCCAATAAAATTGAAACCAATAAAAGTTAGGGGAAACTTCACTAAGGACCCCAAAACTTTCACCCGTTTTGAAATACCTCCCTGAACTTCAAAATCTCTCAATTTAATCCCCTGAACTTTCAATTGCTCTCAATTTTGACCCTTCCGTTAATTTTAGCTATTAAAAATTCAAAAAAAGACCAAAATATCCCTGATTTTTGTTTTTTTTTTAAAAAAAAATAAAAAACATTTTAGAAGTTAAAATTTTATACAAAAGTCAGGGGTATGAACGTCATGTGACGTTTAAAATCTGACGGAGTGGTCCAAATTGAAAATAATTAAAAGTTCAGGGGACTAAATTTAGAGATTTTGAAGTTTAGGGAGGGTATTTCAAAACGGGTGGAAGTTTTGAGGTCCTTAGTGAAGTTTTCCCTAAAAGTTAACAATATCATAACCTCATTCCTAATTTCTTCAATTCATCCCAATATGATTAAAATTTAACATCATTGTAAAGAGATTGTCTTGGCCAATTCTTTCATCGAGGACCAAGTCTTACATTTTGATCGATGTTTATACAATATATGAAATTTTCAAAATGTGTTTGTTTTATTTACATTTTAAATGATGTGACAATATGAACGTATATATTATTAAATATACAAAATTTAATTGGATCGTACAATAATCCATGAAATTTCCTTTTTAGGTAGACATCTCACTTTTTTCAAAGGCAATGTCCATGAAATTTCTTTCTTTCACATTTGGCTTCTAGATTATAATGCATGTGATCCTCGACACGATGATAATTGATATGTATTATTTTATATGATCAATAAATTTGGAATATATTAAAACCTGACTCATGATAATATATAGCAACCAATATATTCTTCTATTACTAGCTGCTCAATGTTTCTTTAATTCATCTTAATCAATTGAAGTAAACCAAAATAAGTTTGAAAAACATATTCAATTAATAATATGTTTGCATCTATTTTTTGGTTTAGACATGTATAAATACAAAACTTGGCCAACTAAATTGACGTCTATCACCCACATTCATTTCCTTTGCATTTCCTTTGATTAATTTTCTCCAACGCTGCAAAAGAAGAAACACGTGGGTAGGGCGTGTGGGTCCATTACTTTTTTTGTTTTCTTTCGTCGGCTTTTTCCTATATACGTTCTTCGGTGTAGAAGCAAAACACAGCTTCCAAACTCATTTTTCTCTGCTCTTAGCATTCCTTCCTTCGTTCCCTTCGATTTGCAAACAAGATAACATGGCTGAGATTGCAGGCATATTTCTCTCTCCCTTCCTCCAAGTGGTTTTTGAAAAAATGGTGTCTCTCGAATTCGTTAACTTCTTTCGGGGACGAAAAGTGAATGATGAACTCTTAAGGAGGTTGCGGTTGACATTGCTGTCCGTGAATGCAGTAGTTACAGATGCTGAGGACATGCAGTTTAACAATCATAATGTGTAAAGTGTGGCTTGATATGCTGAAAGAAGCCGTTTATGATGCAGAGGTCATCTTGGACGAGATTGCTACCGAAGTTTTGGTACAGAAGCAAGATGCTATGGATGATGCAGATGACATCTTGAAAGAGAATGCTACTAAAGAGAATACACATAAGCTAAAGGCTAAAGTTGGAGCCAGTGTAAGTAAGGTACGTAATCTCATCTCTACTTGTTTTGTTAACAATATTGTAAAAGGAGAGTCTACTTGTTTTGTTAACAATGTAAACAAAGAGATAGAGAAGCTAGTTGACAGACTCGAAGCTTTAGTAAAACATAAGGAGAATATAGGTCTAAAAGAAGTTAATGAAGGGAATTCATCAGAAAGATTGGCCACGACTTCTGTCATCGATGAATCTCGTTCTTTTGCTTGGCATGATGATAAGGATGCAATAATTTACATTCTGCTCTCAAATGGTGCAAATGGCGATGAGATGGGTGTGATTGCCATAGTCGGCATGGGGGGGATTGGCAAAATTACCACTGCTCAGCTTGTTTACAATGACAACATGGTGAATGAGCATTTTGACCTTAAAGTATGGGTTTGTGTTTCAGATCCATTTAATGTATCCACGGTAATGAAAATAATTAGAGAGACAGTAGACTCGTCTGCTAATGTTGGTAGTAAGAATTTAAATCAGCTTCAAAATGAACTCATGGGGAAGTTGACTGGAAAGAAATTCCTTCGTGTTCTAGACGATGTTTGGGAGAAGAATAATGCCAAATGGGAGGTCTTAAGTAATGCTCTTAAATCTGGGGCACAAGAAAGTAGGGTAATAGTAACACACGCGATCGGGAGGTTGCATCGGCTATGTTCGCTAATGCAACTCATCATATAAATGAGTTACCCAACAAAGATAGTTGGTTGCTATTTGTAAAATATGCATTTCACAATGGTAACTTTGATGAACGTCCAGAGTGTGAAGCAATTGGAAGACAAATACTAGAAAAGTGCAAAGGCCTACCTTTAGCAATCAAGGCTATTGGGACTGTTTTGCGGTCTAAATCAGGTGTTGATGAATGGGATAGGGTATTGAGAAGTGAATTATGGGATTTGCTAAAGACTGGCATCCTTCCTGCTCTCAGATTAAGTTATAAACATCTTTTGCCAAAGCTAAAGCGATGTTTTGCGTACTGCTCCATATTTCCAAATGATTATGCTTTCAAAAAAGACAAATTAGTCTTATTATGGATGGCGGAAGGTTTCTTGCAGCAATACAAAAATAAAACAATGGAAGAAGTTGGTGATGATTACTTCCTTGCTCTTGTATCAAGATCATTATTCCAAAAATCCTATGACAATAAATATATAATGCATGATCTTGTTAGTGATTTGGCAACATTTATATCTAAACAATTCACTGTAAGCCTTGCAGATGATTGTCCTACTGAAATTGTAAGCAACACTCGCCATTTATCTTTTCATAAGAACTTTGCACGCTTTTAAGAGGCTAAGAAGTTGCGCATTGTCCTAAGATTGAGTGGCTATATAAATGGAACCCAATTTCCATTACTAACGACAAGTTGCTTACGAGTGCTTAGTCTAACTCACTATAAGGACTTAACTGAGTTGCTAAATTCAATTGGTAAACTTATACATCTACGTTATTTGAACCTTTCTTACACTCTGATTAGAAGGTTGTCTGATTCTGTTTGTAAGTTGTACAATTTACAGACATTGAATTTATCATGTTGTTTTCGTCTTGTTGCATTGCCAAGTGATAGGCATAAACTTATTAATTTACGTCATCTTTATTTTACTGAAACTTGGAACTTGAAGGAGATGCCAAGACATCTTGGTAGACTAGAAAGTCTTCGGACATTGACTAAATTTGTCGTCGGCAAAGATAGTGGATGCGGCATTGGAGAGTTAAAAAAACTTAATCTTCTAAGAGGATCACTTTATATTCAGAACCTCCAAAATGTTACATCTCTTACGGATGCTAATAACTTAAACTTGGTGGATAAGAAGTACCTTGAGGAGTTGGAGTTGAGCTGGGCATATTGGTCGAAAGATAATACTGTAGTAAGGCAAATAGTTGTCTTAAGTAGTCTCCAGCCCCATTCGAACTTGAAAAGTCTCACTATTAGGTGCTATGATGGTAAAAGTTTTCCGGACTGGGTAGGGCAACTGCCTTCTTTTGAGAAATTGGAAATACATGATTGTCCAGAAGTTGAGTCATTTACTAAAGGGGGATTGCCTTCCAATCTAAATGAAATTTCCATCAGCTTTTGCGATAAACTCTTTGCGAACCAAATGGGGTGGGGATTGCAAAAACTCCAGTGTCTTAGAAGATTCAAGATTTGGGACAACGCTAACGATGTGGAGTCCTTTCCAAATGAGGGGTTTCTTCCTACCAGTCTTACCCATCTTAACATCGGATCCTTTCAAAAATTGAAATCTTTGGACAAGAAGGGGCTTCAACACCTCATTGCTCTCGAAGAATTGGAAATTTGGTACTGCCCTAAGCTCGAGTGCATGCCAGAAGACGGGCTGCCTGCCTCCCTTTCTACTTTAAGTATAGTCGGATGTCCTTTGTTGGAGAAAGAGTCGGAAAGGAGAGAAGGAGAAGAATGGCGCAAGATTTCTCACATACAGCTTGAATGAGGTATAATTTATTTTATAGTAAGGTACTTTCCTTTTCGGCCACCTATAATTTATGAATATACCGCTTCTATTTTAATTTTTCTTAGCTACTACCTCTGATGAAACACATTGCCTTGTCCTCTTGTTTATTCTTCCTTTATTTTCGTTTAATAATTTTGTTTTGATTTGCATTCGTTTGTCTAATTCAAAAAATAATTAAAAGCCCAAAAGAGTTCAAATCAGTTGGGTTCTAACTTCTTAGTGGAGTTTTGCATTTTGGGCAGGTCCTCCGGAATGAAATACAAACTCCACTCGTTGCAGATGGTCAATTGCTGTCATTCTCTTCCAATAGGCTTTGCTGATTGTGCCGGATCAAACTGGGTTAAGGGTAAGGGTACTATCCTTTATTTTCGTTTAATAATTCTATTTTGATTTAAACACAAATTTCCAATTTAACCAATCAAAAATCAGAAAAGAATTAAAAGCCCAAAATATCTCATATTTGTTGGGTTTTGACTTTTAAGCAGGTAATCTGGAGTGAAATACAGGTTGTACTTGTGTGCTCATGGCCTTGCTAATGCTACAGATGGTCAACTGCTCCTAGGCATTTTCTTCGTATCTTCTTCTCAATGGGTTCCATTCACTTCATCAATTAATATGTCATCCTCCAATGCGATTTGTTAATTATGCTTGTACAAACTGGGTTAAAAGCAATTGATTTTGCCGTTGGTACGAGAACTCTAAAATGGTGTAAATATTCTGCTGGGATGTCTTTTTTGCTTTGGTGGCAAACTCCTCTGCCGCAGCTGTTTCAATTGGTGGTTCAAAGGTGTATCTATTGGGCATTGTCTCTTTGTGCTCTTATGATCAATTTATGTGATCATTTTTCCCTCTTTCTTCGGTTTTTTGCACATAATTTGGTTACTGAAGACAATTTGTCCACCACAAATGGGTTGAAATACAAACTCCACTTGTGTGCTCATGGATTCGGTAGCAGATGGTCAACCGCTCCTACTCTGTGTCGGACTAGCTTAAGGGCAACTAATGTTTGTTGACATTTTGAGTTTAGAAATCGATTCCATTAACTTTGGACAAGATCAATCTTGATTCTGCCATTTGTGTTCTACAATGTTTTTGGTAGGTCAAAAATGTTTTTGGGTTTTATTATTAAACTTATTTATTGTTTAGTTCTCTACTAAAACATCTTCTCTGCAGAAAGTTGACTTAAACAAACTGGAGATGGCTGCTTTGTGGAGATATTGGGGCACTTTAACCTTGTGAGTTTTTCTAATAGGAGAAAGTTACATGTTGATCTGTTGCCACTATTGAGTCATATTTTTGTGTACTACCATATTGGATTGCTAGGTGGATGTTATCCCCAACCCATCAAAAGAGCAACTAGTTGATGTTGTTCATAGTCATTTCAAGTCGCAGGTACTTGCAAAACTGGTTGCTTCTCCATTTTTCGTGTACTTACAATGTTATTTCAAGCAGCTTTTTCAAAGTAGATAGCATTGTTCTGTTATGAAAAATCCATTTTTATGGTGGTGAAGCAAATGGACGAGTTGCAGGTCATTTTGGGGTTTGTTCCCGCTGCGAATTGATTGAAGACTGTGTGAATGACCTGGAGAGAAATGGGGAGATCTTTGAATTCGGTTATCAATGCTAACCGATGATGATACTGGTACCTAAGAATTTATCAGTGGCTTGTTTATGTCCATCATTTTCGGTTACAGAGGTTCTTACTTTTTGGTAGTGTAAGTTCGTGACCGGACCTCTAAAGAAGTCCCTTGTGGCTTTCTTTCCAAACTTGGTTGAATGTACAGTGGACTTGAGGAAGTGGGCTTTTAAAGACCTCTTCATCTGTGCCGGACGGGCTTAAGGGCAACTGATGTTTGTTGACATTTTGAGTTTAGAAATCAATTCAATTAACATTGGACAACCTCTATCTTGTGAAACTGTATAAATGCTAAGTTTTTGTT
The DNA here is from genome assembly GCF_901000735.1 of Corylus avellana. Lineage (NCBI taxonomy): Eukaryota > Viridiplantae > Streptophyta > Magnoliopsida > Fagales > Betulaceae > Corylus > Corylus avellana. The sequence continues at coordinate 46,212,054 of NC_081541.1, forward strand.
CTACAAAATTATGAGGTTATGAATATATTGTGAGATTATGAATTTTTGACATGATCTTGGCCTTTGTACTATTCTCAAAAAGTCAGTCAAGCCAAATCAAAACTGTCTGCAATGATCACTATCTCTATAGTAGTTATTATAACAAAATGTTTCATGCTCGTATTGATCATAAAGTTCCTGCATTTACTTCAATTTATTTATTCCTTTTCTTTTTAATCATCATCGTCGAACAGTTTGCACAGAGAAGGGAATGGACTTTGCTCTGTGACATACTTGCTTCATTATATAGACTGTTAGCCACTTCCACCCCGCTGATGCTACTCACTGGTATACTCAGAACTTGGTAAATGAAGAAAAAGAAGACGGAAGCAATTCAGTCTTGGTTCTCAGCACACAAGCTGACCAGCATTGGTCAGTAGTAATCCTCTTTTCTCAATTAGTATGTTCATGTATTTTACTAGTGGCTAATATAGGGGAGCTCTAGGCATCAGGAATATGGGCATCACTAGCTTATTCATGTACAAAATCTCCTCTGATACCAAGCCTTAGGCTAATTCAAATTCATGCAAGGTAACTTCCATCTCTTCAAGGCCTGAATTTCTTGAGCTATTCATCTTAAAAAACAGAGAAGTAAGTTTGTGTGTGAGATGCTAAAATGCTTCCATTTCTTGTGGCTAGAATGCACCGCACAAGTGTTCGACATTGGCGGTGCTCTCTGGCGCAGCCATCTACAACTACTACGAGAAGCGTACAGCGGAGCAAGGAGAGAGTCATTCTTCAAAGTGATCAGAGAGAGATCTTAGACATGTATATTCTCTAACCAAAGGCAAAACTTTTGGAGTTTGATTAGGATTTGATGGAAAAAAAACTACCGTTCATGCCTTGTATCTGCATATCATTTGTAAAGCGCTTTTTAGCTTGTCATTTGAGAAATTTCTATCATTTAACATGTTGATATTGTTTGATTACCAAACTCTTAACAATATTTTGCATACATCTTATTTTTAATATTTTACCTGTCACTAACTTTAAATAATCCTGTTAGATATGAGTTCTATGACCTCTTTTTCCTCTTTCTCTTGTATCCAGAATTTCCCACTCAACCTATTGCAAGGCCATTTATTCAAGGAAAGAGTGTTGGCTTCATCATACTCACTACTGAGTCTCTTGAAGAGTTGAGGTGTGATATCTCTCACCCTCTATGAAAGTATTTTTCTAAAGAATGACAAATGCATCTGAAAACTCTTCTTAAAAATGTTGTTCTTCTATGACTGTGAAATTACAAAAAGTTAGTTCTGCACCAGAAACCTTAGACAAGCTCTTTTCTCCTCGCTAGAAAGCAAAAATTTGTTTAGATGTTATGATGCTCTCAAGATTCTTCCCCAATGGGCTTAAAAATCAATATTTTGAAACCTGATGAGCGAAGTACTTTCAGTTGTTTCTAAAGACGGCGCATATTCCTTATAGTATCTGAGTGATGGATTGAGAACTTCTTGGAGCGATGATCCTTTCTGTGATGTGCACAGGCATGCTTCTCAAGATTTTTGCTGCAAGAATTTGGTTCTTCATAACAGCTTGACTGCCTTTCACTTAAATGCTATTTTTGGAGGTTGTAGTGGAGATATTTCTTAGGATATTGAAGGATTATCGCTGATCGTTTTTCATTTTAATTTAAACAATTCCTAGATGGTTTCAGTTTTGAGTGTTCAAAGTGTCTTAATGAAGTGCTTCAAGCTGTTTTCTATTCTCATCTACATCTTGTGTCATCTTTTAGGGCATTGAATTAGGGGTGTCAAAGCGGTTATGGTTAGCTGTTATTGACAATAACCGCTAACTGTAACCGCCTTAGCGGTTAGTAAATTTCACTAACCGCAACCGCTAACCGCCTAGCGGTTAACGGTTAACGATTAATCGCCGTCTAGCGGTTAGTGAAATAGATAACCGCCCGCTAACCGTTTTTTCAAAATTGGGCTTTTTGGGCCTTTTTGAGCTTCTTTTTTTTGGGGTTTTTGGGCTTTTTTTTTACCCTCGTTTTTGTTTATTTGTATTTTTAGTGTCTTCTTGTGCCCAATTGCTATAAAAAGAGCACATATTGAAAAATCAAAAATATTTGACCCAAAATTAACATTTACTTGTACTTTAAAAAAATTTCCTTAAATATTAAATCTAACCGGTTAACTTTTTTTTTTTAAAAAAAAAAAAATTCAACACAACATATAAAAAAAAGTTCAGAATTCAAACAATTGTGAACATATAATGATAATACATTAATACTTAAATTGTGTTTATAAGTAACACATTGGTCATTGTTCAATCTAATGTTATTTACTTAATTTGATATTATATGAATCATATCATCATTATACATTAATAATATGATTAACTTAAAGTCTTGAGTAAAGTGTTTGAATTGGCATTGAATCATATGATTAAGTATTAATATTATACATTTATATTATTCATATGCATATGTAGACTTATATAGACTTATAAGTTTATAATATATATTGGAAATAAGTCTCTAGATATTTAATTGTTGTATTAGTATGAATTGGTATACTTATGAGTTATGTCATATTATATATGTATAATTTGTTATTATACAATCAAATGATTTAATGATCAATTGATCATGTGATATAATCATATAAATTATAGTGATAATATATTAATACTTAAATTGTGATTTAATTATTTAAAAAAAAAATTGTAATTTAATGATCAAGTGATTATATGATATAATCATATAAATTATAATGATAATATATTAATACTCAAATTGTGATTTAATTATTTTAAAAAAAAAATTGTGATTTAATGATCAAGTGATTATGTTATATGTATAAATATTTTTATAATTATAATTATAAAAATATATTATATAAAAAGGCGGTTAGCGGTTACGGTTAATAAACCCAATAACCGCTAGGTGGTTATAGCGGTTAGGCGGTTAGCGGTTAATACGATTAAGCGGTTAAGCCGTTAGCGGTTATAACGGTTAGCAGTTAGCGGGCGGTTTTTAACCGTCCGCGACACCCCTACATTGAATTATGCTGATTTTATCTTTAATACAATTGCAAAAATTTGAGTTATATAACATGATTCATTTAATGTCATTCTTATGTTTAGTATCTGTTCTTTTATAGTTGCTATGCTTGTACGTTCTAGCGAAACTTTGTTTTTTGTTTTTTGTTTTTGTTTTTTTTTTTTTTGCTCTTTTAAGATTAGGTTTCTTGAAAGGCCTGAGACCATTAGAGATGCTAAGGAGCATCCTCAGAATGACAGAATCCATGTTAAGTACGAAAAAAAAAAAAAAGACTTACTCCCAATTATGTTGTAGGAATATTAATCTGACATGCTTTATTAAAAATGCATGTGAAAAAATTTATGCTCTAAAAACATATGTAAGTTTAATCGGGACATGGTATTGCTTAATGTAGGGGCGAAAATCCCTTGTCACCACCAACTAAAAAAGTCTGAATAATCACTGACTTTTTCCGATTGAATGAAATTTTCATAATTAATCGCCACTATTAAGTCGATGATGGTGACAAGCATATTATGTAACAAATACAAAACTGCGGTGTGAGCAGTTTGAAGAAGCTTGAAGCTTATATCTATTGCCTAAAATATTTAGATGGAAATCGAAAATCTCACAACTAGCTTTTCTCAATCACTTTTAACAAATTTTAAATAGCAAAAGGCTATTGTTGATGCTGGTATGAATTTTAAACCGACTTGAAACTGATTTGTCTTGTCATAATTAATTTTGTAGGTTCCATGGCGTGATGGGCATTTATTCAGATTGACACCGAGTCAATGGTGATTAAAATTTGAGGCACAGCGTAATGAAGGAAAGAGATATTAACAATTTTTCCAACCCCGGCATTTCCTTGAAATACCACTTTTCATATGTGACCAGTCAAATACGTTAACTTCTATGTACCTATCATAATAATTTATGGATTCAACCTTCATTATCTTTGATCTTCCAATTAACTTCCAAACGCATTTATTTGGAAGCGAGTATTATGGTTATAAAGTCATTAATTTTGGTTGAAAAGGCGTAATCAATTATTAAATGGTTCATTTATTTATACACCCACTTCAAGCGTATTCTAGACGATGAGAATTCAATCACATGGACCTTGTATGTGTGTATGGTGATCATATTTAATGTGTTTTTGATTAGAGTTATATATGCTCTTGGCCTACACTTCTGAGTCTCCCCTATGGTCTGCAATACAGAAGAAAAAAAGCGAGGGAATTTTCCTTGAAGCTTTAGTGTCGTAAATTTTGTAGGTCTCATGGCGTGATCAGCATTTACTCAGATTGACACCAAGTCAATGGTGATTGAAATTTGAGGCACAACGTAACGAAGGAAAGGGATATTAACAACATTTCCAACTCTGGCATTTCTTGTGACCACTCAAATACGTAAGTTCTATGGACATATCATAATTTATGGATTCAACCTTCATTATCTTGGATCTCCCAACTTCCACATTTATTTCGAATCAAATATTATGGGGAGTGGTTTAGGTTGAAAAGGAGTAGTCAATTATTAAATGGTTCATTTATTTATACACCCACTTCAAGCGTATTTTAGACAATGAGAATTAAATCACATGGACCATGTATGCGTACGTGTATGGTGCGATCATATTTAATGTATTTGTGATTAGAGTTATGTTCTTGGCCCTATGCCTTCCAAGTTTTCTTCGTCAATGGTGTGGAAAAATCAGTTTCATGGTGTCCTTTTTCTTCCATGAATTTGATTCAATCACATGGTGTGGAGTCCACCACACTTGGCCACATTCATTCGTCCAGTGGAATCCAAAACTCACTAATTGATTGATAATCAGAGAGACTAGACCAATCATGGTGGACTTGGAACTAGTCTTCTTTCTGCCGTGTCAATTACATTTCTCAACTTCTTGTTCACACATCAAAATAAAAAATAAAAATAGGATTCCTTTAATCATATTTATTCAAACAAATTAAATAATTTCAACAACATAGAACTGAAAAGAATTTTTTAGAGACTTAATTGTCTTCTAACTTATACCCAATAATACCTTAAAGATGAAATACTCAAATTCTGTATTTATAGTCTAGGTTATGGACCTTCAATTAAAACTTAATTTTCATCAATTATTTATCCCATTAATGAATAAAAAATCAATTCCAATTATGATTCTACAAATAATTCTTTATTTGGAATAAATTACGTGTCTAATTAAACCGTATGTGGGTCACACTTTAATTATTATGAGATTTGCATTCTCTCACTTGACCATTTTTCATTTCTCTTCTTTAATTCCATGAGTAACTCCTAGAACTATAATATCATACATTTTATCATAGGTTAGGAGGGTATTTACTTCTGGTGAAAAAATGTATTTTTCCAAGGAGCCATTAGGAATGACCGCCTAAGATTTTTCAATGCAAAAATCAATGAGTTGCACTACATTAACACGGCGAATCCTTTCCACAATGTCAATTTCATTGATAAAGTCTTGTCCATTGGCTTTGGACAATTGCCGAACATCTTTATAGCTACGAATCAATCACTTGAAAGTGTTCCTTTAAATACAGTACCAAATCCTCCTTCAAACATGAGGTTATTCTGGCTTTGTTTAAATTCTTTAACAGTATCATTCATTGATAAACGCTTCCTATAACATTTAAATATCAAGAATGCAATCACAAATAGAGTACTCCACTACTCGCCAGTATCATTTTTGCTTGTTGGAATAGTCCTATAGAAGAACATCACCAAAATAGATTGTAATTAAGCGAACAAATGTTGTGGCATTATTGCTGCATGTAAATCTATATATATTTTTTTAGAACTATAGTTACAGCTCAATTCATAGTAATTAAGTGCAGTACTTGTTATCTTTTTTGGGTAATAATTAATATTTCATTTTGGCTGCATGTTTAATGATTAGTTAAAACAGAAAAAAAAAAAAAAATTAAACATCAAAAGACAGAAGGTTCTTAGTTCTTACCATAGTGCACAGTCCTGTACGTCAGAAATTAGATTGGAGGAGCTGCAAGAAATAGGAAAAAAAATACATAATTAATAAAATTGCATAAACAAATCTCGATCACCTTGAGCTAATTAAAGCTGTAGAAGTGAATGAATTATTTACTTATTTAGGCTTTCCATACACAATATTAATGCAAGCTTCTTTCTCTTTTTTTCCCAATAAAATTGAAACCAATCAACTTTCAAGCTTTCTTTGTCAGATATTAATGGTGTGGAAAAATCAGTTTCCTAGTATATATCTTTTTTCTCTGTTCAATTTGATTCAATCAACACGGTGTGGCCGGAGTCCAACACACTTTGCCGAATTCATTCGATCAATGGAATCCAAAGCTCACGTATTAAAAGTTGCTTTATCTCTTTTTGTCTTTTCTTCAATTCATCTTAATCAAATGAAATAAACCAAATTCAGCATCATCAAAATAAGGAATAAGTTTAAAACATATTCAAGAAGATCCCTAGAAATCTGTCTTCTGAAATTGTTTTTAGAGTATAAAAACACCTATTTTTCTAACAACTTAAAAAATATTATAATGCTATTGTTCTTATATATGTTCTAACATATAATAATGCTATTTTCACTCATTTATTATCTCTGTATTGAGACATCTGTTCACTCAAATCTCAGGCCGAATAAGGTAAAACTGGTTGGTTGGCAATTGGCATGCACTTTGTAACTTTTGCTTTGATTGCTTCTTAGCATTAGCATTATTATCGCACGCTTTTTAGCATTATCGTTTGAGGATATGTCCGTCTTCTAATTATTGTCCTGTCTCTAGATCTTTTTCAAATGCAATCTCCAAGAAATTTCTTCCTTTCTTACACATTATTGCTTCTACCTTTTGTTTTTTTCTTTTCTTTTTTTTAATGTATATATATTCACAGGAATATATAATATTATATATTAAGATCATAACTAATTGACGGTGCTTTGTAGCTTTGCTTATCTAAGTTTAAAGCCAAAACCAATAATGATAGCTTTAATTGCTCATCTATTTCTACTGTATACTTCTAAAGCATTACACAAAACAAATAAAAGAAGTTTAAAGAAGTGGCTTAGGCAACGCGTTAACCCGTTGAAATTGGAAATACGTGTCCCTCACGCAGTATTATGGGATACCTGTCGCAATCTAACGGGTTCAATTCAGTATCCAAACGTTAATTAGTTGGGTCTACTTACACAACATCAAAGAAATTTCGTTTACGCGTCCATCACTCCACTAGGAAGTCTGTTTCAATATGAACATAACCTACTTCGATTCTCATTTTGCTCTGCTTTTTGCGATCACCAATTCCTTCGTTTTCCTTTCCTTCGATTTGCAAACAAGATAACAACATGGCTGCTGAGCTTGCACTTACAGCTGCAGGCATAGTTCTCTCTCCCTTATTCCAAGTGTTTTATGAAAAAATGGCATCTCTTGAGTTCGAGGGCTTCTTCCGTCGACGAAAACTCAGCGACAAACTCTTATGGAAGTTGAAGACAGCATTGCTGTCCGTGAGCGCAGTGCTGGAAGACGCCGAGGACAGGCAATTCACGGAGGCTAATGTGAAAGAGTGGCTCGATGAGGTTAAAGGTACCATCTATGATGCTGAGGACATCTTGGACAAGATTGCTACCAAAGATTTGATACGGAAGCTGGATGCTGAATTTGGAACCATTGTAAGCAAGGTACGACACATCTCTCCCTCTCATAATGTCAATAAGATAGAAGGAGAGATAAATGCTGCACTTGGCAAATTAGAAGAACTAGAGAAAAGAATAAGTGCTTTAGGTCTGAGCGCAGGTGTTGGAGGGCAACCATTCGAAAGAGTACTGCCCACGACTTCTTTGGTTCAAGAGTCTAGTATTTTTGGTAGGGATTCTGATAAGGAGAAGGTAATTAAATTGTTGCTCTCTGATGATGATACGAGTGGCAATAAAATAGATGTGATTGCCATAGTTGGCATGGGAGGAATTGGCAAAACCACCCTTGCTCAGCTTGTTTACAATGACAATAGGGTGAAGGAGAATTTTCACTTTAAAGCATGGGTTTGTGTTTCGGATGATTTTGATGTGTTAAAGCTTACGAAAGCAATTCTAGTGGAACTAGATTCACCTAGCGATAGTGATAGTCTAAATCAGCTTCATATTAAACTCATGGAAACGTTGATAGGAAAGAAAATTTTACTTGTTTTAGATGACGTTTGGAATAAGAAGTATGCTGAATGGGAGCTCCTAAGCAAACCCTTTCAATCTAGTGTGGCACAAGGAAGTAGGGTCATCGTAACTACACGCGATCGGGAGGTTGCATCTGTTATGTTCGCTAATGCAACTCATCATATAAATGAGTTATCCAACGAAGATAGTTGGTTGCTATTTGTAAAATATGCATTTCACAATGGTAACTCTGATGCACGTATAGAGCGTGAAGCAATTGGAAGACAGATACTAGAAAAGTGCAAAGGCCTACCTCTAGCAATCAAGGCTATAGGGAGTCTCTTGCGGTCTAAATTAGGTGTTGATGAATGGGATAGGGTATTGAGAAGTAAATTATGGGATTTGCCAATTAAGGAGACTGGCATCCTTCCTGCTCTCAAATTAAGTTATAAACATCTTTCACTAGAACTAAAGCGATGCTTTGCGTACTGCTCCATATTCCCAAAAGATTTTGCTTTTGAAAAAGATACATTAGTCTTATTATGGATGGTCGAAGGTTTCTTGTCGCAACCCAAAAATAAAACAATGGAAGAAGTTGGTGATGATTACTTCCTTGCTCTTGTATCAAGATCATTATTCCAAAAATCCTATGACAATAAATATATAATGCATGATCTTGTTAGTGATTTGGCAACATTTATATCTAAACAATTCACTTTAAGCCTTGCAGATGATTGTCCTTCCAAAATTGTAAGCAACACTCGCCATTTATCTTTTCATAAGAATTTTGGGAGATTTCAAGAGGCTAAGAGGTTGCGCACTGTCGTAACATTAAATTTCTTTAGGGCCGACACATCTGAAACCCAATTTCCATTACCAATGGTAGGCTGCTTACGGGTGCTCTATCTATTTGGACGTGAAGGCTTAACTGAATTGCCGAATTCAATTGGTAAACTTATACATCTACGTTATTTGAACCTTTCTTACACTAAAATTGAAAGATTGCCTGATTCTGTTTGTAAGTTGTATAATTTACAGACATTGAATTTATCATGTTGTTTTCGTCTTGTTGCATTGCCAAGTGATACGCATAAACTTAATAATTTACGTCATCTTTATTTTACTGAAACTTGGAACTTGAAGGAGATGCCAAGACATCTTGGTAGACTAGAAAGTCTTCGGACATTGACTAAATTTGTCGTCGGCAAAGATAGTGGATGCGGCATTGGAGAGTTAAAAAAACTTAATCTTCTGAGAGGATCACTTTGTATTGAGAACCTCCAAAATGTTACATCTCTTACGGATGCTAATGACTTAAACTTGGTGGATAAGAAGTACCTTGAGAAGTTGAAATTGGAGTGGAATTCGCGGGAAGATAATACCGAGGATACTTCAGGAAGGCAAATGGTTGTCTTAAATAGTCTCCAGCCCCATTCAAACTTGAAAAGTCTCACTATGATAGGCTATCGTGGTAAAAGTTTTCCAGACTGGATAGGACAACTGCCTTCTCTTGAGAAATTGTTTATATCTTGTTGTCCACAAGTTGAGTCATTTTCTGAAGGGGAATTGCCTTCCAATCTAAATGAAATTTCCATCAACTGTTGTGATAAACTCTTTGCGAACCGAATGGGGTGGGGTTTGCAAAAACTCCAGTGTCTTAGAAGATTCACGATTTGGGACCACGCTAACGATGTGGAGTCCTTTCCAAATGAGGGGTTGCTTCCTACCAGTCTTACCCATCTTCACATCGGATTCTTTCAAAAATTGAAATCGTTGGACAAAAAGGGGCTTCAACACCTCACTGCTCTTGAAGATTTGGATATCTTATACTGCCCTAAGTTCGAGTGTATGCCAAAAGACGGGCTGCCTGCCTCCCTTTCTACTTTAAGGATCAACGGATGTCCTTTGTTGAAGAAAGAGTGCGAAAGGAAAGAAGGAGAAGAATGGCGCAACATTTCGCACGTCCCCAACAAATATATTGATTTGGCCAAACGGATTGGATGAGGTATAATTTATTTTATAGTAAGGTACTTTCCTTTTCGGCCACCTATAATTTATGAATATACCGTTTCTATTTAAATTTTTCTTAGCTACTACCTCTGATGAAACACATTGCCTTGTTCTCTTGTTTATTCTTCCTTTATTTTCGTTTAATAATTTTGTTTTGATTTGCATTCATTTGTCTAATTCTGAAAATAATTAAAAGCCCAAAAGAGTTCAAATCAGTTGGGTTCTAACTTCTAAGTGGTGTTTTGCATTTTGGGCAGGTCATCCGGAATGAAATACAAACTCCACTCGTTGCAGATGGTCAATTGCTGTCATTATATTCCAATAGGCTTTGCTGATTGTGCCGAATCAAACTGGGTTAAGGGTAAGGGTACTGTCCTTTATTTTCGTTTAATAATTCTATTTTGATTTAAACACAAATTTCCAATTTAACCAATCAAAAATCAGAAAAGAATTAAAAGCCCAAAATATCTCATATTAGTTGGGTTTTGACTTTTGAGCAGGTAATCTGGAGTGAAATACAGGTTGTACTTGTGTGCTCATGGCCTTGCTAATGCTACAGATGGTCAACTGCTCCCAGGCATTTTCTTCGTATCTTCTTCTCAATGAGTTCCATTCACTTCATCAATTAATATGTCATCCTCCAATGCGATTTGTTAATTATGCTTCTACAAACTTGGTTAAAAGCAGTTGATTTTGCCGTTGGTACGAGAACTCTAAAATGGTGTAAATATCCTGTTGGGATGTCTTTTTTGCTTTGGTGGCAAACTCCTCTGCCGTAGCTGTTTCAATTGGTGGTTCAGCATTGTCTCTTTGTGCTCTTATGATCAATTTATGTGATCATTTTTCCCTCTTTCTCCGGTTTTTTGCACATAATTTGGTTACTGAAGACAATTTGTCCACCACAAATGGGTTGAAATACAAACTCCACTTGTGTGCTCATGGATTCGGTAGCAGATGGTCAACCGCTCCTACTCTGTGTCGGACTAGCTTAAGGGCAACTAATGTTTGTTGACATTTTGAGTTTAGAAATCGATTCGATTAACATTGGACAAGCTCAATCTTGATTCTGCCATTTGAGTTCTACAATGTTTTTGGTAGGTAAAAAATGTTTTTGGGTTTTATTATTAAACTTATTTATTGTTTAGTTCTCTACTAAAACATCTTCTTTGCAGAAAGTTGACTTAAGCAAACTGGAGATGGCTGCTTTGTGGAGACATTGGGGCACTTTAACCTTGTGAGTTTTTCTAATAGGAGAAAGTTACATGTTGATCTGTTGCCACTATTGAGTCATATTTTTGTGTACTACCATATTGGATTGCTAGGTGGATGTTATCCCCAACCCATCAAAAGAGCAACTAGTTGATGTTGTTCAGAGTCATTTCAAGTCGCAGGTACTTGCAAAACTGGTTGCTTCTCCATTTTTCGTGTACTTACAATGTTATTTCAAGCAGCTTTTTAAAAGTAGATAGCATTGTTCTGTTATGAAAAATCCATTTTTCTGGTGGTGAAGCAAATGGACGAGTTGCAGGTCATTTTGGGGTTTTTTTCGGCTGCGAATTGATTGAAGACTGTGCGAATGACCTGGAGAGAAATGGGGAGATCTTTGAATTCGGTTGTCTATGCTAACTGATGATGATACTGGTACCTAAGAATTTATCAGTGGCTTGTTTATGTCTATCATTTTCGGTTACAGAGGTTCTTACTTTTTGGTGGTGTAGTTATGTAGATGTATGTAAGTTCGTGAGCGGACCTCTAAAGAAGTCCCTTGTGGCTTTCTTTCCAAACTTGGTTGAATGTACTGTTGACTTGAGGAAGTGGGCTTTTAAAGACCTCTTCATCTGTGCCAGACGGGCTTAAGGGCAACTGATGTTTGTTGATATTTTGAGTTTAGAAATCAATTCAATTAACATTGGACAACCTCTATCTTGTGAAACTATATAAATGCTAAGTTTTTGTTCTACAAAATTATGAGGTTATAAATTTTTGAATATATTATGAGGTTATGAATATATTGTGAGATTATGAATTTTTGACATGATCTTGGCCTTTGTATTATTCCCAAAAAGTCAGACAAGCCAAATCAAAACTGTCTGCAATGATCACTATCGCTATGATACTTATTATTAGAAAATGTTTCATGCTCGTATTGATCATGAAGTTCCTGCATTTACTTCAATTTATTTATTCCTTTTCTTTTTAATCATCATCGTTGAACAGTTTGCACACAGAGAGGAATGGACTTTGCTCTGTGACATACTTGCTTCATCATATAGACTTTTAGCCACTTCCACCCCACTGATGCTACTCACTGGTATACTCAGAACTTGGTAAAAGAAGAAAAAGAAGACGGAAGCAAATCTTGGTTCTCAGCACACAAGCTGACCAGCATTGGTCAGTAGTAATCCTCTTTTCTCAATTAGTATGTTCATGTTTTTTACTAGTGGCTAATATAGGGGCGCTCTGGTCATCAGGAATTGGGGCATCACTAGCTTATTCATGTACAAGATCTCCTCTGAAACCAAGCCTTAGGCTAATTCAAATTCATGCAAGGTAACCTCCATTTCTTCAAGGCCTGAACTTCTTGAGCTATTAATCTTAAAAAACAGAGAAGTGTGTTTGTGTGTGAGATACTAAATTGCATCCACTTCTTGTGGCCAGGATGCACGCACAAGTGTTGACATTGGCGGTGCTCTCTGGAGCAACCGTCTACCACTACTACGAGAAGCAGACAGCGGGGCAAGGAGAGAGTCATTCTTCAAAGTGATCAGAGAGAGATCTTAGACATGTATATTCTCTGACCAGAAGGCAAAAC